>NW_028230447.1:8577684-8889715 GCF_043228905.1 Azolla caroliniana
AGAGAGAAAGAGAGAGAGAGAGAGAGAGTGAGAGTGATGATAAGAAAGATATTTATTATATGAAGAGAATATACAACGGTGGCTAAAAGGCTTAAGACTGGCGTTGAACCAATTTGGTTCAACATAATGCCTAGTGCCCTCTTTTATAGTGTTTTCAGGAGTAATCCTGAAGCTTCTAGAATGTTCCAGAGAAATCTGGAATATACACTAATTTCCTATAATAAAATGTAAATGAAAATAATATCCTACGTATTACAATAGATGGTCTAATGGTCAAGAGCTCGACCCATATAACCTAAGGTCATGGGTTCGAGTCTTGCCATATCATGACACTATCCCCCCTTTAAAACGACGAGTGTCACGAGTCGTCTTGGATTGAGGGCCCGGTTTGTGTGGATATTGACGATGGAAGTCTTCAAGAAGAGCACGAGCATTGGTTACATTCTCGATCGGTTCCCAAGTACGTTCGCTGGGACTATACCCTAGCCAATCGACTAGATAGTAGAGCTTGTTGCGAACAATCTTGGAATCAAGAATGGCGGCAACCTCGTACTCCGGCCCATCTTCAAGCTCGATCGGGGGTGGAGGTTGGATAAGACGTTCTGGGATGGTGCTCTCGTGGTAGGGTTCGAAGAGAGAACTATGAAACACCGGATGTATCTGAAGTTGAGGAGGTAGATCGAGACGAAAAGCAACATCATTAATCTTTCCAATAATACGGAAAGGACCTAATCGCCGATAATCCAACTTCTCACATGGGCGAGTAGTCTTGATGTGTCGTCGTAGCAACCACACCCGATCTCCAATATTAAAACTAGATGGAAGTCGATGACGATCCGCGTAGACCTTGTGTGTTTGTTGAGCTTGCTGGAGATGAGTAGATAAATCCGCTTGTATCTTGCGTAACCGCTCCAAACGATCCTCCGCGCACGGATTTGTGGACACCTCTGGGGTTTCAAGTACACTCCACCGGGGGTGACATCCCGTATAAGCATAAAATGGCGTAACTTTAGTGGATGCGTGGATAGAGTTGTTATAGGCAAATTCGGCGAAGTGGAGAATATCTGCCCAGTCGTCCTGATGATAGCTGAGAAAGCACCGCAGATACTGCTCCAACGTTTGATTTGTTCGTTCAGCTTGGCCGTCAGTTTGTGGGTGGTAGCCGGAAGAGAGGTTACAAGTGACCTTGAGCATGTTAAAAAGGTGCTTCCAGAATTTTGACACGAACTGGGGTCCACGGTCGCTGATGATACTATCGGGGAGTCCATGATGCCGACATACTTCACGCATGACAATTTCGGCAGTGTCTTCACTGGAGATCTCCTTAGTACATGGCAAGAAATGAGCCATCTTCGTATATCGATCGACCACCGTTAGAATCGCATTGAACCCTTTAGAGACTGGAAGATCTGTGATGAAGTCTAGAGCAATGGATTGCCACGGCTTGCTTGGAATTGATAATGGTTCTAATAAACCATATGGATGATGCCTTGGCATTTTCGCTCTGCAACATGTATCACAAGTCCGAACAAAATCCTCGACAAATTGTCGCATACAGGGCCACCAGAATGATCGTTGTACTAAATGTAATGTTTTAGTACTACCAAAATGCCCAGCTGTATATGTGTCATGACAGTTTTGTACTACTCGAAGGCGGCAAGAACCATTAGGAACATACAAAAGTTCTTTAAAGAAGAGTAATCCATCATGGTATTTGAATTGCCGATAGTCCGTACCTGGTGGTTGCGACTGTGAACACGACGCTCGAGAGGGATCAATTTGTGCTAGTATAGCTTGGGCGAACGCATCTGTCTTCAAGTCTTCACATATGGTATCGATAACGCGGGAATCCATAGGCATGTCAAAGATTTGTGTTGCTTGTAATCGTGCCGGTCCCAAGATGACTTGTTTTTGGTTATCGAAAGCTGGCTCGCCGGGACGGGGTGCTAGATACGAACGCCGTGATAATGCATCTGCCTTCCCTTGGTGCCTCCCCGGACGATATGTAATTTTGAAGTCGAAACGCGTGAGGAAGTGGGCCCACCGAGCTTGACGTCGATTCAACACACGAGCATCCTGAAAGTAGGCAAGATTCTTGTGGTCACTAAATACGGTGACTGGATGAGAGGATCCCTCCAGAAAATGCCTCCATTGCATAAAAGAATCCACTATTGCCAATAGCTCCTTATCATGGATTTCGTAGTTGATTTCGGCGGCATCAAACTTGCGTGAGTGAAAAGCCACAGGATGTAGCTTTTCATCATTCCCCTGTTGTGACAGAATGCTCCCCAATGCAAAATCCGATGCGTCAGCTTCGATGATGAATGGTTTCTCCGGATCGACATGAGCTAGAATTGGAGCCGATGTAAATGCTTTTTTAAGACTCTCGAAAGCCATGTCCGTTTCTTCAGACCAGATGAACGGTTGTCCCTTCCTGGTAAGTTGTGTGAGAGGTAGAACGATCTTTGAGTAATCCTGTATGAACTTCCGATAAAAATTGGCAAAGCCTAAGAAGCATTGCACATCCCGTACCGAACGCGGAGTCTGCCATTCTACCACCGTTCTGACCTTAGCTGGGTCCATGGAGATGCCTTCTGACGAAATGATGTAGCCGAGAAATTCCACTTGGTTGCACCCGAAACTACATTTTTCTAGCTTTGCATACAGACCATGTTCTCGAAGTCGTTTTAGTACTAATAGTACATGAGAATCATGTTCTTCTTGGGTCTTTGAATAAACCAGTAGATCATCCAAATAGATGATCAAACAATCATCCAATAGATCTCGGAATATATCATTAGCCATGTGCTGGAAGACTGCCGGCGCATTAGTGAGGCCGAACGGCATGACAGTATACTCGAAGTGCCCATATCTGGTGCGAAATGCGGTCTTCCATTCGTCTCCTGGTCGGATCCGTACGAGGTTATATGCTCCCCGTAAGTCGATCTTCGTGAAGAACCTGGCACCATTGATCCGTTCTAAAAGACTTGAGATAAGGGGAAGAGCATACCTATTCCTGATTGTAACCTTATTCAAGCCACGGTAATCTACAACGAGACGAAGCGATCCATCTTTTTTCTTGACGAAGAAAATGGGCGCACCGGCTGGAGATTTCGAATGCCGAATGAAACCATTTTCCAAATTCTCCTCTATATAGGCCCGAAGGACTTCCAGCTCGGTTGGTGACAAATTGTAGATCGGTCCCCATGGCGGCTCTTTTCCCGGTTGTAAATCGATGGGGCAATCGTACGGTCGATGATGAGGAAGTGTGTTGGCTTGTACTTTATCGAACACATCGGTGTAATGGCGATACTTCTCGGGAAGTTGAACGGTGGATTCTTCTTTAGTGGTGTTGGAGGGGTTTATTAATATTGCAAAGAGGAACATTTCCTCCTTGTGCCCTTCTTTACGCAACTGACGTAGCGAAATGGTTGCCATCTTCTGAGTTGACCCTTGGGTTTGTCGACACCGGATTTCTCTTGTTCTCCAATCTATGTCAGGGTTATGTAACTCGAACCACGGTAGTCCTAAAACTATAGGATGTTCTGGGATACTAATAATATTAAATGATACTACACATACTAAGTTATCTAGAACAATATTAATGGGCTCTGACTCTTCTAGGATATTTCCGGAAGCAATGGGACGTCCATCAATGACTACTACAGAGGCTGGACACTGGAGTTTTCTTAGGGATATCTTATGAGCTTGAGCAAATTTCTTATCCATAAAGCAAGAGTTAGCTCCGGAATCTAGGAGTGCTAGGACATGTACTGGAGGGGTACTTTTAGTACTAACTATTACTTGGGCTACGAACACATCACTAACTTGCTTAGAGGGAATGGAACCACTAATGGGCTGCACAGATCTAGGGCTGTCCAACCAAACGGCTCCTATTTTGGCTGGACTTAGTCGTTTAACTCTTCTTCTAACTGACTAAGGACATCAAATTTGTTTGCTAGATCTGGGATATTAGTACTATTAGGACTATCAGATATCCCTACTGAAATAGGCTCGGATTTAGTACAATTAGAACTAGTGACTATTTGGTTTACCTGTCTTCTTGGCCTATGGGGGCAATTTATTGCGATATGTCCTGGTCCACCGTAGTAAAGACATAGTCGATTTGTACGGCGTCGCTGCTTTTCTTCTTCGGATAATGGCCCTCGACGACGTGTAGTGTCAATCTCCATCGAAGTCGGAGTATTCGCTAGAGACGCATTATATGACTCCCTCGGAAAAGGTCTTGCTACCACTGAGGCGTAGGTGGGCTCTGATCTTGCCCTCGGCATTTGTAGTTGTCGTTCCGAACGTCGCTCAAAGAGGCGGTTGTCACATCTCACCGCGCGACTGATTGCTTCTGTTAAGGACTTTGGCTCTTCGGGGAAGGTCAAGAGTAAATCCTTGACATCGTTGCGTAAACCATAACGGAATTGCTCCATCAACGCTTGATCATCCCAAGGGATATCGGCGGCGAGTAGGCGAAAATCTGCAGCGTATGCGGAGGCTGGACGGTCACCTTGGCGTAATCGCCGGATTTTGTTGATTGCGGTCCTGATGCTGTCAGTATCTCCGAAACATGCTTTAAACTCACCTAGAAACTCTTCAAAATTGTTGAGTAACGGAGATTCCTTTTCTAATAGTGGAGCGAACCATGACAAGGCTGAGCCACTTAACAAAGTGCCTACTAAACCCACTCGTGATGCATCGGTGGGATATCGGGAAGGATGCATTTGAATAACTAATCGTACCTGGTTAAGGAACCCTTTAAACTGCGATCGCGTTCCATCGAACTTCGTGGGAAGGCCAATCTTAGGTTCTTTATGAATCCCTTGTGTTCCGGGCCCATGTTGTTGCATCACTACGATGGTGGCTTCGAGTTGTTGCACGCGTAACGCAAGTTCCCCATGTTGTTGTTGCGTTTGCTGCTTTTCTAAGGAGATTTGCTGAAGATCCCCCAGCAACCGTTGGTTTTCTTGTTCCAAAGCATGGAACTTCTCCTTCAAGCATTGGAATTCCAAGAAAACAGATTGATATTATTCAGCGCTAACAGTGGCCATGGGAGGAAAGAAAAGAGGAATAAAAGATTAGTAGGAAATGAGAGAGACAGAAGGTAGGCAAATTGGTTCAAACTGTCATGAACAGTACTGAGACAGAGAAGGAATTAGTACTAAACGAAGGATTAGTACTATGAGAGGTGTGGAACTTCTTCGAGAGAAGGAAGAAGTGAGCGAGACAGAGAGAGAGAGAGAGAGAGAGAGAGAGAGAGTGAGAGTGATGATAAGAAAGATATTTATTATATGAAGAGAATATACAACGGTGGCTAAAAGGCTTAAGACTGGCGTTGAACCAATTTGGTTCAACATAATGCCTAGTGCCCTCTTTTATAGTGTTTTCAGGAGTAATCCTGAAGCTTCTAGAATGTTCCAGAGAAATCTGGAATATACACTAATTTCCTATAATAAAATGTAAATGAAAATAATATCCTCCGTATTACAATAGATGGTCTAATGGTCAAGAGCTCGACCCATATAACCTAAGGTCATGGGTTCGAGTCTTGCCATATCATGACACACATCAGCACGAATCTACAGGTTGCTGACATCTTCACTAAGGCCTTATGAGTTGACAAGCTCGAACAATTTATGATAGACCTAGGTCTCATGATATCTACATTGCCAAGCTTGAGGGGGAGTACTGAAAATACTGAAAAATATCAGTAATCGTCGACCACCAGATAACAAAGCCGAAAACCGATTCAGATATTCGGGCGAAAAACCGAAAGCCGATTCAGCTGAATCGAAGTTTTTGAAGATTGAATCGAAACAACCTTTTGGCATCCGAAAGTTGTGTTCAAAGGGGTGTGTTGAGAATCGAACTCAACTTCCCATAGGGACAGTGTTCACACTAGTCAATGGACAACTTACTAGGATAAATTTGTAATTAGTAGAAAGGGCATTTGCCCTAGACTAGTTGGTATTTAAACCAACCTTTTGTATCTGAGTAACTATTGGAGGTAATATACAGTTTTCTTGTTTAGAGCTCTCTCTCTCTCTTTCTTTTTTTATCGTAATTACCTTACCCTAGTGGTAAGTTGTTAGCACTACAAGCACTACGTTGTGGGTTCGAAACCCAACTTCCTCACCTCTCTATTATATACTTCTTATATATCTCATAATTCACTAGATGCCACTGTGGAATGTAGGGGTTGAACCCATGACCACCTGGTCTCCATTGGGCAACCTTACCAACTGAGCTACATCCATCTGGGCAGCTCTCTCTCTCTCTCTCTCTCTCTCTCTCTCTCTCTCTCTCTCGGTGAAAACACACAATTATATTAATAAATGTGTGTATTCCACCGAGGAAAGGATTTCCACTTGTTCAATAAAGAAAATTGCCACATTAGTACTCCCTTCAACTTTTGTAGATATGCTTTCACTCCATGTCTACCATCGAATACAAAAGTGTTGCACATATTCCAATTATGACGCAATCCCCAATATCTCAAAAATAGAAAAACAATCTCCATCTCTAACTTTGGGTCCACCTGTGTAAATTGTGCAAACACCCACTGTCAAGGTGTCAAATAACACCGTGATAAAACTTGCCAAATTTGAGAAATGTAACTCCAAATCTGAGAAGCAATCGGGCATTGTATAAATCGATGAGTACTATCTTCCATTTGAACAATGCAAAAAAAGAAATTACCCGTTGCTAGTCCATGATGCTTTAGAGCTAATCCCAAAGGCAATCCTCCAATCAAAACTCTCCAAATGAAGACCTTGGCTACAAGTGACAATTTAGAATGCCAACTACGTTGTAAGATTTGCCACCACCCATGATCAGTTTGTGTAATCTCCATTCTTCTTCAGCCTTAGATGATAACCATCCAAGAGACTCAACAGAGCAATGATACAAAAGACTAGTAGTCACTTGTAACAACGATGTTTGTACCCTTTAAACACCAATCAATCCACGGTTGTTCTCCTGTTTGTAGAGGTAAGGGACCTTGCATGAATGGAATATTTCGTAGTTGTTGCCAAATAAACCCATAATTAGGCGGAATGCGTAATAATTGTCGTGCTTCAACAAACTCCAAAATTCTTTGAGATGGAGACTCAAGTATATCTCCCACCTCTTTGACCCCCAAACGAAACAAACGATTAAATTGAGAGCGTAATCTCTCCTTTCCTGGCCAACATAATAACCGAGAAGACACAAGTAACTCTTTTTGCAAAGAATTACAATGCTCTCTACTAGATGATGGTTTCCATACACATAACAAGAGTGCTTCTTGCCATAAGGTAACCAAGTGTTGAACACATGTAGAGCTCGGAATCCTAAGTGAAATACATCCATTTAGTAATTGCCACCATGAAGCCTTAATTGTTGTCCTCCCATGTGTTAAATCCTTGTTCTCAATGAGATATTGAACAATAGATATCCATGGTTGTGAGTTTGAACACATGTCTTGTAATAATGAAAATCTACGAGCCATCATATGCTTAGATAAGTTCAATACTCTAGCTCCCCCCAAGCGCTTAGGAGTTGCTAGATGATTCCATGCAACCCAAGTGATTCCCATCTTATCCCTTTTCTTCCACAACAAATATCGAAGAGGTTGCAAAATAGAATGCAAAGCCTTCTTTGTCCATGGCAACAATGGGAAGTAATATAATATCATAGGTTCCATAATACATTGTACAACCTTCAAACATACATGAAATGGCCAAGATTGTGATTTCCAATACATGAACTTATCCCTCAACTTACTAGACATCCATTCAATCAATTGACCATTTGTAACATTCATTCCTAATGGATAGCCCAAGTGTCGAAAAATAGAGCCTTTATTTACCACAGATCCTTGCCATCCTAAACATTCCAAATCCCTTTCAATACATGATATGAGACTAGACTTCCTCCAATTAATATGTAATCCGGAAGCCAATGAAAATTGGTTCCATACAAGCATCCCCTTCTCAAGATTCTCTCATGAGGCTTGTAGAAACATGAAAGAATCATCAGCCAAAGCTTGTGCAACTAGTTGCCCTCCAGACGGAAGGTATAGACCCACAATATCACCATTTGTTGCAAGCCTTGATAGCATCACTAATAAGGGATGAGTAACAATAGCAAACAACAACGGGCTAATAGGGCATCCTTGACGAACGGATCTTGTAAGGGCAATATCTGATGTAACTCCTCCATTAAGCATGACTCGAGACATCACATATTGTCCTAATAAAAATATGAGGCGAGACATATGAGGTCCAAAGCCCATTGTATGCATTAACCTAGAAACAAAGGAACAATTAACATGATCCTAAGCTTTCTCCAAATCTAATTGCACCATAATCAATTCTTGATGAGTGTTTCGAGCATAATCCATGGCCATTTGAACATTCAACACATTATGCAATATATTCCTACCTGCAATAAAACCATATTGGGCGGGATGTATCAACTTTGGCAAATACTTTTGTAATCTATTTGCCAAGACCTTTGTAAATATCTTATACAACCCCCCCATCAAAGAAATAGGTCTCCATTGATGAAATGACTCTGGAGATGCCACCTTTGGAACTAATTTAATTAGACCAACCTTCCAAGCTTGAGGCATACGACCAGAATCCCAAGAATGTTGAAACATCAAAGTTAAGGGCCCCTTTAAAATGTATGAATATCGCTTAAAAACTTCATTTGTCAAGCCATCCCAACCAGGGCTCTTACCACTAGGAAGATGCCTTAAAACTGTGTCCACCTCATCCTCAGTGAAATCCGCATCCAATTCATGACTAATGAGGTCATGCACAATACATCCAACCACATCATAAAACTCATGATGTGCTCTACTCACCTCATTTTTCATTAACAATTGTGGGCCAATCAACTCCTTAAAGTAATGAACACATATGTCAATTATTTTAGTAGGATCCACTATCCATTCATCACCTTGCTTCACATGTACCACATTAGATCAAGTATAAGTAGGATGTAACACTTAGAAAAAAAAATGGGATTGACATTGATTATCTATGAGCCCATCCCTCAATTGTCGCATCTTCGCATACTAATAACTTTGGCATTGCAACTGAGAAATAATAACATGCAATTGACTTTGGATATCCAAAAGCTCCTCATCTAACGGTGCACGTATCAATAATGCATTACACCTAGAGAGAACTGTTGTATGCCTGGCCGGACTAGCCTCAACACAGGTGTCTATCCGACACTTCTCCAAAGGGGTGGTAAGGATTGGATGCTAGGTTACACGCGTAAGATGATTACAATTAAGCACAGACGGTAAACAATACGAAGATACAGATAAACACGCAATAATTACTATTGTATTACTTCCGTCAAACCCTTTACAAATCATCAGATCCTTTTATAGGCATCTGGCAAGGTTACAATCGGTGCGCTTAGGCAACCGACATCCGAATCGGTCCGGATCCGGATCGGTACAACTGTACCGGATCCCTCCCTCCGAATAATAATTCTACTATTATTTACTTCCTATTATCCGATCCGACTCCGCCTTCCCACTTGTCCTTGCTCTTCTAACCGGCCAACACATGGCACGCCCGTGGGAAAGTGCCTTGCACTTCGAATCCGCTCCCGGCCTCATTCTTCCTCCAAAATATCGAGCACACTCTGCTCGATGGTGTCAGGTGGTGCTTCTTCCTCCTGTTCCTTGCCTGCCTGGTCTCCGACCTCCGGTTGGGTTGGCTGTTCCATAAAAATTTGCTGCTCCAGTTCTGCTTGATTCTGTGGTGCCGGTGCTTCCTCACCGCTTCGTCCGGGTTCTTCCGGGTTCTTCCTGTTCTCCCTCTGTTCCAGGCTCTGTTCTGTTACCAGTGTCGCTTTCTCCGGTCTCGACTGGTCGGCTCGATACGCCTCCTTCCTCTGCTCTGGTGTCTTCCGGTCTCAGCTCTTCTTCTTCTCCGGCATCGGTCTGCTCCTGCTCTTCTTCTTCTCCTTCGAACAGAAGTTCTTCTTCGGGTATTCCTCGTCGGGGTTGTTCGGTGTCAGTTGGTTCAACTTCAGCCGGTCGCTCTCCCTCACTTATAGTGATTGGCGTCGTTCTTCCCTTAGCTTCCTGTCGTAACCGGTCCTGCTCGTATCTCTCCAACTCCAACTGAGTTGCGAGCTGCCCGTCATCCAACCTCTCTACCAACCCTCAGATTTCTTTGAGATGTTCTTCCGCTAAAGCGTAGAAATCCTCCGACAATTCTTCCCGAATGGCGACGATACTTTCTTCATCCATCTTGTAGAACTTGTCACCGGTCTTCCTCCGATTCTCAGCATCCGCTCGGAGTGTCTGCAGCTCGGCTGCCTGTTGTGACCACTCCTTCCATAGCTTTTCCGTACTTTCGTTGATGCTTGCCTGAGCTCGGGTACTCCATCCTGACATGATGAGCTTGATCCGGTCAACCCCCGCCTTAGCATGCGCATAAGCTTCTTGCTTTTCCTTCCTTGCCCGTTTTATAATGTCGGCCATTATCTGAGCCTGGGCCTCGTAATCTGCTTTCTGCTTTTCATAGGTACTTTGCAGTTTGCTGATCTTGAAGGTCGATTTTTCCTTTTCTTCATTCTTGATCTTGGTCAGATCCAGCTTTTCCCGCCTTAGCGCCTCTAATTCCTTCCTTCTCTCCGTCTTTTGGGCTATTTCTGCCGACAATGCTTCTTTGTTGGCACTGACCTCATCCATTGCCTTAGCCAGGTCTAATCGGGTCTCTTTGAGCTGTTCTTTCAGCTTCTCTATTTGTCGGTCGTAGTCTGCTGCCCGTTTCTTGTTGTCCGACTCGGCCAACTTGTGATCTCGGTAGAGACGGTCGAAGTCCTCCGTCTTCTGCTTCAGGCGTCGGTTTGTCTGAGCTCTTAACCGATCGTCCCGGTCCTTCTCTTGTCGGAGTTCTTCCTGCAGTCATTCTATCTCCTGCTCGGCATGTCGACGCAGTCGGTCCTTCTCCTTTTGCAGCTTCTCTTTTTCTTCTTGCAGTCAGTCATTAGTGGCTCGACCTTTCCGGAGGCCTTCTTCCATTTTTCGTCTGTCGTCCTCCACCGCTTTCCGCTGCTCCCTTTCTCTTTCCCTTAATGCCTCCTGAGCTTTTAACTCCTCTCGTAAGGTTTCTATTATTTTTTCGGTCTCAGGGCCGGTTTGCAAGGCTACCGGTTCCAGTTCCGGTTCTGGTTGCTTCCTTGTTGTCCCGATCGGCTCGATGACAACTTGTGCTTGTTGAATTCCTTCCCTTGCCTGCAACAGCTCCCCTTGCATTTCCTCGATCTATGTTCGGAGTGCGACCAACTCCTGAGTTGTTGTATGCGTCAGTTGTTGCCTACACGTTTCTTCTTCCTCTAACTGGTCCGCTACTCCCGATAACTGCTCCGAAAGCCATCTCAGCCATTGTGGCTTTGTTCTTCTTGTGTCGGGGTGGTCTTGCACACTTCTACTCCTTAACTCAGGCTGTTTTTCCGGCCTTTTCTCTGGCTCCGGCGCTTGTTCATTCTTCTTCTCTGGGATGACCGGTTCTCTAAAGTCCGGCACAACCGGTGTCGGTGCTGCTTCCCTCGGTACGGGTTCTGGTACTGCTTCCGCCTCGGCTACTGGAGGTGGTCCTTGCGCCCTCTGCTGAGTTTTGTCAACTGGTGGAGCCGGTCCTTTCGCTCGTCTCTCCCGACCTTGTCTTGCTGGGAGTCTTACGAGTGGTTCGGATGAGTCTTCTGTTTCAGCTTCCTCCTCCGGTGCGGCTACCAGACGGACCTTTTGTATAAAGACCTCTGGTTCCGGTTCCGGCCGTCGCAGCGTTATACTAATTGGTTTGCGCGCTACCGGTTCCTCCTCGGCTGATTTCCCTTTGCCTTTTCCTGCCAGTTTTGCCTTTGATGCCGGTTCCTGTTGCTGTCGGGATGGTCCTTCCCCCCGTTGTTCTGCTTCTTGCTGGGTCCATCCGGGGGTGTGTTTCTCCAAGATCTGTCGGCGCTTTGTGACCTTTTTCGGCGTCGTCTCCTGCCGACCTCTTTTCTTTTGTGTGATGGGGAGCACCGGTGGGACTAACACTGTTAGCCATTGTGCTATCCCGGCCCATGGCTTTTTTCCTTCCACAAGATTCTTGATGGCCTCCTTCAATCCTTCGGTTATGAAATGGAGCCAGTCTACTTGTAATCCTTCGTATGCTGCTATTAAGAACGTTGCCCGGTACCTGGCTATGGCCGGGGGACGAGGATTCACGAATCCGTATTCCATCATGGCGCGGGCCACTTCTCCGAACAGCAGGTTCTCTCCGCCCTGTGTTCGGTACGCCTTGCTGCTGATAGAATACTCACCGAAATATTCGAACAGGATTTCACTTGAAGGGTTTTCGATTGTTTGAAGCCCTCCTGATTTTATCCCTATGAGCGCCTGCACCGCTCCTTCCGTGATTTCTGATAAATCAATCGATGTTGCCGCCTGCTCTGGTTCTGCGTGTGGTGGAGCGTCGGCGATCCGCAGCAATCCTTTTAACCCGTTCTCCCTCATCCATTGGCGTGCCTCCTCCGACAGTACCATTGTTTCGAATTCTTCTTCTGCTGTCTGTTGTTCGGGATCGGGCTATGTGTGCGTTGTGCGTCGGATCGCTCTTCTGTGCTTCTGCGCCTGTATGTAGGAAAATTTGTAAAAAGTGAGTCCTTCGCAGGCCTGTGTCTTATATAGTGGCTTTTGCCTTGAGCCGCCCTTTTTCGTTTCCCGCGCATGTTCCTCTCCCGCCATAATTAGTATGTCCTTTCTTGTTTGCCGCGTGTGAGTGCCCACGTTCCATGCTTTAAATAGCAAGTACGCGCACGTCCTTCTTTAATGCATGGCGTCTCTTCGTTGCATGGTGGCGCTCCCACCTCTTGTGATCTCCCCATCACTACTATGATTCGCGTCGATTTTGCCCACGTCTTTTTTTTTTTTTTTTTTCTTTCTTTCTTTCTTTCTTTGGACCACGTCATTTGCTGGTCCCCCCCGATTTGTTCGGGTCGGTTCGTGTGGATACCGGATCCTTCTGTCGGTTTTCCGGGATAGTCTTTGTCAGTATCGGTGTCGGTTCTTCCTCGGTCCAAACATCTTCAGCAGCGTCTGTCGGTGTCGGTTCCTCATCTTGCCGGATTTTCGGGTTTTGCTTGAATGGGTTGGCTGGCATATTCCCCTTATACGGCTTTAGCCGAAACCCATTTGCCCATTTACCGATGACATCTCCAGACAACGTGCCGAGCTGATATGACCCATTGTACTCTTTGGTGATCCAGAACGGTCCGGTCCACCGAAACCGCAACTTTCCCGGCATGTTCCCCATCCGTGTCTGGAATAGTAGCACCGGTTTCCCGACTTCGAACTCCTTTTCGTTGCCACGCCGGTGTCGGTCCACGAAAGCTTTTCTCCTCCTTTGCTCCAGTTCGAGTTGTAGTAAACTGGCTATTCGGTTTTCTTCTAATTCCAACAACGTCGCCAGCCGGATTCGTTCGGACTCCTTCTCACTTAAGCGCTCCTTTACCTGGATCCGTAAGCTGGGGATCTAGAACTCTACCGGCATGACCGCTTCTAAACCGAATGCTAGTCGGAACGGGGTTGTCTGAATGCTGGTTTTGTACGTCGTTCGGTACGCCCATAGCGCGCTTTGCAATTTCGTATCCCAATCGGTCCGGTTCACGTTGACAATTTTTCGTAGGATGTTCTGCAGAGTTTTGTTCGTTGATTCCGCTAGTCCATTGGCTTGAGGGTAGTAGGGAGTACTCCTTTTATGTACCACCGCGTAAAATGACGTCAGGCTTTCTACTACCTGCCCGAGAAAATGTCCTCCTTGGTCACTTATAAGCTCGATCGGGCATCCATACCGGCACCATATGCACTCGTACAGAAACTTTGCCGTGGACGCGGCCGTGTTGTCCCATAAGGCCTTTGCTTCTACCCATTTGGTGCAATAGTCGGTCGCCACTATGACATACTGATTTCCGGTTCGCATTGCTGGTGGCTTGAAGGGACCGACAAAGTCCAACCCCCACTTTTGAAATGGTTCCAAAGGCAAGACCGGGTGGTGTGGCATCCGGGCCTGCTCTGTGGGTTGGCCCAGTCGTTGACACAAATCGCATTCTCTGCTATACTTCACGGCATCTTTTAGGGTGGTGGGCCACCACAATCCGCTCTGCCATATTTTCCGAGCGGTTGCGTCGCCGGCATAATGCCCGCCGGCAATTCCACAGTGGGCTTCCCTGAGGATTAAATCCTTCTCATTGCTCCGCACTACTCGTCTCTAGATGCCATCTGCCCCCTTGTGATAGAGGGTGTCTCCAACCAAGCAGAAATGTCTGCTTCTTACTGCTACCCTTTTCCTTTCATCGCGGTCCATGTTCTCCGGGGGAACTCCGGTGCTCAGGAACTGATGCATCTCAATTAGCCACGTGTCTTCATCGGCTACCGTTGCATCCGTTGCCGGTTTCGTCGTGATCCGGAACAACTCGGCGTCGGGGAACTCATCCTGGACGCCGTCCCCTGCTTCTCCGGATTCGAGTCTGCTTAGGTAGTCCGCTACCGCATGCTGCGCCCCGGGTCGGTGGAAAATGTCGAATTCAAATTCCTGTAACAGCAGTGTCCATCGTGCAATTTTTCCCGTCAGGGATGCCTTCGAGACCAGGTAGAGTAGTGCCGAATGGTCGACATGGAAGGAAAACTTCCTTTCGAGCAGATAGTGCCTGTACTTTGTGACACTATACACCATTCCCAATGCCTCGCGTTCCGTCGTAGAGTAATTCCGTTCTGCTTTTGAGAGTTTCCGGCTTGCGTAATACACCGGTCGGTACCATTTCGGCTCCGTGAGTTGCATCAGAACGCTGCCGATTGCTACGTCCGACGCGTCGACGAAGACATGAAAGCTTTTACTTCAATCCGGCGGTTGCAGCACCGGAGCTTGCGACAGCATAACCTTCAATGCTTGGTAGGCTTCCTCCTCCGTCTCCGCCCGTAGGAAGGGTACCCTGTGTACGGCGGTATGTAATGGTGTAGCGAAGTCTGCGAGGTGCCGTATCATCCGGCTATGCCACCTTATTTGGCCCAGGAACCGGCTTAAAGCCTTTGTGTTATTTGGTGCTGGTGCCTCGAGAATCGCCTTGACTTTATCCGGATCTACCGCGATTCCTTCCTTACTCGCCACGTGCCCTAGTAAGTTGCCGCTTGCCACTCCAAAGACGCACTTGGCCGGGTTCAGGCTCAATCGGTACTCGCGGCACTTCTCCAAGCACAGCCGGAGGTGATCGAGATGCTCTCCGTGCCGGGTGTAGACCGCGAAATCGTCAAGGAAGACCTGCATAAAACCGGGGATATATTCCCCGAAAATTTCCATTATTATCCTTTGAAAGGTCATTGGAGCTGTCTTTAGTCCGAACATCATCACGACCGCGACGAACACTCCCCATTCCGTCACGAACGCTGTCTTCTCCTGGTTGGCCGGGTTCATTCGTATTTGGTTGTAGCCGCTAAATCCATCCAGGAAGCTGTAAACTTCGTGGCCGGCTACCGCATCTAACACCCCGTCCGTAAATGTTAGTGGAAACGCATCGGTCACTGTTGCGGCATTTAGTTTGCGATAGTCCACGCATACCCGGATTTTGCCGTTCTTTTTCGGGACCACCACTATCGGACTTGGCTAGGTTGCCTGCTTGACCGGTCGGATAAATCCGACCCGGAGGAGCTTATCAATTTCCTCCTTCACCTTCGCCGCATAATTCGGATTCATCCGGTACCTTCATTGAGCGATCGGTTTCGCGTCCGTACTTAGGTGAATTTGGTGTTGATAGAGCTGGGGGTCCCCAGCCCTCGCATGTCTTCGTACGACCACGCGAACACATCCTTGAGTCTGTTAATAATGCTACCATTGCCTTCTTTTCTTCCTTCAGCAATTCCTTTGCAACATTTACCGGTCGGGGCTTGTGTGTTGTGCCGAGGTCCACCTCCTCTAGTTGGGATGCTTTTACCCTCTGGGATATCGTCATTTCCCTCTCTAGGGATTCTTGCGCTTGTCGCAGTTCCCGGATCGCCGCTTGGTCCGGTTCATCCGGCGTCGTAATGTACGGTTCTACTGCCGCCGTGATATCCACCTCAAATAGTGGGACGATTCGTGGGTGTTCCTCGAGGTACTGCTCGACTTCCTCGTCCGGTAATCCCTCCAACATGTTAATGCTTTCCGCATACAATGGAGTTGCTTCTTTACTGGTGATCACCCGTGGTTGCGTCGTTACTCGTACCTTTATTTTCCCTCGCCGGAATGTGATCATGTTCTTCTGCCAATTCTGCTTGATATGCGCCGTTCGCAGCCATGGTCGTCCTAGAAGTAGGGGGTACGCGCCTTGTACATTCAGCTGCAGCACCACGGCCGATATCCGGAATACGTGGCCTCCGATCGTTACTTCCAAATCCCGGATAAGTTTGGTCGGTCGGACTGAGCTGGTATCCGCCATGCGTAACCAGAAGGGGCATGGTTCCCATCCCCGGATGCCCAGGTTATCGCATGTCTGTCGGCTGATGACATTTACCCCGGAGCCTCCATCAATAATCGTTCCAGCAATTTCCTTTCCTTTCACGATTGCCGTGATCGTCGCGCTACTTGTATCGACCACCGCTGGTCCTTCCTCCGGGTTGGAGAAGAATGTCGGTGCTGGTGTCTGCTTCGGTTTGCTCACGGCTGCCTGTAAGTCTGTCGTAAACCGTGGCACCAACTGTAGTAGCTGTGCTAACGGCAGCACGATTTGATAGTCCTGAAGCGCTTGCCACGTCGGGTTTTCTCCTGGCTGTATGATTTCTTCGTCTTTTGGTATATTTTGGTCTCTTACTTCTGCCGCATTCTATTCATTGGCCTCCTTGATCCATTGCGCCGCTTGTTTTCTGATTGCCTCCTGGGCTTCCCACTCGGCGGTCTTTCCCTTTGACCGGGTTGTGACCTGCTGTACTTTCGTTATTTCGGTTGTAACCATGTTGACTTCCGGCTGCTTGTCATTGGCTTTGCTTGGGCATTGGTTACTATAGTGGCCTTCCTTATGGCAGTGTAATAACAGTACACCTTGTGACTGTTGCTCGTTTCTCCTTTGTCCCCGGTTTGGAGGGTGGGTATGCTTCGGCGGTCGTCTTCGGTTTTTCGGTTATCCGGTACCGATACCGGGTTGTCATTCCTCGCTGCCTCCCGACGTTCCTCTCTTCGGAAGAATCCACGCTTCTGATTCCGTCGGAAATTTCGGTTCCCTTGTCGCCTCTCTTCTCTGCGTCGTTCGTATTCTGGGGATTCGTCTCGGTCGTACCGGTCCCGGGGGTAGCTATCTCTGCGTCTCTCCTCTCGGTCATAGTTATTGCGTCTTCTATCAGCGTATCTGTTATCGCGTTCGCGTTGGTAGCGGTCGTCTCTCCGGAATCGATCCTCGTCCGGGTTCTGATTGCGCAGTTCTATGTGTCGAACCGGTGCTGCCTGCCGATTTAATAGGTTATATTCGCATCGGTCCATTGTATGGGCTCGAGAGTTGCAGATCATACATTGTGTCCGCAGGGTGCAGTCTACTGTTGAGTGCCCCGAATTTAGGCATGTTGTGCATTGTAAGGCCTGTCGGAACCTCAGGTCTTCCTCCTTCGGGAGTGCCCGGTGTAACATCCCCATCGACAAGAAGGGGCTAGTCTTGTCCATTTCTAAAACCCGATCAATAACTTGGTCCATTGTGCTGGTTTGGAAATCAAGGACTCCGCACATTGTTCGAAGTGGCTCTTTCAGCGCGGCCAAAAAGACTGCTTTGGCTTCGTCTTCGGGTGGTGCTCTTGTCAGTTGGTTGTGCAGGGTCTAAAACCGAATGATGAATTGTGGCCCAGTCTCATTCTCTTCCTGTCGGGTGGTGTAGAACTGCCCAACCAATTCCCTTTGCTCAACTTGTCTGTGAAAAAGCCTGAGGAATCTGGCCTTCAAGGCCTCGAATGTGGCAAAGCTGCCCGGTAAGTGCTTTGCGTGCCATCGGGCCGCCGGCCCTTCTAAGGTTATGCCGAATTCGGCGACTTTGGATCGTTCGGCTTCGGGCTCCGTCAGTCTTTGGGAGACATGTTTGGCTTCCCATGTTTGGAGGAATGCGTACACGTGTGCCTCCGCGTCGGGCTCATCCCGGTACTTTGGGTATGGGTACGGCATCGTGTCGTCCAACTGACTCTCCTGCTTTCTGTCCGCTGTTGGCGTCGGTGTGAGAACCTTTGGTTCCTCCGCGGTTGGTGCCGGTATCCGCTCCTTCAGTTCCTCCGCGGGTGTTGCCGGTGTCCGGTCCTTTGGTTCCTCCACGGGTGTTGTCGGTATCCGCTCCTTCGGTTCCTTCGCGGGTGTTGTTGGTATCCGCTCCTTCGGTTCCTTCGCGGGTGTTGTCGGTATCCGGTCAGCCTCCCTCGGCGATAGCCGGTCACCGAACTCCAAGGTTATTTCTTCCTCTGGCTCCGATGTTACTGAGTCTTCCGACCCCTCTTCCCCCGGGTCGTTTGGTGTGTCGTGGCTTCTTTTATACCGGGACGCAACGCTTCCGTCGCTTTCTGACTCCGCCTCAAGTGTTGCGAATGCTTCCGAGTCCCCGTCGCCCCCGACGAGCGTCTGTAGTATCGTTTCTGCCTCTTGCAGGCTTGTTATGCTACTGCCTTCGTCGGGGATTTGCAGAACCCGGAACTGCAGTGCTTCTTCTGCGACTCTCCGAAGAGTTTTGGAGAATGACCGATCCCGCCGGATCTCGTCGACGGCTTGCTGCAGGGCTTCCCGTCGTTGCTCGCGTTCGGTGTATCGTCTCCCTCGTTCGGTGATGTGGTCGTCGTTTGGTCTAGACATCCATCCCCCGGTTGTCCTCTGCACTTTGCAGGAATCGTGGTCGCCAAAATAGTGTTGTATGCCTGGCCGGACTAGCCTCAACACAGGTGTCTATCCGACACTTCTCCAAAGGGGTGGTAAGGATTGGATGCTAGGTTACACGCGTAAGATGATTACAATTAAGCACAGACGGTAAACAATACGAAGATACAGATAAACACGCAATAATTACTATTGTATTACTTCCGTCAAACCCTTTACAAATCATCGAATCCTTTTATAGGCATCCGGCAAGGTTACAATCGGTGCGCTTAGGCAACCGACATCCGAATCGGTCCGGATCCGGATCGATACAACTGTACCGGATCCGTCCCTCCGAATAATAATTCTACTATTATTTACTTCCTATTATCCGATTCGACTCCGCCTTCCCACTTGTCCTTGCTCTTCTGACCGGCCAACAAGAACTTGTGAGAATTTTAGAAGAAGACCTCTTCTTCGTTGAGCATTAGTTACTCCATACATACGATGAACGATCTTAATATTTCGTAATGTGATATCCCATGCTTTAACTCCCTTAAGATTCACTTCTTGTGAAAAACTTACCAAATTTGCTCCATGAGAGAATCAAAGTGAGGTTGAAGCTAAAGAGAAGAGTTAAAGCGTAATGGAGGCTTTCCAAGTAAGGATTTATACATGTCAATTGCATGACCACAAATCTCCAAACAAATAGGAAAGTGATCTGAAGTTCCTACATCTTGTAAAACTTCCATACGAACTGATGTCGGTAAAAAAGAATCATTATGCATCACATACATTCTATCTAATCGACTCCATGTTTGTCTATGTTGAGCGGATTCGAAAGTAAAACCTGGATCATTCCCATGTAACCATGTCCAAACATCCAACTTCAAAACCTCCATAGCCAATGAATCCCAAGCAAGTTGCTCAGGATCATCCATGATTGAATGTTCAGATGCACATGTTAAACTCACCCATAACTAATCCTAGACGGCCTACACATAGGGTTTGACGGAGTGAGCGCCATAATGCAATACGTTGAGTGGCTTGGATAGGGGCATAAATCCCAACCACCCACACAATCTCGCCAAAAGAAGTGATTTCTAGAACCAAAACCGACCATAAGGATCATTATGCACCACCTGAGGAAAATACTGATCCTGCATGATTAATACCACACCTGAATAATGATTATTAAGATTTCTTGCATAGAATGATGAATATCCACGCAAATGAACCGTGGATCCTGCTAACTCATGACACTTATGCTCAACTGCACATAATATATCTCATTCTTTACTTAATAAAGTTTGCCATAATATATACTTCTTATGAGGAGAACATGCCCATCTCATATTCCATGTTACCACTTTCATTCAGTCAACAATGTTATGGGTGAACTTGCTCCTTTAGAGCAACCGATGTCATGAAACTAGTTAAAGCATGTTCCAATGCTGCATATGGATTTTCATGCACCACATCCTTAGAGTTGTCTATCGAACTCTTTTGTTTAGGTTCTCCCGCTTGACGAAAACCTCGAGAATTCGATGAATTTACAACCTATCCCAATGAATCAAATTGAAGGTGAAGGGGTAATCCCTTATCCCTAAATTGTCTTTGCCGAGGAACTTTTCGAGGACCCTCCCTAGTTCCTGAATTACTTTTCCAAGTAGTCCCACGAGTAGTGGGCAAACTATTACGTTGCATATTCATTGATTTGCCCTTCGACTTGCCCTTAACCTGATGCCAATCCTTTTCAACCACAACATCATTACTAGTTCTATCCAACGGTTTTTTCCCCTTATCTATAACCACCAAATTTTGTTTTTCCATATCCATAGATTGAGTTTCCTTATTCTTAGGGCCCAAACCTTGAAGTGAAACCTCTTTATAACCTGCTCTAGATGATGTTCCTTCATCCATAACAACCACCATATTTGACACACCAACATCTCTCCTAACTCCTTCCTTACCATTCCCTTCATTAGGAACCTCTATAGTTGAAGGACAATGACGATGGCATTCCGCCATAAAGTGACCCCATTCACCACATCCAAAACATTGACCTGCAAATGTCTCCCACTTCAATTTAAAACAAAGTCTTTTCATTCCAGGTTTGTTCATACGCACCCATCCTGGCTTCTTACGACTTGTATCCCATAACACACAAAATCTGCACTTATTTGTAGCATTTGCATGTGGAGATACCAACACTTTACCCATTTGACTCATCAACTCTAGTAAAAGTAGCCATAAAAAGGCATGCTTACTGTTGAGAGATCAAGCTCAACTTAGTTTAGTTAGTCAACACATGTAACTTAGTAGTTACCTAGATAGAATCTAGTTAGTGTGTTGACCATAAGGCCTTAAATAGGATTTTGTACTTGAGTGGGATACATTGTAGATCCACTACTCCATGCTCATTTAATATAGGACTTACACGTTGTACCTATATTCTCCTAGCACATGTGCACCCTTGCACATGAAACCTATATATACCTCATTGAAGGTATTTTTGTATTTGATGATAGTTGATGATATTTACCTTTTAATATACTTTATCGTCCCACATCTTGTTTTTGTGTTCATAAGGGTACTTCTCTCTCTCTTCCTCTCACGCACACATACACACACATATCACTTAATCTTCCGCTACGTAATCGCTTAACTTAATCACATAATTAGATAATAATTATTCCTTAATTAATTACCTAATACTAAACATGGTATCAGAGCGTGTGGTTTAGCATATCCACTAAGCCCACCCGACACTCCGTGATTGTGTGTTCAAAATGCCGACAACAAATTCCGGTTATCCGCTACCGTAGTGTCGCTACGTAGCACAAGTACGTGATTGAAGAAAGAAGAGCCAAAAAGGAAGACACAAAACAACATGAACACACAAATGGGTAGCTTGCTCCCTAGCGAAAAGCTAGACTAGAGCAATTATTCATCTTGGGAGTACAAGATAACCCAATACCTCGTTAGCCAAGGGTATTGGAGCTACATCAACGGCGCACTCGAGAACAAGCCCGACATCACAAACGCCAACTACCCAACACTACCCAACGTGGGAACAAGGAGCGAGTTGGGTAATGTATTGCTTGGCAACATGTGTCCACGACCACATGCTTAGCCACATTCGAGATGCCAAGACGCCTAAAGAGGCATGGGAGAACTTAAAGAAAATGTTCGCCGCCAACACGACCGCCCGCAAACTTCAACTCCGGCAAGAGTTGAATAACATTCGGCAAAAAGACATGTCCGTGTCGGACTACACCGCCAAAATCAAGAGCATTTGTGACTCGCTTGGCTCCATCAACATAAACGTTTACGAAGACGAGATGCTTCTAGTATGCTTGGGCGGCCTCGCACAACGATTGGATCCACTACGGATGGCAATCTTGGCGAGAGAAAACCCTCCTTCATTCTTCGACCTCCAATCAATGTTATTGGTCGAAGAAAACCACGTCTGAACCAAAAGCAAGGCACCTGAAGGACAAATGTTGTTTTCGAATCCGGACGGTGGTCGAGGAAGAGGTCGTGGCTGTAGAAGAGGAAGTCATCGAGGAACCTTCGGAAGAAGGGGGAGCTTCCAAGCCGAACAAGGTCGGCAAATGAGGCCCGCAACATGCAATTATTGTGGCAAAATCGGCCACCATGAGGCGGAGTTTCGGAAAAAGAGAAGTGAGTCGGCTTCAACAAGTCGACACCTCACAAACTACGCATCGAACTCCGACCACGACACCCGTAGTGGAATGTTCACGAATAACACGTCGTATTCCGACTACGACGATTGTAGTGAAACTTTTACAAATTACGCCCCAAATTCCAACTATGGCGACCGTGGCAGAATGTTCGTAATGAGGCATAGAGCAAACTTTATGACGGCCTCCAACTCCACAAGCACCTCCAACTCGGAAAACGTGTGGTTCGTCGATTCCGGCACCTCACATCATATGACATCTCACGAACAGTGGTTTCGTGATTTACGAACGCCGGATCGACCCAGCTTCTGACAAGAACTACATGCTCCCTATGCGCAGCGCTCGGCCGCAACCAAGCTTAGAATCATACATAGAAAAACGGGAATGAATGCATGACACAGTGAAGAGAAGAGTACACAGGATGTTTACGTGGAAAACCCAAATACGGGAAAAACCACGGCAGCCCACAAACTGCAAACTATCACTATGTTAGAATGTACAAAAATGGTAAAGCACCGAAGCAACGACCTCGAGCTTTCTATCTTCGCCACAGGCGGTGGTTACAATAGAGGCAACAACCTCTTCCTCTCTCTCACTCTCTTTGTACACAGTTGCGCGCACAAATCTTGCGCCAACAAGAATAACAACAACATCACTATTCTCATGTTTGCCCTAAGTCATATTTATACTATTATGATTTTTCGGCTATTTACAAATATAGCCCCAATGGACTCTCAGAAACATATTTACGAATATGTCTCTTCATCCAGTGAGCACTCCTCACAGGGCCTGCATCATCCGGCGCTTGCCGGGTACTCGTCATCCGGTTCTCACCGGGTCTTCCGTTTCCGGGTACTCCTCATCCGGTTCTCACCGGGTCTTCCGTTTTCGAGTACTCCTCATCCGACGCTTGCCGGGTACACCACATCCAGTTCTCACCGGGTCTGCACCATCCGGCTCTCCGTAGCCGGGTACTTGTCATCTGGTTCTCACCAGGTCTTCCGTAGCTAGGTATTCCTCATCTGGTTTCGGCCTCGACCGAGTTTGCTCATCAGTACTGTTCTTCTCACTTCCCATCCGGAGGGACCTGTTTCCTAACAGCTCCATAGAGACGACACCACGCACCCCATTCGGCACATCGTCAATGTCCCATTTGGGAAAGAAGGCAAGCAAACTTGCATCAAGAATGTGTTGCACTTGCCCACAATAACGAAGAATTTTTCTCGATCAGCCAAATCGTGGAGCAAGGCATGCAAGTCCGCTTCAACAACGAAGGATGCTTCATCAAGAAAGATGGTCCAATCGTAGTTAAGGGGCAGAGAGAAGGCCGAATGTTCATCCTCAATTCGAACGAGGTGAAATCGGCAATGTGCGCTAAAGGTCTCAAAAACGAGACGAACATCGAGTTGTGGCACAAAAGAATCGGCCACATCAACCTCCAACGGCTCCGAGCGATGCAAACCAAGGGAGTCGTCATCGGACTTCCGACATTGGAGTCGACCGAGTATATGAAGCGTGTCAACTCGGCAAACAACATCAAATCCCATTCCCGAAGGAGAGTCATACAAGCAAAGGCCTCCTCGACATCATACACTCGAATGTATGGAGACTAGCTCAAACGCCGATGATCGGCGGATGCCGATACTACGTAACCTTCATTGACGACTACTCGCGCTATGCGTGGATCTACCCGATGAAGAAGAAAAGCGAAGTGCTCTCCCACTTCCAAAAGCTCAAGGGGCAAGTCGAAAAAGAAACCGGTCGGCACATTCGATGCCTACGATCGGATGAACGCAAGGAGTACTTCTCCGACCAATTCACCTCCTACCTCCAAAGTGAAGGCAATCATAGAGAATTCTCGTGCCGACACACACCCCAACAAAATGGAGTCGCCAAAAGGAAAAATCGGCAAATACTCGAGGTAGCACGCGCCATGATGCATGAGAAGCACATGCCGAATTTCTATTGGGTTGAAGCGGCATCTACGGCCATCTATCTCATGAATCGATGCCCCACGAATGGAGTGCATGAGCTAACTCCATATGAGCTCCTTGTTGGAAGGAAGCCGATCCTATCGCATCTCAAAGTGTTCGAAAGCATTGCGAATGTACGCATCCCTAACAAACAACGACAAAAGCCCGACACGAAGTCGGAGAGATGTATCCTCGTAGGATACTCGTCTGAGAAGAAGGCATACAAGTGCTATAACCCGTCGAGGCGAGAATTTTGCATAAGTCGAGACGTAGTCTTCGACGAGTACGCATCCTGGTACGCACCAGAGACCTCTTCGACTCCGACTACGCTCGATGCGGATTACGTCGAACAAGAGGTAGAAGCCGAAGATCAACTCGCGCATATGAACGAAGAAAGTCCGGTTACGACCGAGCTTAGTGGCCCACAAGAATCTTCACGTGACCCAAGCACATCACGGGCAAGTCCGAAATTGGATAAGGGCAAGGGCAAGATGCCTGAAAACGAAGTCGATTACCCCGACGACAATGATTCGGATGGATCGGCTCCCTCACTAGATAGTGAGTTCGGTGTACCCATCATGCGTACACCCGGAGTAAAGAAGGCGCTCACATCGGCGAGCGAAAAACTTCGACGCTCTTCTAGAGAGAAGAATCTCGTCACTCGGCTCGGCTACAACGAGTATATGGCCCATCATTACGCCTTCGCGATGAAGGTAGCGACCGAACAAGAGCCCAAGAGCTCCACCGAAGCGGCTCATAACCCACGATGGGTGGAAGTAGTCGACCTTCACCCACACACTACAAGCCTTTGTCACCGGCTTGAGGGGGAGGAACCGAGATTGCCACAACAAGGAAAGCGGAAGGCCGCACGAAAGCTGCACAGAAGCCGGACAACGCCGAAAACAACGCCGGATGTCGGACACCTCACACTTGAGCTTGAGGGGGCATGTTGAGAGATCAAGCTCAACTTAGTTTAGTTAGTTAGTCAACACATGTAACTTAGTAGTTACCTAGATAGAATCTAGTTAGTGTGTTGACCATAAAGCCTTAAATAGGATTTTGTACTTGAGTGGGATACATTGTAGATTCACCACTCCATGCTCATTTAATATAGGACTTACACGTTGTACCTATATTCTCCTAGCACATGTGCACCCTTGCACATGAAACCTATATATACCTCATTGAAGGTATTTTTGTATTTGATGATAGTTGTTGATATTTACCTTTTAATATACTTTATCATCCCCCATCTTGTTTTTGTGTTCATAAGTGTACTTCTCTCTCTCTCTTCCTCTCATGCACACATACACACACATATCACTTAATCTTCCGCTACGTAATCGCTTAACTTAATCACATAATTAGATAATAATTATTCCTTAATTAATTACTTAATACTTAAAACTTACAATCCACTATTACCCAAACACGGCATTCTTGTTTCAACAAAGCATGATAGTCCACAATAGGGGACCATTGCATTACATGCACCAATCGTTTATCAAAAAACACTAGAACTTTAGCCAATAGTGCACTTCGATGTTCCGGTGAATGAAACACTACATCATAAAATCCTCATGGTCCTACATATATATTTTCAACACAATTTGGTGACACGATTGTGTTCAACCATTGTTTAATCCAATTAATGTATGGGAGTTTCCCAGTAAAAAACAATATAATTGTAGGATCATAGAATACATCAAAAGATTGCAATACTACCTTAGCATCAACATCCACATCATGCACATCCTCATCATTGCATTCTTTCACTGCATTTTCCTTTTCTTCCACAATATTAGACAATAAGGTATTGGCAATTCCCCATAAAGTATCCCAATTAGAATTATCCTTGTCAACCTCATCTACATGTATTACTTAGACATATGTCGCTTTTTTCTCATTAATTTCCTCAATGCCCTTAAACCTCTTAGAGATTCCAATGTCTTCCCTTTCACGATTACATTCAACCATCACATTACTCTTTTTTGGATCAATTGTTTCCATATCGATGTCCCCCACAATTTGAGAGGAATTCATGTTTATATCCATTATTCTTGATGTGATAGTGATCCGGGATAAAAACAATTTTCCATGAACAAGAAAGACAACCGGAACTCACCCGATTGAAGAGGTCGAAGATGATGAATACAATCGAAGACCCGCAATGTGTTTTGAGTATGTGGATGCCAACAACAGAAGATTCCTTATTTTAATCGCTGCTTCTCGCACATACCACCAAATTTAACTTGCTATATCTCTTTACGAAGCTCTAATCGAGGGCTTTCCAATGCATGTCTTTATGCTCGATTCCGTTACCAATAGAGAGTGTAGAAATAAAAAGAATTTCGCTTTTTCTTCCCCTCTCCACTCTTGCTCTTTTTTTTCGCTCTCTCTCTCATACTACATAGAGATTAGCATTAAGCGTTCTTTTCTCTCTCTCTCTCTCTCTCTCTCTCTCTCTCTCTCTCTCTGTTGCATCACGTGCACACACACTCACACAAAAAGCTCACTTCCGCTGCATAGCACCATCTACGCCTCTCATTCTTTACACCAACCATCCGGTTATACCTCGTTCAAAGTTACTTTCCCCTTCTTCTCATACTCGAGAACAATAAACCAAAACTTTGTTCCCGTTCTAGCAGCTTCATTTTTATCTTTTCCGACTCTTATTCCAACCAATGCAGCATATTGCATCATATCCACATGAGTCGCCTCGAGCATCTTCCATAGCTTTCTCCATTCCCCCTCTTCCAAAATTCACCCGCAGGGGTCTTCTAATTTCACTCAAGCAGATCGTGTTGCCTTCTATGTATACAATATTTTGTCGTATGGACTCTTGTAGACTCGCACAATCCCTTCTCATGTGATCCACACTATCGCACCACACACAACATCTGAACGGTTCTTTTCCTTTCGGCCCCCGACGTTTCATATTTGCTAGCTTGACCATCTCGAACTTCTTCGCCAATTCTTCAATGATGTCATCATCAATCTTCTTTTCTTCTGGGTTGCTTTGTTTAATCGGCTCGGACACTTTGGGTCGTCCCCTTTTTTCTATACTCGGCCCTGACAAGTCTGTGTCATCAAGCCATTGACGATGCTTGTCAAGCCTATTGCACGCCCGCTTCACCGCAGTCCAGTTTGTCACAAGCCCGTTTGTTTGGGCGTCATCTTCGAGGAGAGTCCCCAATTGTCATCTATCTTTTAGACCCACAGCTTTCAGGAAGTAGAAAGTCTTGTCCTCCTCAAGCAACGCTTGGTTTGTGGCAGGGAGACAACTTTAAAACATCTAGTTGAACTCATCGTACACCCTCGTGGCGAGGAGGCGATTGGTCTGTTTTTAGTAGCGTAAGTGAGAAAGTATTTAAGATAGATAGATAAAGAGAGACAGAAATTCAAAATTCTGAGTTTGAACCCTTGACTTCAATTTTGAGAAACAAGACACATTACCAATAAGATAACTAGGTTTTTTATTCCTTTTTCATTTTTTTTATTCAATACATAGCTTGATTCCTCCCTTTCTTTTTCTTTCTTTCTTATATAGATGCCCCAATGCATATGATGCATGTGAGGGTACAAGACATGCATACAATGCATGGAATGCATGAAATGCATGTGATGCATGATTTCCATTTGGCGCTCCATGCACTACATGTGATACATGATAACCATGTCACTCATTTAAGCTCTCATGTATGAGAATTTACATGTGAAAAGTACAATGATGAAAATATAGTTTTAAGGAAACAACTTAGCTTAGTTGTAAATCGATTGTCTCCTATCTTAGAGGAGCAAGGTTCAAAACCTACATACTTGTACCCTTCTCTATGAACAAAAATGCCACTAGGCCCTAGGCTTATTCTTATATTTTGTGTATGTGCACCTAAACGCACATCACATGTGCACATGTTTAACCTTACATCTAGCCTTTCTTTTCTGATTCTCATTTCGTTCATATTTACAACATGCTAACGTATGCGTGTAACCATCACCCCTTTCATACATGTGCACATTGCACCTTCTCGATTTTGTCCGTTCCACGCGATTTTCACACCATTGCTGAAAATCTTCACGACAACGCCGATGGTGACACAAGGAGAAAACGACCCAAGATGGAACTACTAGTCCCACGTTGGATGTTTCCTACTCACCTCCCACCCTCCTCCGTTGAAGGCTAGAGGATTGGGCTCATGCTGGCTGGCGATGATTGCCGCAAATTTATAGCTCTAGGTACCTACTTACATTTAGTAGACACTAAGAGAATATATGTACGCAATCTCATATTCTTGAACTCGATTGGGGGGTGATTCCCCGATTTCTTGTATAATCTTTCTATAAAAATCTCCTAACTAATGGGAAAGTAGCTCCTTTTTTGGAAAAAATACTTCTTACAAGTCAATATTTGCTCTTTATGATGCAAGTGAAAACATTATGAACATGTAAGCTCTATAGATCTCACTAAAGATAATACAAATTGGCCAATGTGTTGGTTGCATGTCATCCTTTAGCTTTGTGAGATTTCAATGTTAATGTTTACATAAGAACACATTGTTTTGTACTCAATAAACACCTTCCCCATATTTAGAAATGGAATCCTATGAAATTAAAACATGTATCAACTTGCACCACACAAAAAATAGAAGCATATGTAGAATTAACCATCATGGTGTCATGTGAAACAAAAAACCTAAGAATTGTTGGCATTAGCTTCTGATTGTTGTCAACAATTATCGAATATGCTCATAATTGCACACAATCGTTGAGCATGATAGTATCACTTTATAGAATTTTTTATTTGGTAGAGCTTACTCAAGAGCAACAATTTGTTTAACAAGGAGTTGCACGCTAGGTATCATGAAATCACAAAAGGTCATAGTTTTTTGGGGGACCTTGTATGCATATAAGTTTTGTAACACTTCATATGTAGTATTCATATGATCCTGCATTTTGTGTTGTAGTTCTCCAACACTCCTAAACTATGCATGATTGCCAAGTGGTGTCCATGCAAGGTAGTAGGGATCGGCAACGGTTCGGTTTAGGCTTGGCCGGTTTGGCCTGATCCAAGCCAAACCGGCTAAGCCTAAACCGTTTACAGGATCTCAAACTTGAGCCGAGTCGAACCGAACCAGTTTAGGCTAAACCGGTTTGGTAAACGGCTTGGAAACCGATTTAGAAACCTCCCTCTCTCTCTCAGATGATCCACTACATAGTATACATTGTAGAAGCTCTCCCTCCCACTCTCTCTCACATCTGTGGTCTCGACTCTCTCCCTCTCTCTGTCCCCCCCCTCTATGTAGTCTCTCTCTCTCTCTCTCTCTCTCTCCCCCCCCCCCTTATATGTTGTCTCCCTCCCTCTCTCTCTCTCTCTCTCTCTCCTCGTTTGTGTAGTTCTCCCTCCCTCACTCTCTCTCTCTCCCATCGTCTGTTTAGTCTCTCTCTCTCTCTCTCTCTCTCTCCCCTTATATGTTGTCTCCCTCCCTCTCTCTCTCTCTCCTCGTCTGTGTAGTTCTCCCTCCCTCACTCTCTCTCTCTCCCATCGTCTGTTTAGTCTCCCTCACTCTCTCTCTCTCTCTCTCTCTCTCTCTCTCTCTTTCCCCTTGTCTGTTGTCTCTCTCCCCCTCTCTCTAAAGTTTATAAAACGGCTTGAAAGGTTTAGCCGGTTTGGCGCGGCTCAAGCCAAGCCGAGCCGAGCTCAAACTGTTAAGGCAAGTTCAAGCCTAAACCGAGCCGTTAAGCCGCTAAGACGTTTTCAAGCCGACTAAGCCAAACGGTTTAGGCTTGAGCCGAGCCGTTGCCGATCCCTACAAGGTAGCCATATGGCAACCCTGCAAGATGGCTAAATGGCAATTGTGCAAAAACCACACAATATGTAAAGAAGTTATTATTAAAATCATTTAAATTGAGTGTTAGGCTTTTGTGCATCCTTGGAAATTCTTCTTGTTCATAATACAAATTCATTTTCTTTTTCCTTTTCCAATTTGGTCCAATTTTTGGCGATAGGTAAGGATGAACAATTCAAGTAGAATGTAAAGGACGAGACCTAGAAGTGTATGAGAGAAGTTATCTACACATACATCCATGTAGCTACACAAATAAGATACATACTCACCTTGCCATTTAAAAAATACTACTTTTCATATCTGTTAGGTTGAAATCTCAATTTTCAATGAAACAATATTGGGTACCACGTTTGATCGTTTGAAGGTATATGATAGATGTTGTAGTTGTAGCTAAAACTTTTGGTATTTTATTGGTGCTAGAAAGGTAAGCCCCAAGAATATTTGTAATATTCGAGAATTTAAAATCGGCCCAAGAATATTATAAAACCATTCATTGTGCAAAAAATAAATTTATTTCACCAAAAAAAGAACAATTATTCATTAATAGATTATAGTGTTCAGGAGAGTTTATGAAAGTTATTTTAATTAACTAATTAATTAATTAATTTTTTAAAAATAAATATTTTTATATTTATTATAAAAATATGATTAGTGTGAACTTTCAAGTCCTATTTTTAATGTCATGATAAAAATATTCATAAATTTTGAGGGAATAAAAAGTTAAAAATTAATGAACCTTTATTTTATTTTATTCATTTATTAAAAATAAAACGAATACTTATAATTATAAGTTACACATTTATTATAAAAATTGAGTAGGTCCCTCTTTTATTATCCCTATTAATTGTCAAGTTCTTTTTTTTATCCTAAAAAATTAAAATAGATAAGTTTATGTACTCTCTCTCTTCTTCTTTTTTGAGTCAAACGAATACTTGACCACCCATTCGTATTCGTATTCGTTTGCATTCGAATGGGAATCCCCACGGTTGCGAATATGTCAATCTATGCCTGCACATATGCATCCCTCCATTGACATTAATCTTTAGACATCATGGTTATAAGTTTAGTTCATTAACAAGTTGATTCTTAATTTATAGCCCTCTCTTATCTTGTGTGAACAAACAAAAACACAATCATAAAAAAAATTATTTGTCAACTATTAACAGGAAATGTCATCATTAAGGAGAAACACTAACAATTAATGGGAAATGTTGCCATTTAAAGAAAAATGTCGACCATTGAGTGTCATACACTTAATGTGCATGCAAACATATTAACTACATTTTCATCATAAAGTGACTTTACACATGATTGGAACGTTTGGTACACATTTACCAAGGGGTGCTAAGAGAATGAATGAATTCTCCTACCTTTACTTTTCTTGCGTTATTGATACATTGTCTATTGTTAATGACATTGTTGCCTCACTTCATTACCAAAATTGAATCTTTTGCATTGAAACTTCTTATATATGCACTGATCATTCTTATGAGCTTATCCAAACTCTCTAACATCCAATCTACATCGATCTTGGACCAATTTTATAGTCTCTCTCATCATTCTAAGACATTTACCATCTTTAAACTAGTTCTTGACTCTATTTGTATTGATTTGTATATTTTAAACAACACTATGACAGGAGATATCACCTCAAGTCCATAATTATTCATAATGAAGGTGGGTTGATTTTCATACGTTCATTATTAAGTTGTGAGTCATGACAATATTCTTGTGTGTGTGTGTGTGTGTGTGTGTGTGTGTGTGTGTGTGTGTGTGTGTGTGTGTGTAGAAAAAAGAGGAGGAGATAGATGAGAACAAAGGCAAAGTTATAGTGGAAACAGAAATACATTGTGAATCATGTCGTTACAAAGTGTACAATCGATGTTTATGTTCTAAAACCATTTTTAGATCACTTTTATTCCTTTTATTGTGTGGCAAAAATCTATGCCAATGTTATAGCTATTTGTTTAGGAGCAAATGTTAGTGAGCATAAACTCTGTTAGTTATGTATTGTAGCCAAAATGTGATGTTGTAAAGGCTTCTTTTAGTATGAAGTTAATTACCTACATGAAATAAGTTTATGATATATATATATATATAATAAATGCAACATTAAACCCATCCTTGACATTTGAACCCACAACCTCAATAATAAGTTTTATCATTAAAGTTTCATGATACATATTTGATAAACGAATGTCGATGAATCCAGTGGCATGCATAAAATCTCTTAAATTGAAAATATAATACACAAGGATTTCAATAGTGTGAAAACATTCTTTAACATTGTGCTTTAGTATGTAATGTCTTGTTGTAGATGCATGTTGTTTAATTGTATGCCTTGCAAACACCCATAAAAGGGTTGCATAAATAACTTGGTTTTTGTCTTTCCCTCTCCAACTATAACGATTGTGATAGGTTTGGAGGACATCAACATTGGCATGAAAAGCCAGAAGGTCTCTCTCAAAGCTCCAAATGTAGATGCAAAAACATTCTTCGAGACTTCAAAAATAAAGAGTTGTGGAAAGATGAGAACACATATATATCGAGACGAGACCCAAAAGACTACGAAAATGAGAAACTAAACCAAAAGAAAGAAGATAAAAAGGAAGAAAAACGGGTAAATTTTATAACTTGGAAATTTTATTAATTTGTTGTTTCACGGTCATAACATTTCTAACGTTTCCCAAGAATACTCAGTAATAAATATGTTCACATTTCCAAATTTGGCTTCAAGGGAAGACATTAATTGATGTGTTTCATGCATATAGCCTATTGATGTTATAGTGGAGCTCAAAGTACATATGCATTGTGCAGCTTGTACCATAAAAGTTGAGAAAGTTGCTTGTTAAATAAGAGGTATTTATTTGATTTAAAACTCTATCATCCTATTATGCTTAGGTTTTATAGCTCAATCGATCGTATTTTCATAAAATATTTATACCCATGTTCATTGTTTTTATATTTATTCGTAAACTCGACATCAATCACACAATATATAAAAACATAACAAACGAAACTCATGCAATGAACAATATAACAACGGGACAAACATGGTAATAGAAAAAACATGTCCTTAGGATGATGATTTTGAACACGTGAACATATTAAATGAATTCCAATTTAAATTTGATGATAAACATTGCATACACATATATGTGCATATAATGCTACTTAATTAGTTATCACTCAGTTTCAATTCTTGAATTGAAGGTACCATATTAGACTTTAGTCTAGATTTTTTTTCCATGTTATATCCGATTATAGAAACAAGGGATCAAGGACGATCATGTAGCTCGGGCCAAGGTGGCATGGCCTATACTCACATCACCTAAGTCTACAGGAGGGTTGGGTTTGATTGATCCCCTCTCACAATCCAAAGCCCTACTTGTCAAATTTTTGGTGTGAGGACTCCAACCAAGGGATGACTGTTGGAAAATGCTATTGCAACTACGCGTCGCTTACTTTATAAGCCACGAAAAGGGGCCAATTGGGCCCCCAAACGGGATGGATTCTAAACATGGATCTCAAAACAAGTTTCACATGCCAATTGGAGGATAGATTCAATGCATCCATGTGGAAGGTGTGGTGTGACATAAAATGAGGGCTCAAGTGTGATCAACCTAACTCCAAACATGCATGGCTCAATCAACGCATCCTGTGTAACCCATGTATTAGAGATGAATCCAGTCAATTAATTGGATCAAGTAAGGGGTTGTCATGGGGATGCATTACAGAAGGTCCAAGAAAGAGTATAGAATGTTGGAGACGGTTTATGTCATTGTCAATACAAGATCAAACCAACATACTCCATGGAATCAAGGGTTGGTGGACTATGAGATTTGAAATTATCAACGCTTTATTGCTTAAGGAAGCTGCTAACAAAGGATGACAATGGAGAAGTGGATAGGCTACGAGGAGGAGGGCTCTTTGATCCCAAGAGGTAGGGAAACACTAAACATGATTGAAGGCCATGAATTGCGAGACAAGGAGATGCCAACATTGAATATGGCAATTTGAGTACGCACATATATTGGTCATAAATGGATTGTAGATCCTGATCCGATCAAAGTACAACTAGAAGGATACATATGTACTCATGAAAACACAATGATGGCAACGTAAGGTCAGTTGGAACCCTTTGCAATGGACGTGGCACAATCCTTATGAGGGTCAAGGAAGCAAAGTCATCCCTTTCTTCCAATTCACAACTAGATTGGGTCGCCACATTCTAGCTGCTCAAACCACCCGAGAGCCAGCTGTTGCAAAGATATGGCCACACATATCACATTCGCCATACAATTATCACTAAGTTTTAGCAGAAAATCTGGAAACAACAACATGTTAGACGAATTACTACGTTCCAATGACTATTAATACATAGGTCACTACCAGTGGCAGCATGGGATCCTTAGCTCTCCTAATTGTATAGTGTGCACAAATGCAACAAAATCAATCAGACACATTCTATGGGACTGCCCAGAGACCCATCGAATATGGCGGGGGATTGGCCTCCTATTACACGTATGCTAGGTGCAAGGCATAATCAAATGGGGGAAAGTACGTTGGTTATCATGGCAGACCCCAATTGACAAGTACGAACATCAAGAGGGGATGACTTTGGTGATAAAAGTGGAAGAGATTTTTTCCCACCATCGACAAAATATCCACTCAACTCCTATTAATGCCAAAGCTCAAGTTGTGTTGGAATTGGTCAACCCAATAACTCTTTGGATTCTATGGAAACAACGGTGTAGATAGGTCCTCTCCAATCAGACTGTGCATCGAGTAATGTTAATGCAAGAGATATGGAATGAATCTTTAGCCACTCTAAAGAGCCAATACGATGGCCTCACGGGCGGATCTGATGGAGTCGAAAGACAATCATTAGCATTCATCCAACAATGGTCTTCCTCTCCCTTTCTTGAGTTGGTGTGCATCCACATAAGATGGAACTATCACATCCCTACAGGGATTTGTATATAAGACTCTCATTTGTAAATTTTATAACTAATGGAAGGGGTTTTTTTGGAAAAAAAAGAAAAGAAACAAAGGATCAAGCCACTACACCAGCTCCCCCATGTCCCTAACCTTTTGTTGTAAGAACATATATATGTGATTGATGATGCACATATGTACACAGAAGAAAGTTATATTATTTTCCTTTATATCAAGCATGATTCCAAGTATTATTATATCTTATATGAAGAATTATGCAGTACACTCATGCACAAAAATATGTTGCCTCCAGAGATTGTGCTCTATACTAGTCTACAATGTCAATGCGGAAGAGGAGAAGGTGACCATACAAGAAAGGGAATTTGAGGCAAACAAAGTGTGTGTTGAAGTGATCAATAAGTCATGAAACCATGCAACAATGGTTCCTCCTATCCCAAAGAAATGGGATAGAAGAAAGAATGAGAGAATAAGGTCAACACCAATTATAACAAGGATGATGGTAAAGAAGTCGATGAGCCGGGAATTAGTGATAAGAAGGATGACCTGAAGAAGAATGATGGCAAGACATAGGACCATTTATCTAGTTTCTCACGCATTTTCTATTGGGTGACATGAAAGTCTTGGCCATGTCATTATGCAGATACAGAATCAAAGCCTATTAGGTTCCTCATAGACCCCTTAACGCAGAGGCGTGCACTGCTGGCCAAAATGGTGGTTCGTTTCTCGCAACTTAGCACATAGCTGGACGAGCAGGAGCAGGAGCATGACGAGGAGCGCGGGGACTGGTTAACACTGCCCCACAGGAGAGAGAGCGCAACAGCTAGCAAAGGAGGGAGTTTCGGCCGCTCATCAGCGGCTAACAATTGTTTTGGGCGGTTAGGTTTAGGGCCAAGGGCCACCGATTCAACAAACTTGTTGTCAGGTACCCACTGCAACACCTTCCCCCCCCCCCGCCCCAAATAATAATAATAAAATTTGAAAAAAAGAAGAAAAAGAAAGAAAAAAAGGGGGGGGGAAGAGAAAAACAAAAACGGAAAAAATAGAACCTATAGTTTGATATGGTGGGAGGATTCGAACTTCCAACTGATATGGTGGGAGGCTCCGAACTCCCAACAGATCCTAGTTCGCTACAAGGAGAAGGAGGAACAGATTTAGACATCACCTTGTCCCCAGCGGCCAACCGACTCTTACCGGAGGAAATCGAACGCCTTTGGCGTACATCCTTTGTCTGTAGGTTTCTCGCAGGTAGACCAAATCGTGTTGCCGATCCCTAGTACAAACTTTTCATAGAATAAATGCTTCATGAATGAACTGTTAATCAAATATATTTGACAATTGTCATTGACAATAACAATTAGGTAGTGATAATGAGATCATGTGTTTAAAATCATGATCTTCCTTGGCTCTACCAACTCAAAAAGCAGGCATGGTTCGGGACATGCTCCAAGTGGTTGTGATGGAGGACATGCCTTCAATCAAGAGCATTAAGGGTTTAGGGAAATATTTCTTCCACATTGAATTGGGTGATAATACGTTGGCGCAACCTTTGGTAGAGCTCAAGGTACTTGAATAGAAGTACGACAAGGTGTTGCTCCAGCCATGGTAACCAGGGTTCGATCCAAGTGAAGAGTTACGAAAACATAACAACCCTAGGGTGATTACCGCAACATTTCCTAGCCTCCCTCCCCATTTGTGCCATCTGCTTCCTTTTTTTGGCAAACAAAAAGGGACAATTTTCCCTCAAAAAATGTCTATGGCAGATACAATTGTGGAGGTGCCCAAGGTGCGCATCTTAGTGCCTTCCCTCCATAGACTGCCAACAAGAATTAGGCTCTACTCTAAGGAGCTAGGTCTCACAATGATGAAAGTGGTTTATGAGGGACTCCCTGGGCAGTGTTTCATTTGCAAACAAAAAGGAGCTCTTCGGTCCTTGCTGGAGCCCATAGCCCCAGAAGCAATTGTTAGTTTGCCCCATGAGATGGGGGTCAGCCCGGACATGGGTGTCAACCTCACCGTTTTCAGATGAGGATCTTAACGTGGAATGTACAGGGCCTTGGTGGAGGCCGGCAACACCAAGAATGCAAAAGACTTTGGGAGGAGTTGAATCCCCCTAATATTGGGGGCAATATCGACATATTGCTTTTGCAGGAACATCACCTATCTGAAGAGAGAGCTTAGAGCCTAGTAAACCCCTTGTCGGGTGGGTGGACCATGTGGTGGTCGGCGGCATAGGGTGACCTCCACCAAAGAGGAGGGGTATGCATCTCGATCCACCGAATGTACAGGGCCTTGGTGGAGGCCGGCACCACCAAGAATGCAAAAGACTTCGGGAGGAGTTGAATCCCCCTAATACTGGGGGCAATATCGACATATTTCTTTTGCAGGAACACCACCTCTCTGAAGAGAGAGCTCAGAGCCTAGTAAACCCCTTGTCGGGTGGGTATCTTAAATACTTTCTCGCTAAAACTAGCGTAAACTTCGAATCCTTCCAGTCCAGAACCCCGACGGTTTCGCCTCACGATCCACGCCTAGTGACGGATCTTCACGACATAATTAAGTGGTAGATGTCGTGAAGAGCGGTACGGGAGGATGAAGATGAATGACGAATATCTCATGAAAGAAATGTCAAAGATGATGATGGAATTTTTGAGGGAAGGGAAAAGACGAGGTGCGGCCCAACAAGCCGTCGAAAGCGTGGTCAAACGAGTCAGATGTTTCAACGGGGGCGAAGTGCAAAATTTTCTAAAGGCGTACAATGCCGAGATGGATTCGAGAGGTGTGAACGAAGCAACGAGGCTAGAGTACTTTTGTCGAGTGGTGGCCGAACCAATCTACAAAGAGATGAAAGAGCTTCAAAAACTTCACGATCCATGGGTGTCCTTCGAGGAAGCTTTATGAGAGGCATATGGTTATGAAGAGCTAAAGGGACGAGGTCTATACGTGTTTGACCAATGGGTGTCATCAACGAAGACCCACCAAAGTGCTATGCATGCATTTGTTGAGTTTGAGTGTCGCTTCACTCAACTCTCGGAGAGGGATCAAGGATTGGTGGGGGCGAGTAAATTCCTTATGTTCGTAAAGTCGGTTGATCGAAAGGAAAGGAAGGCACTTGGAATCCAACTTGAAGACGATGATGGAGCAAATGGCCTCACCGAGAATTGGGCTGAAGTTGAAAGAGTATGCCGGCGACATGACAAGAGGAAGATGGGAATCTTGTCGACATTGTCACGACCCATGAGGGAAGATCAAAGAAGAACGGGATGCAATACACCACCACTGAAGGAAGAAAACTCGAAGAGGGAAGATTCAATACTCAACATTGAAGCCTCAATGAGAGAAGCATTCAAGAACTTAAAGGTGCAAGGTGATGCTGAAGAGGAGCTTAAAATGGAGCGAAAACCGAGGAGAATAGTGATCAAAGAAAAAGAGACCTCCCAACAAATATGGGTTAATGAAGTGGCCGATACAAAGGCTCAAGTTTTTTATGACAATACCAAGAGAAAAGGTGCAAAACAAGTCACCTTCTCATATTGCAGAGAAACAAGGGTCAAAGATAATGCCAAAGAATCGAGAGTGGGAAATGCCGCTCTAAGACTGGACAAGCCTTTCGGAACACACATTGTGTTCGAAATATCAAGTGATGAAGGTGCAAGCGTGAGCAAAGCTTGGGTGATCGAGGGAGATAAAGATGCGAGGTCGACGTGATTGAGGAGGTAGCCACAAGAAACGATATCAAGACAGAGATGGCTATGGACGAGTCAATGGCGGATGGTCGTGTTGAGACTTTCCCAACACTTGATCTAGAGACTTGGGCAGTTGCGTTCGAGAGCCAACATGAGACCCAAGAGACAGAAAGTGGTGGGGAAGCAAAGATTGAAGCCAATGCGAATAACAACGTTGACGGAAAGATTGCTATGGATGAGAAGACAGGGACCGATGGTGCCGAGGTTCTCCCCACAATTGTTCCTGACACTTCGGCAGTTGTGCCCAATTGCCAACGTGAGACCAGAGAGATGGAAGGTGGCGAAAGGAAATTGAAGGAACGAAACTGTGATGAGGACGACGAGGTGAATGACCATAGACAAAGGGATCCCTCCACACCGGTTCCGAAGACTTTGACAGTTGTGTCTGAGAGCCAACATAAGACCAGAGAGATGGAAGGTGGCAGCGAGGAGATGAGGGTTGAAGCCAGCGCATACAGAGGAGTGGTGGCCAACAAGGAGGCCAGAAACAAAGCTACAATAGAGTTCGATGAAGAGCTAGAGAGCGGCAAGAAAGGCGACGAAGTTGCTTTGACTACTGAACCATGCGTGTTTGTTAAACTTGTGAATTGGATGATTGGGCAGGGGCCTACAAGGTTACCCCTGCTTTACGCAGGGTTTCAACTCCCGGGAAAAAACTTCGTGGAATTGGGAGGGCGATTCAAAATTGAAACAAAACCAACCGTACCCCAAACTGACACAGGCGCGGTTGGTATTCCGACCCGAATGGAAGCCGACCCAGACGGGCCCAACCCAACCGAAACCCGAATGGAAGCCGACCCGGATGGAAGTCGTTCATCTGAGTCTGATTTGGCCAAATGCAAATCTGAACAAAGGCCAACCAAGCGAGAAGTTGATTGGTCGAGACCGATCCAGACAAAAGTTGAGCTGACCTAACCGTAGGTTGAAGCAGACGAACCGCGACACCCGGTCAAGGCTAGTGAGCATGAGGAACGGCAAGCATGAGACGAGAAAGGCTGATCGGAAGAAGTTTGATGACCAAGGAGATGGTCAGGATGAAGGCGGCACATGTACGATGCATGAAGGGTTACGCTCAAGAGGAGCAAAAGGGGCTATGCCAAGTGGTCATGGCAATGCGAAGGGCGAACGAATGATATGGTTGATCGGGTGGCGACGATGGTTCGGGTGGAAGGAATGCATGTGCTCAAAATGGAGGACAAAGAGGTGTAAGAAAGAAAGAAATCAAAGGCCAACCACCTTTGAGTCCACCACATCACTCTTTTCTTCTTGGCACACGCCGGAGGATGTGCGGTTTGGTGGGGGTGGATGTCGTGATGTTGCGTGTCCAATGGGAGAAATTGTGAAATAGAGTACTTCCACCGTACCCACATTACACAAACGATTATAAATATGAAAATTATCCTAGGGCCTAGTGGCATTCGAGTGCATATAGAGAGGTGCAAGCAAGATTTGAACCTTGCACTTCCGAGATAGAAGACATTTATCTTACCATTAGGGCAACTACCAAGTACTTTAATGTTATGTAAATTTCTTTTCATATTCAAAAGACATAGGAAAACAACCGTACAAAACTGTGTGCACAAAACCATGTTCCAAGCCCATGGTTTTGTGCATGCCACAAGAAAAACCGTGTGCCCAAAAACCATGGGTCCAAACCCATGGTTTTGTGCATGGATAGACCTATAAACACCCTCATAAGGCTTGTGTAAAGGGGGGGCTCAATATGTAATATCATTATCATCACCATCAATATAATCTTCTTCTTAATCTTCTTCTTGAAATCTATCTTCTTCTCAAGTGCAAAATCTTTGATCTTCTCAAGTGTAACATTAGTTTCCTCGATTCCTACATACACATCGTCATCTTTTCGACAATTTCGCGAACGTCCTCCCCGGTCTAAGACCCCGGTGGTCCCGCTCAAGTGAAGCACGCATGCACGCACATCTTCGCGACACCGTGTAGTGCGAGCTTTGTCGGTTTTCCCGACCGGTTTTGCCGGATCCAGATTTTTCTGAATTGGCGCACTTCTTCCAGCACTCGCTCTCTCTGTGGCCTTTCTTGCCACAGTACCAGCATTCCGTGTCGGTCTTTCCTTGCCGGTTCCCGACACCGCTTTGACTCCCCCTGCTTGTGGAGGGTCTGGAACTGTTGTTGGCACTACCTCTGTGCCTTTGGTCCTGCTCTTGTCAGCCACCTCCATTGTGTGCCGACCCACCTCGTCCACCACATCCATGGGGCCGATCTGTCTCTGTGTACAGCATCCGGTCATCCGATTGAGTGGTCCTCGACCCACTCGCGTGGTTTTCTTCTACCATCAGCATCGATTGCAAGTCGAAGAAAGTCGGTGGCTTCTCCTGGGTGCAAATCATTTTCCGGATTGGCCCGTACTTTTGCGCTAGTCCACCGAGGCAGATTTGTACCATCTTGTCTTCGTCCACCGTCACGTTGATGGACCCAAGTGCGTCACAAATCTCCTTTATTTTGGTGGTGTAATCCGTAACCAACATGTCTCTTAACCGGATGTTGTTCAACTCTTACTGGAGCTACAACTTACGGGTTGTGGTACTCACGGCGAAAATCTTCCTCAGATTTCCCCAGGCCTCCTTCAGCGTTTTTGCATCCTTTATGTAGCCGAGCATCTGGTCGTGCACACAAGATGCGAGGCAGTACAATACTCGGCTCGCTCCTTGCTCCCATACCGGGAAGTCATTGTGTGTCGGCTCCAACGATAACTCGTTCGTTCCTTCCACAAAGCTCCAATTGTCACGGATCATAAACTCAAGAGACAACGAAGAAGATAACCAAATGGACAAGAAAGAATATATTACTAAAGGAAAGACTCCATAACTGGTGTTGTTCACCTTGAATTCCTTCAAGGTGAACTCCTCTATTTATACTACATGGCATGCATACTTGTTGCACGCATGTGAATCTACAATAGAGCATGTAGGTATGCATGCATGTGCCAAGTGTAAATACTACAAGGGAGCAACTATGCACATGATGCTAGCAAAATAATAAGGAACAATTACATACATAACTAGTACTAGATATCTTGGTTAACTCATAATAGTAGATTATAACATGGTCGTGTCAAGAGTTCGAATCTTGACATTATCCCCCCTCTTACGCCGCCGCCTTCCCAAATCGGCCGCTGGTTTGTGGGGATATCGGTGATGAAAATCTTGGACGACCTCTGGGGCATTTTGTAAATTTTCCGATGGTTCCCATGTGGCCTCAGACATGGGGTAACCCCTCCATAGGACGAGGTATTGCAAGTGTCGACGGTGCCAACGCGAGTCAAGGATTTGGTCGACCTCGTATTCCTCCCCTGTCGTCAATTGCACAGGTGGTGGTGGTGGGGCTTGACGTCCTGGGAGTTGTGAAGCATAATGGGGTTCGAGGAGGGAGACATGAAAAACATCGTGAATCTGGAAGTGGGATGGAAGGGCGAGCCGGAAGGCGACGGGATTGATGCACTCGATGATACGGAATGGTCCCAACTTCTTGTAATCAAGTTTCGCACATGGACGAGTAGTAGAGATGTGTCGACGTAACAACCAGACCATGTCTCCAACGACAAAGTGTGGAGTGGAAGATCGATGGCGATCAGCCTGCTTCTTGTATTGTTCATTAGCAAGACTAAGCTCCAAGGATAAATCATGATGTACTTCTTCCAAAATGCGGGCACGATCCTCCGCCGAAGGGTTCACGGAAGTGGTAGGAAGGGAAATGTTGAAGCGAGGATGTAAACCGTAGTTGGCAAAGAAGGGAGTGACGCCAGTCGATGCATGGAGTGAATTATTGTAGGCGAATTCCGCGAGCGAAAGTAAGTTGACCCAATCATCTTGTTGGTAACTAACCGAGCACCGAAGATACTGCTCAAGGATTTGGTTGACACGCTCCGTTTGCCCGTCAGTTTGGGGGTGATAAGCGGAGGACAACTTGACAGAGATGCCTAAAGTTTGTAGCAGGCGCTGCCAGAAGTGAGAGACAAACTGGGGTCCGCGATCCGAGATGACATCATCGGGGAGTCCATGCAAGCGTACTACATTGTTGAGTAGGAGATGCACCATTCCTTCTCCGGAAATGGTTTTGGAGCATGGAGTGAAGTGAGCCATCTTCGTAAACCGATCGACAATGACCAACACCGAGTCATAGCTATTGACCAAGGGTAGATCAGTTATCAGGTCCATAGAGATAGAGGCCCAAGGACGACGAGGACATGGAAGCGGCTGTAGTAAGCCGTATGGCCGATGATGAATGGCTTTGGAGCGAGCACAAACCTCACAACTCTTTATGTATTCTTTGACCAGCTTCCATGGTTGTGGCCACCAATACCCCCGAGAGATTAGCTCGAGGGTTTTCGCGACCCCGAAATGACCTGCAAGTGGGTCATCGTGGCATTCCCGCAACACCCGGGTGCGACATGGGCCCTCTGGGACGTATAAGAGATGATCTCGGAACAACAAACCCTCTTGTATGGTGAAGGTGTCAAGATCCTTCCTTTTGGTCGCCTTGGAGGGGTTTTGCAAACTATCTCGAATCTCGTTGGCGAACGCATCGGTCTTGGATGCATCAGTGATTTGTTGGAGTAAAGAATCATCCTGCAACATACAAGTGGCAAACAGATGCAATTGGTCGGGTTTCAACAAACGTCTAGATTGTTGAGCATAAGCAGCATCCCCAGGGCGGAGTGCAAGGTCAGCTCGGCGAGAAAGGGCATCAGCCTTCCCATGTTGGCCACCAGGTCGAAATACGATCTCAAAATCGTAGTCGGCGAGAAATGTAGACCAACGGGCCTGCCTTCGATTCAAAGTACGAGTGGTGGAAAAATAAACTAAATTTTTATGATCAGTCACTACCTGGACACGATGTTGTGCGCCGGCCAAGTAGGGTCGCCATTCTTCAAAGGCAGCAATGATAGCAGCAAGCTCCTTGTCGTAAATGGGATAATTGATTTCAGATGCCGTAAATTTTCGGGAATAGTAAGCCACTGGGTGCATTAGGTTGTTGTCGTCTGCTTGGGATAAGATGGCGCCAATGGCAAAGTCAGAGGCATCGGTTTCGACTTGGAAGGGTTTTGTGGGGTCGGCATGTAGCAGCACCGGGGCAGTGATGAATGCGTGTTTGAGTGAGTCGAACGCATTTTGTGCCTCCGAGGTCCATAAAAATGGAGTGCCTTTATGGGTGAGAGCGATAAGAGGTTGTGCTAGGGTGGAAAACCCCTTGATGAAGCGACGGTAAAAATTCGCGAAGCCGAGGAAGGATTGCACATCTTTAAGTCGCCTTGGAGTCGCCCACGCCTGAATGACAGAGACCTTCTTCATATCCATGGTGATGCCAGTGGGCGAGATGATGTAGCCCAGAAATTCGATCGAGGTACGGTCGAACTCGCATTTCTCGCTTTTGGCATAAAGGCCATGCTCGCGAAGTTTGGCCAGAACTAATCGGACTTGGCGAGTGTGCTCCTCCATGTTTGGCGAGAAAATGAGAATATCATCGAGGTAAATGACAACAAAAAGATCAAGATATTCTCGGAAAATATCGTTCATCATATGTTGAAAAACTGCGGGAGCGTTAGTAAGACCAAAAGGCATTACCTTGTATTCGAAATGCCCATACCGTGTTCGAAATGCGGTTTTCCATTCATCCCCCGGCTTGATGCGTACTAGATTGTACGCGCCACGCAGATCAACTTTGGAGAAGACACGCGCAACTCGGAGCCGATCAAGGAGTTCGGGGATCAGAGGTAGCGGATAGCGGTTGCGCACAGTGAGTTTGTTGAGACCTCGGTAGTCGACGCATAAGCGTAGAGAGCCGTCCTTCTTCTTCACAAATAAAATGGGGGCCCCGGCTGGTGACTTAGAAGGTTGAATAAAGCCTTTCTCGAGGTTCTCATCAAGATACACACGAAGGGCCTTCAACTCTGGTGCAGACAACGCATATAGAGGACCAAAGGGTGGACACACACCTTCTTGAAGATCAATCGGACAGTCGTAGAGCCGGTGTTCAGGCAACCGATCAGCATTACATTTTTCAAATACGCCGGAGAAGTGTTGGTATTTTTCAGGAATAACATGGAGTGTGTTAGAAATGGTGCCACAAACAAACCCATCCTGGACGGATGATGGGGTAGTCAATTCGGAGTCGACCGTCTCCGAAGGATAGGAAACTGAATTTACCTTCATACTTTTGCACGAGCATCTTGGCTTGCTAAATGTGATCGAGCGGTTGCACCAATCCACTATTGGATTGTGCGCCTCCAACCACGTTAGTCCTAAGACGATCGGATGTCGAGGAGATGCGATGAGGTAAAAAGTGAGCTCCTCTTTGTGTGAGCCCACCCGAAGCCCTAATGGGATTGTAGCTTGAGTAATTGCACCTGACGAGAGGACGCACCCGTCGATGGCTTCAACTGGAATGGGTTTTGAGAGGCCAACGACAGGTACGCCATGTGCTTGGGCAAACGCGACGTCGATGAAGCAAGAAGATGCCCCAGAATCAAGTAAAGCAACAAACTGAATGGAACTAGAGTTAAACGAAAGCCATACCTCCAATGTGAAATTGCCTGATGGTCCGGCAATGGAACCAAGAGAATGTGGGCGACGGGAGATGTCCAGTTGCATGGCTCCTACTGCAACCGAACGATGTCGTTTTCCGGATGTTGGGGTCCGTTAGCTCTATGGAATTGTGGGCGAGTACTCCTAGGACAATGGCGAACGACATGACCGGAGGCGCCACAATACATGCACAAGCCATTAGCCCGCCGAAATTGTCGTTCAGCATCAGTCAATGGTCGAAATCGGGCTTGATCAATTTCCATGGGGACAGGAGCATCTGCCGAAGTAGGCGAGTGTGAGGATGCTTGGGGTTGTATGACCGGGGCGTGGCGTGGAAGTGAATGAGGTGGGAACCAAGTCCGGCGCTCTTCTTGGCGAAATTCGAAAAGACGATTGTCACAATGGACTGCTTGTGAAATCGCTTGGGATAACGAGGTGGGCTCCGAAAAGTTTAAGAGAAGATTCTTGACATTGCTACGAAGACCGCGCCGAAAGTGATCAGCTAAAGCTTGATCATCCCAATTGACGTCGCATGCTAGTTGTCGAAATTCGGAAGCATAGACCGAAGCTGCACGTGAACCTTGTTCGAGGGCATAAATCTTGTTAAGAGCTGTACGTCGTCGGTCCGTCTCTCCAAATGTGGCCTCTAACTCGGCGAGGAAGGCGGGAAAGTCCTCCAATAAAGGTGATGAGGTTTCTACCAATGGTGCAAACCAAGCTTGGGCCGGACCGGAGAGAAGGGTGCCCACAAGGCCGACTTGTCGAAGACCATCTCCATAACGTTGAGGTTGTAGCCGAATGATAAGTCGAACTTGGTTGATGAACCCTCGGAAACGCGACCTCGTTCCATCAAATTTTTCTGGGAGGCTAACCTTAGGCTCAAGAAACTGTGACGAAGCTAGGCTAGATGTTGGTAGAAGATCGGGCTCTAGGCTAGGTTGTTGTGGGAGACTAGGGTTCGGGGGTTGTGAGGATAGGGAGGTACCGACTTGAAGTTCTTGTAAAGAATTTCGAAGAGCTTCATTTTCAAGCTGTAGTTGTCGTAAGGCTACCATTATTTGGCCTAACTCACTAGTTGAGTCGGACATAGCTATGGCTTATGAGAGGGAGAGCTATGAGGATGGGAAGGTGAACAAACTGTCACGGATCATAAACTCAAGAGACAACGAAGAAGATAACCAAATGGACAAGAAAGAATATATTACTAAAGGAAAGACTCCATAACTGGTGTTGTTCACCTTGAATTCCTTCAAGGTGAACTCCTCTATTTATACTACATGGCATGCATACTTGTTGCACGCATGTGAATCTACAATAGAGCATGTAGGTATGCATGCATGTGCCAAGTGTAAATACTACAAGGGAGCAACTATGCACATGATGCTAGCAAAATAATAAGGAACAATTACATACATAACTAGTACTAGATATCTTGGTTAACTCATAATAGTAGATTATAACATGGTCGTGTCAAGAGTTCGAATCTTGACACCAATATCCATGCCCCAGCAGGTACTGGTGCATTTTATATGACCAGGACGCGTAGTTGCTTCGGCCGAGCTTCTCTATGGGAAGTGAATTCGCCATACCTCTGTCCATATCTTCTCTTTGTCAGTTGTTGCTGGGTTCTAGGGTTCGTCTTCAAACGCAAGTGTCGGCTGCAACGGTTCTCAAACCTCGCTCTGATACCATGTAAAAGTAAACGTGTGGAAGCGTTAGACAGAACCGGCCCAACTGGATAGCAACAGAGAATAAGAGGTTTAATGGAGAAGCTTAATACACAGAGAATACTTGTGGGAGAGATAGAGAGAGCAGAACATAAACTTAGATTTTAAAATAATAAAATCACATTGTACTCTGTACATACAACGTGCTGAATAGCACTATTTATACAAGTCCTCAAAAGGACTGACAGAAGTATCATACGAGCGACTGACACTAACTACGAGACAATGATTACCTAGTAGTCTAGGCTACTACTAGGCTTCCGATTCTCGCTCGAATCCGGCTCTCTGATCTGTCTTCCCAATCCGGCTGGTTTTATCCGGATACTTATCCGGCTCTAGCTTATTCAGCCGATCCAGATCCAGTTGAGCTTGCTCGCTCAACAACCCCAAGGTAACCCAAGAGATGGAAGTTGTGCTCGATAGCCCAATTTCTCGAATAGAACTCTCAGAGGCACTCAAGGATTTGCGAAGAGGAGCATGCCCCGACCCTGATGGTCTCTCACGAGATTTTTTTTGAGATCCATTGGGAAAGTGTTATTCTGTCATTGGAAGCCGGGGTTCAGGAGATCTAGTCCTCCGGCACGATGCCGACCGGGCTGGCTGAGGGGATGATCTATCTCATTCCCAAAGCAGTAGAGCGAAGCCTGGAGTTGGGCCAGTGACGTCCAATAACGATCCTTAACATGATTTACAAGATACTCGCAAAAGTCCTCGTTGGGCGGTTAGCAAGCTTCTTACCGGACATAATACATGAGAATCAAACAGGGTTTATCAGGAGCAGGGGTATCTTTGATAATGTGTTACTTCTATGGGAAGCAATGGCATTGGCAAATCACCCCATCTCGAGCTCAGCTATTCTAATGCTAGACTTCAAGAAGGCCTACGATAGGGTACTATGGCCCTTCTTGGAAAACGTGATGAGAGTTATGGGCCTACCCCAAAAATGGAGGAATTGCACTTCTGCTCTCTATCGAACTGCTACCAGTATTGTGCTAATAGCGGGTGTTAGGTGTCACGGACACACCAAGTGTGGACTAGGACGGAGCACAGATGATGGGGCTACGAGTGATGGTTGAACTTGGAGCTGGATGTGACAAGGCTAGGAACTGTAGATGTTGTGAGCGACATGAGGGCATGAAGACAGAAATAAAGACCAAGGAGACAAAGATGAGGAGAAACGAGAATACTAGATTGATGTGTCAATGACTGGCGTTGAATCCCTTGAAAGGGACCAAGGATATTGCAAGTATTTATACAATTTCCAAGATTGAATATCTCTAGAATATACTCAAGAAATATCTCGAGAATATACCCATTTAGAATATACTAACGACTAGAATGTTCTCGAATGTACCATACACTAGATTCTACAATATATACAAGTTCACAATCGAATTTGGCCAATTCACAAGAGTTTTTATATGGTTAACACAACATGATGTACTGGGTGTGTTAAAAGTCAGAGGTTCGAGACTAGAATGTGACATTATCCCCCCTCTTACGCCGCCTTCCCAAACCGGTCGTTGGCTTAAGGGGGATATTGTTGATGAAAATCTTACACCACCTCCAAAGTATTTTGTAAATCCTAGACAAGGAGTAACCCTTCCAGAAGACGAGGTATTAAACACCAACGGGCATGTGTGACCATGTGCGGTCCTCGCCTAGGAATGGAACACGAATACCAACGGGCGTTAGCTACCATGTGTGGTCCTCACGGGGAGCACGAACACCAACGGGAATGAGCGACCATGTGCAGTCCTCATCGGGAACTGGAACACGAATACCAACGGGCGTGAGTGACCATGTGTGGTCCTCACGGGGAACACAAACACCAACGGGCATGAGAGACCATGTCAGTCCTCGCCGAGAGTTGGAACACGACCACCAATAGGTGTGTGCCACCATGTGTGGTCCTCACCGAGAACTGGAACATGAACAACAACAGGCACGAGCGACCATGTCGGTCCTCGTCGAGAGTTAGAACACAACCACTAATGGGCATGAGCGACCATATGTGGTCCTCACCGGGAATTGGAACATGAACAATAGCAGGCATGAGCAACCATGTCAGTCCTCACTGGGATCTGGAACACGAACAATAGCTGGACTGAGCGACCATGTGCGGTCCTCACCGAGACTGGAACACGAATACCAATGGGCATGAGTGACCATGTGTGGTCCTCACAGGGAACACGAACACTTAGTGTTGCCTTTTGACGATCATTTTGACCATTTTTTGCAAATTTAATTGTATATGAAGGTTAATTTGAAAATGAAACCTTCAATCTTGATGGACATATATTTTATAAAAACGTAAAAGTGAAGGTTAAAATTTGTTAATACCCTCAAATTTTGCTAAGGCCAAAACAATAGTACATGTATTAATAGTGACAAATTACAATTCATAGGTTATAGCATATAGTTTTATTTGAGAAGGGTAAATGTGTAAACGTATGTTATGTGATATGATAAAGGAGAAGAAGCGCCCGGGCATATGCATAATGTGAAAATAAACATATGCGCCCGGGCTTCTTCTGTTTTCAGCCTATTCCTCTCTTTTGTTAGTTTGTTTCTCTCTCTCTCTCTCTCTCCACTTGCTTCTACTTCTTTCTTGATTTCTCTCTCACACTCTCCCTTGCTTTGATCACTTTGTAATTATTTCTTTCTTGCTTTCTTTTTCTCAAGCTCTTTGCTTTGATCAAGTTGTACTTTGTTCTTTCTTTCTTTCCCACCCTCTCTCTCACACACAAGTTATAATTGATCATTGATGGACTATATCCACAACTTTGCATCTCTCACACACAAGTTATAATTGATCATTGATGTCAATGCATGTCTTCAAATTTTACATGATGCAAAGGCTTGTGAAATGGAACTCTATACGTTTGTTGACATTTACGTTTAAATTGTGAAGGCTATACTATGCATGGAGCTTGACATATGTTTTGCAAAATGAAGGATTGGCAAGATAGTTTCCCTCATTTGATGAAATTATGCCATGGTTTCGTGTGAGAGAGGGTTCTCTAAGCAAGATCTCATCAAAGAGATGGAAAGAAATCGATTGAATATAGAACATTTACATGATTTAATGCGAGCCTTGTTGAATGGGCCACACATTGAAGAAATACAATGGGATTGTGTATAATATATTGTTTGGTAGGAATAATAATATTCGATGTATTTACTTTTTCAAGGGCAATTTTTTGGACAAACTGGCAAATGTTTTGGAATACCGTTCTCTCATCATGACAGGCAATGTTACCCGTCAGAAGGAAACACTAAGAACACCAACGGGCATGAGAGACCATGTCGGTCCTCGCCGAGAGTTGGAACATGAACACCAACGGGCGTGAGCAACCATGCGGCCCTCACCGAGAACTGGAACACGAACAAACGAGAGCAACCATGTGTGGCCCTCATCGAGAACTGGAATATGAGCAACCATGTGTGGTCCTCATCGAAAACACGAACAGGTGTGAGCAACCATCCGACCCTCACCGAGAACTGGAACACGAACAGACGTGGGCGACCATGCGGCCCTCACCGAGAACTTAACACGAATGGATGTGAGTGACCATGTGGCCCTCATCGAGAACTGGAACATGAACCAACGTGAGCGACCATGTAGCCCTCACCGAGAACCGAACACGAACGGATGTGAGTGACCATGCGTCCCTCACCAAGAACTGGAACAACAACGGGTGAAGGAGTGCAAGTGAAGCGGTCGACTCGACTCCTTCTATAATGAGAGGGTAAATAGTCGAGGTTGACCCAAGACATGGCACAAACGGTAGCGCTAGCGAGAAACCCACGCGATCCCCACCAAGAAAGTGATCAGTTGTGACCCCACCGAAACTAGAAGGTGAGCGATCAAAATTGGTCCTCGCCAACAGAAAGTGGTGCAAGACTTGAACTATAACGAGAATGCAATGCGAGCGAGCAATGATCCAATCCCCACAAGGAAAGTGAGTGGTTATGACCCCCACCAGAACTGGGAAGATGAGCAATCAAAAGCACTCCTCACCAAAACCGTGATGCAAAATGATACCTAAAAATGATGACATGTAGTGTTGATGACGACGACGGATGGGCGAAGAGGTGCTAAAAATGATGTCGTCAAAGACAAGGATGTTGATGATGGTAACTCTGAAAGGAGGAACGGTGATGATGATAACTCTAGCCCTACACTTGTTAAACGATTTTGAGGTATTAAACGAATTTCGCCAGAAGGTAGTCTCAATGTAGCTAATCTCCCTTCCTTGGCTACTACCTTTGCTGCTGCACCAGCTGCTCTGACCAATTGTCCGCCTTTCCCAGAAGACGAGTAGTGCTCCCAGTTGGAAGGGATTCAAAGATTGAAAGGGACCAAGGATATTACAAGTATTTATACAATTTCCAAGATTGAATATCTCTAGAATATACTCGAGAAATATCTCGAGAATATACCCGTTTAGAATATACCATAGAATAATTCTAGAATATACTAACGACTAGAATGTTCTCGAATGTACTAGACACTAGACTCTACAATATATACAAGTTCACAATCGAATTTGGGTAGTTGACAAAAGTTTCCATATGGTTAACACAACATGATGTATTGTGTGTGTTAAAAGTCAGAGGTTTGAGTCTAGAATGTGACACTAGGGGGGCCTCCTTCCAACTACAACGCTCAGTGAGGCAAGGTTGTCCCCTAGCCCCATATCTTTATCTATTCATAACTGAGGCTTTCTCTGCCTACTTACAAGCTCAACATCGGCTAGATCGGCCGAGCAAGCCGAGAACCGGATCGATTGGGACTGATCGGTTAGGCCGGACCAATGCGTAAATTGGTACACATAACATGGCCGTATCGGTGCGTAAAATGAATGCGTAAACGGTACACATACCAGTGCATAAACCGAAAGGCCGTTAGAGAGATATTCCTCGTAAGGAATAATTTTGGGAGTGAGTGTCAAGGCTCGTTTATGAGTAGTCAAGTATTGTCAATAATTGTGTCAGCCCGATTGTCAAGGCTTGTATAAAAGTGCTCACTGAGCACATCCTATGTACAGATTGAGTATTATTCTTTGAATTAAGTTCTTGTGTTACTCTCTCTCTGTCTCTCCCGTGCGTACTTTGCAAACCTAAGCTTTCCATTAAATCTGCGTATTTTCTCTGTGTTCGGTTTTCTATTGTTTCTGCACATAATCTTTTACATGGTGTCAGAGCGTAAGGGTTGAGAACCTCTACAGCCGACATAGCTTGAAAAGAAGAACCAACCAAGAAGAACAGGTAAAACCGATGGCTAGAGGCATGGCTAGCTCGCTTCCAACGGAGAAGCTCGACAGAAACAACTATGCATCTTGGTCCTACAAGATGCACCAGTACCTGCTCGGGCACAGTTACTGGAGCTATGTCGACGGAGCAAATGACACAGCACCCGAATCGACACACAAAGATTTCCCGGTGTGGGAACAGTCGGCGAGCAGAGTAGTGTACTGCTTCACGTCTTGCGTGGGCGAACAGCTATTAAGCTACATTCGGGATGCAAAAACGCCGAAGGGTGCATGGGAAAATCTGAAGAAGATATTCGCCGCGAGCACCACAACCAAGAAACTTCAGCTCTGACAGGAGTTGAGCAACCTATGACAACACTATTTGTCGGTGGCTGACTATACCTCGAAGATCAAGGACATATGCGACTCCTTAGCTTCCATCGATGTGAACATCGAGGAAAGAGAAATGGTCCAGGTTTGTCTCGGGGGTTTGGCATCAAAGTTCGGAGCGTTCCGAACTACTGTGTGTACACGGGAGAATACGCCATCGTTTTTCGACTTACAGTCGATGCTCCTTATAGAGGAGAACCACGCGGGTGCGTCGACAAGCACGCATGCTGACAGCAAGATGTTGTACACCGAGGGAGATAGGCCCCGTGGTTGTGGTGGACGAGGCGAGTCGGTACGCAATGGAGGCGGTCGACGGGATCAAGGAAGAAGGCACTGAAGTGATGCCAACAACAATTCCGGACCCTCCGGAAACAGGGGGAGTCGAGGCGACGAGAACCAGCAAGGGAGATCCGCCACGGAATGTTGGTACTGTGGCAAGAAAGGCCACAGGGAGAGCGAGTGTTGGAAAAAGTGCGCCGACTCGGAGAGAACTGGGTCCGGAACAGGTTTCAGACAGACCGACAAAGGAAATCCGCAACGATCGCACTACGCCGAAGGATCCGGAAAAGCCGGAAAAGGGTCAGTCTTCGTGACGAGACACGAAGCAAACTCAATGAAGAAGACCACCCTGAAATCGGAGGAGGTGTGGTACATCGACTCCGGCGCGTCAAATCACATGACGAGCCATAAGGAGTGGTTCTCGTACCTAGAAAAATCGATGCAACCAAGAGTAGTCGCAACCGGAGACGACACTCCGCATCCGATCGCGAATGTTGGTGAAGTTCCCTTGAGACATATCGGGCAGAAAGGGAAACTTATGAACGTGTTACACGTTCCGACAATCACGAAGAACTTGGTGTCAGTCGGACAGATCGTCGACCAAGGGATGGAGGTCCGGTTTACACACCTCGGGTGCTTCATTGAGGAAGAAAGCCATGTTATTGCACAAGGGCGCAGAGATGGGAGGATGTTCATCCTCGACTCTACTGAGGGTGGCACCGCAATGTTCACGAACGGACAAAAATTCAAGTCGGACATCAACTTATGGCACAAGTGGATAGGCCACGTCAACTACCAGCGGCTTCAAGACCTGCAATCGAAACAAGTGGTGTTCGGATTGCCCAAATTTAGTGGCCGGAAGGCACAAATTTGTGAAGCCTGCCAGCTAGGGAAGCAACACCGACTTCCTTTCCCCAACGAGCGTAACTGGACCCGGAACAAGCTCGACTTGATACACTCCGATGTGTGGGGGCCGGCACAAAACGTTAGTCTTGGCAGGAGCCGATATTTCGTCTCCTTCATCGACGACTACACGCGGCACACGTGGATCTACCTCATTGAGAGGAAGAGCAAAGTCTTCGACTGCTTCCGGGACCTCAAAGGGTTCGTGGAAACAGAAATAGGAAGAAAGATCATGTGCCTGCGGTTGGATGGCGGAAAAGAATACTTTTCCGGTCAATTCAACAGTTATCTACAACATATGGGAATTCAGCGTGAATTCAGTTGTAGATACACGTCGGAGCAAAACGGCGTGGCCAAGAGGAAAAATCGGTCGGTTGTGGAAGCGGCACAGGAAATGCTGGAGGAGAAGAGCTTGCCCAAGTTCTACTAGGCCAAGGCGGTAAGGACCGCGGTATACATCCAGAACCGGATCGGAGAAAAAGTGTCAGCGCATGAGCTATATTTCGGAACGAAGCCGAACTTGCGACACTCACGAGTTTTCGGTAGCATTGCATATGTGCATGTGCCGAAGGAGAAACGGAGGAAGCTGGACGCAAAGGCCGAGAAGTGTATCTTGGTCGGTTACTTGGACAAGCAGAAGGGTTATAAGTGTTATAACCCGTGCACCAAACAAGCGCGCGTGAGCCGCGACGTTGTGTTTGATGAGTCCACGTCCTAGTACTTGCCTCCGACTCCGGACCTCGCCTCCAATTTGAGTTCTGATGATGAGGTCAGCGAGGCCGAGATGCCTCCAGATGAGCCTGAAATCGGGACCCGCGAACAGAGTCCAATTTCGTTTCGGTTAAGTGGACCAAATGGACGACTGAATCGTTTCGACCAGTCCGATGAAGAGTCGGCGAGTAGCAGAGACTCGGTCGTGCATTCCCCGCGCAAGAAGCCGAGGAGATGGCTTACGCACAAAGAAAAAGGGAAGAAGAAGGTGTCGGATTATGGCACGGATAGGAACGAGTCGGATCGACGCGATTCTAACTCCGAGGGAAGTAACGACGGGTCTTCGAGACCGAAGTTCGCATCGGCCAAGAAAGCCCTCAATAGCGGCTGATGAGCAATTACACTGATCTACCCGCCAGAAGAACCCAGTTGTGCGGTTCGGATACAACAAGTACATGGCGCATCATTATGCGTACATGACCCGTGTAATGGAAGTGCGTGAGCTGGAGAGCTACGCAGAAGCGGCTAAGGACGCAAATTGGCGCGTCGAGATGGAGGAAGAGATGCATGCATTGGCGGAAAACGAGACCTGGGACCTGGTTGACGCACCGAAGGGTGTGAAGCCGATCAAATGTATGTGGGTGTACAAGGTCAAGTACAACACCGACGGCTCGGTCAACCGATACAAGGCCCGGTTAGTAGCGAAAGGCTACGCGCAGAAACATGGCATCGACTACGATAAGACGTTTGCGCCGGTCGCGAAGATGATGACCGTCTGTGCCTTGCTCACGGTAGCTGCGGCAAAGGGGTGGCACTTACATCAGATGGATGTAAAGAATGCGTTCCTACAAGGTGAGCTTGAGGAACAGGTGTACATGGTACAGCCCCCCGGATTTCACTCTGGAACGAACACGTCGGCAGTGTGCCGATTGAAGAAGTCCCTTTACGGACTTAAGCAAGCCCCGTGTGCTTGGAACGCGAAGATCACGCAGCAACTGCGTCGGATGGGCTTTGCAACGTCAAAATCGGACTCTTCCCTGTTCATCCGGAAAGGTCGACTCGGTCCGGTCAATATTTTACTATATGTTGATGACTTGGTCATCACCGGCGCTGACCTAGGTGAAATTGACCGTGTGAAGCTCCGGCTTGCGGCATCGTTCGACATGAAGGATCTGGGGGACCTTATTACTTCCTCAGGATCGAAGTGATCCGCACCCCCGAAGGCATACTAATCAGCCAACGCCATTACGCGTTGAATATGCTCTTCGAATTCGGGATGGCAGACTGTAAGTCCGTCTCGACTCCTCTAGATCGAACCGTCAAGCTTCGCCCCGAGTCCGGTAAGGTATGCGACCCGACGAAGTTCTGATAGATAGTCGGTATCCTTATATACTTGACCATCACCCGACCAGATCTCAGCTACCCGGTCAGGGTGATCAGTCAGTTCATGGCGCGACCTACTGACGAGCACCTTCAGTGTGCGCAATGCGTATTGTGGTACGTAAGCGGCACTAAGGACCGAGGACTGCTATATCGGTCCGATACAACCCTTCAGTTGGTCGGCTACACCGATGTCGACTGGGCCGGCAACGTCGTCGATCGCCAATCCACGTCCGGTTTCGCGTTCTCTCTCGGGAGTGCCGCGTGCACCGAAGCTAAGTACCGAGGAGCGGTTGTCGCGACATGCGAAGCCATATGGTTGAAGCAGCTACTTAAGGACCTGCAAGAGGAGGTGTTTGATCCGACGACTATCTACTGCGACAACCTCAACAGCATCCAGCTCGCGAAGAACCCCGTTTTCCACGCCCGGACTAAGCACATTGAGGTGCACTACCATTTTGTCTGTGAACATGTTCTCTCCGGTGAAGTCGAACTTCAGTATGTTTCGACGGATCAGCAGACCACCGACATTTTCACCAAGCCTCTTGGTCTGGACAAGTTGCGGCAATTCTCGGGTGTGCTTGGATTGCGTCACCTCGACGTGCTGAACTTGAGGGGGAGAGATGTAGATGTCCCGAATGACCATGGAAGGGGGAGAGAAGACCGCAACGCCGAGTCGGATGACGAATTCGATTTTGGATCGGCTGAAGAAGCCGAGGACGAATCCGCAGAAGACTCCAAAAGCGGATAGAAGGGGAGCAGCCAAAAGAAAGAGCCGAAGCCAACCAAGCATGGGGGAGATGACGCCGTCAAGGGCGAGAAGACCGAAGACGAGTTGGAGACAACCAACTCGGACGAGAGAGAAAACCGATCGGAGGTAGCCGAGTCAGTTTGGATGTTTGATTCAGATACACTGAATCAACCGAGGGCCGAGCGGAAAAGAAGGCAGCAGGAGAAGCGCCAACACCGCGACAACAAGGGAGCTGTGAAGGGCCGTGGAAGCAGACAAGCCGACCGGAAGGGTCGAAGCGCGCGGAGTCGAATAGGCCGAGGAGCGCGAGCGAGGCGTGGACCCAGGAGGAACCGAAGCGGTGATCTCGAAGATCCCGAAGAGCCTCAAGTTGAGCTTGAGGAGGAGTGTTGAGAGACAAGCTCAACATCGGCCGGATCAGCTGAGCAAACCAAGAACCGGATCGTTTGGGACCGATCGATTAGGCCGGACCAATGCGTAAATTGGTACGCATAACATGGCCGTATCGGTGCGTAAAATGAATGCGTAAACGGTACGCATACCGGTGCGTAAACCGAAAGACCGTTAGAGAGATATTCCTCGTAAGGAATAATTTTGGGAGTGAGTGTCGAGGCTCATTTATGAGCAGTCAAGTACTGTCAATACTTGTGTCAGCCCGATTGTCAGGGCTTGTATAAAAGTGCTCACTGAGCACATCCTATGTACAGATCGAGTATTATTCTTTGAATTAAGTTCTTGTGTTACTCTCTCTCTGTCTCTCCCGTGCGTACTTTGCAAACCTAAGCTTTCCATTAAACCTGCGTATTTTCTCTGCGTTCGGTTTTCTATTGCTTCTGCACATAATCTTTTACAAAAACTCAGGGCCTCTGGTTCAGTGAACAAGAGAAACCAAGGTGGCATCCCCATGCTGATTTTACATGGATCCCTGATGGGGCAACGTTCAAGTACCTAGGATTTACAATGGGGAGGGCAATTCCCAAGGAAGCGCAACTATCCCATGTGCAAGCCAAAATAAGTAGGAAGTTGAACCAATGGAGTAGATCTAAACTATCCTTCGTTGGTAGGGTCCTTATTGCGAACCAAGTGATACTCACCACCATGTGGCACTCGGTCTCATGTTGGATTATGGACCCGGCAGGTTTGCATGCGATTAAGGCTGCCATCAGGGGGTTTATATGGTCAAGTAAGGACAACCCAATGGTTGTTGCCAGAGTATCATGGCATTGGTTAACGCAACTGCGGGCCAAAGGGGGGCTTGGTTAACGCAAAGTTGTGCATTGCTGGCCAAAATGGTGGTTCGTTGCCTTCTGCTGGGTAAGGGGTGTTGGAAGGTACTACTTCACAATAGGTTGCAAGCGGGGACTCCCAAGTATAGTAGGCCTTGGCCTAACTCCTTGAGTTGGTGTTGCACGAGCGGAGTCCCACCCAAGATCACTTGTCAACTGGAGGACAGGGTAACGAACTCCATCTTGCGGGCATGGTGTCATGTGTGGCAACATTTGGTCAAGCACACCCCGGAGACACTAATCGAGTGGACTAGACAACCTTTATTTTGGAATCCTCATGTGCGAACAAGTGACGAAATGATGTTAGGGCAGCTTAAGGGCCTAGCATGGGGAAAGTTGGCGTAGACAGGGCTTCACTCTATAGACGATGGGAGACGCATCATTGCTACAAGGGGAGCCCAGGAGGACCCATTCCCTCCCCTCAAGGGAGCTATGAAAATGCGAAGATTGATAACTGAGGCAGTTGATAGGGTTCCGATGGGGGAAGTGCGAGAAGATGCATGGTTCGATCTCTTTGATGAGGCTGGAATGGTTAAGTTGTTGAAGGGCGTGAGTGGATCGGGAAGAGATACATTTTCTGGGGAGAGGCAGAGTAGGGGTACTTGGCACCCAATTCGAGTGGTGGCACAGGTTGATAACATCTGGAAGATAGACCCAGATGTTACTAAGGTGGAACCCCATTGGAAGTTATGGGTATACGGTTCTTGTCCCCTCGTCAAACTAGAATGGGACCCAAGGGATTTCAGGTGGAAACATGATGGCAAACTCCGCCACTTCTTTGAATATAGCACTAAATTGGGGCGAACTTTATAACTGCAACTCGATGATCCCCTTCGTAATGGCTGGCGAACATTGGGCATCCTTGACGAGGTGCTCATTACCTTTTGGAAGGGTCTCTGGCGTCTCCACATGCCTGAAAAGATCAAGCTCTTTTGGTGGCTGATCGATCATAATGTGGTTCCCGTTGGCAAATGGCTAGGTAAAAGTGGCGACCCGATAGGTTGCCCACTTTGCTCTTCACATATTGAGTCTCTAAGACACTGTCTTTGGGATTACCCTCAAGCTCAAAAGGTATGGGACAGAGTCACTCGCCTCCTTGCAGCATGTGAAGTGGAAGGAACAACATCGTGAAGTGTTGCGGCATGGATTGATCACTCGGTTGATAGGTGGATAGTTGGTGCTATGTATGCACAAGAGGCAAAATCGTCAAGATCCATTTTGAGAGAGACTTGTTGTCCGCATCCCCTAGGTTCCTGGAAATTTTGAGGTTGATCACAAGCTTCACCTTGACATGATATGTCTGGAAAGCACGATGCCTAAAGGTTTTCCAAGATCTGGTATAGCCCCTAGAGGAAGTGATCATGGATATATGGTTCACGCTTATCAGCTGCCTACGAGGGCAATTGGACAAGGTTTGCAACCACTCCAATGATGTCGTCATTGCTCGTTTGCGATTTTGGCGGAAATGGCAGAACACACCTATGGTGACGCTAGGAGGAAGTGGCCCGAGGTGGAACTACTAGCCCCCACGTTGGCTATTTCCTTCTCACATGCCACCCTCCCTTTGTTGTAGGCCCCAGGAGTCGGCTCATACTAACCGACACTAAAGGCCACCACGTTTAGCTAAAGGTATCTACTTACTTTAGGTAGTTAGTTTGAAAGGCTATGTAAGTAGTCTCATTTTCTTGAATCTCTTGATTGGAGGGAGATGCCCCATTTTGTGTATAAGCCTCCTTGTATAGTCTCCTTGTAATAATCCCTCCTAACTAATGGGAAAGTAGCTTCATTTTGGAAAAAAAAAAAAGAATCAAAGCCTATTAAAGTCTTTTCAAGAAAACAAAAGGGTGTGAATGAGGTTGGGAGATCTAAGTTAATATGTTGAGGTGAAGACTAATAGCTTGATTAATAAGATCATTCTACTTTTTGTCATTATGTCAATATTTGGCTTAGTAAAAACATGACCTACTCCAAAATCCTCATATGATTTCACTTGAACCATACATTGGATTGAAGTGTGATGCTCTTACTCCCACTCTTATCCATGGAAAAATATGCATAATTGACGAGGCTCCTCAATTTTCCCCAACATTCCATCTCACATTGAAGAGAATATGAGCTGAGCTATATTGAAGCAATTATATTATGTAATCAAAGAAGAGCATACTATTCTAAGAGCCTTTTGGGTAATTTGTCTATACTTATGGCCCAAGAGTTAGACATTCACCAACTTCTATTGCTGCAAAAATTAATGCACTGTCATGATATAGTGTGTTCAAAGGGAGAAAAGCATGGAAAAGTGAAGTTTTACATTAGGTCGGATTTTGGTCAAAGTGATCACTACAAGAAAAAGTGAAAGAAAATCGAGAAAATAACAAAGCATTGTTCAATTGGTAAGAGCTAACAATTGGTAACAAAGGACCATGTTTAAAACCTCTCAAATGCAATGGAAAGAAAAAAAAAATGCGCTATAATATGTAAGTGTCGACAAAGCAACATGTGGTATTCTGCAAAAATGATAGACATTTTGCCAATCCATGCACAAGATGATGATATGTTATAAAGGAACAACAATGGTACGTGTATAGATTATAAGGACCTCTACAAGCTGAAAAGGAAAAGCAATGATGCATGTAAAAGAGAGAATTCTAATTTTATCCAACAACAAAACTCCTTAAAGCTACATATATGCACAAGGGGCTCATTGTTGGGTTTGCTAGTTTTGGGATTTGGACACCCAAGTTTCAACAACAAAGGAAATCTTGGGGTGGCAAATCACAAGAGCATGTGGGAGGCCTACAACAACCAAGGTAATGTTATCATCACTCATAGACTTAACGCATTGAAACTCTAGGATATCTCTCCTAACACTCTTTTATTCTTATATGTCTTACCAACCTATGTAATCTAGTATTACTTTGGTTCAATTTGGCAAAAATCGATTGTTAATCTATGGGATTTATAATACAAATATCCTTGTAACGTACAGAAAATTGTTAATATCAACACAAATACACAAAACATTTCTAGCTCTGTCTTCACTCAAGCCCAACAATAGAGAGTTGTTTTTCCAACTCTAGATAGAGGTAGTTCCATTGCATAAGTTGTTTTAGGTTCTAGTGTGCTTCTCTCTTAAGCATATGGCCATATGCTTAATCAATTCAACTTATAATTATTATCTGTGTGTCCTAGATTGTTGCTTGTATGGCTCATCAACTTATATACTCGATTTGTAAGTAGGGTTCCAACCCTATTGTAGGCCTAGGCCACGACCAATCCGTGAGTATTATTGCAGCATCAAACTCCCCTGATTTTTTGTAATGTCTATAAGCTATAAGGTCTTCCCTACCTCCCATGTTGGAAGTCTTCTTAATGTCATTAGAAATATGGGGATAATGTTAGTTAGAAAAAGATATATTTATTGTATTATTTGGTTTTAAAGTTTTGCCACAAAAAAAAATAAAAAAAATTTGAGCCATCATATGAACTCCACCCATCAAATTATAAAAATGTATTCACTTGTTTATTTCTTGATGGCATGAATTTATTCCTAAACACTAATGAGACTTAAGATTTCCAAAATGTTTGCAAGGTGAGGTTACCTGTGAGGTTACCTAACCCACACTCAATAAATTTTCAAGATTGTGCCTCTCTCCCTTGAGGTTACCATCAAATTGCCACAGCTTGATTGACTACAAATTAACTTTTATTTGTGTTTAGCATTGCCCTCTGAATACATTATTAGTGAATTAAATAGTAGACTATTACATAGCCTGGCTACTACTCAACTATGTTCATGTAAGAGGACACTTTGTACATTCCACACTTTATTGGACATCATATATAAACTTTGATTTGAATGTCATCCACTAGACATAATAGATAATGTAACAGGATGAAACATTGAATGCACTATCGATCATATGGTGTATGTATTTAATGTAACATTGCTCATCATTCTAGCCAAGGTATGGGCATCTAGACGATCACATACCCATATTCTAAAAGTATGTGAATCCAAGGTATAGGCTTAACATGAATTATACACATATATTACAAAAAGGTAGTTATTAATAGAGAGGTAAATGTCAAAATATTATAAAAATTCACAATGTATGTTGAGGCACTACGCTTGTAACTCGAAAATTTAAGTCCATTGTTGGCATTCTAGGGACAATTATATCCACAAGTACTACATCGGTAATCATACGATCCAACTAACAAGAAAAAATATGGCACGTGCATTACACCCCATTCATCTTATAATTAATTGTTACCCACCCATTGATATTGGAAACTTCCTTGATGTTTTCCAAGGTATAGAATTAACATGAAATATGTACATAGTTCACAAAAAGTACCTACTATTTGTTACCCACCCATCGATATTGGAAATGTTTTTGATGTTTTCCGAAGTATAGACTTAACACGAAATATCTACATAGTAGATGTCGAAGAATATTTCAGGAAATTCAATGGAATGTTGTGGATGTAGTAGAGGAGATTTGGTTGACTTTGGTGCATACACTAAAAGGAAAATGCGATGCTATCAACGGTGATTCAGATGTAGTATTTCGAATGCAATAGATTTTTAAGAAGAGATGGGAAATGATGAATGTCTTCTTCAAGGTTAATGGTTGTATACATTGGAGGTATCAACATCCTCTTTGGGTATTTCCTCCATTGACATGAGGCATGTGGCCATGTACAACACTGGATAAGGGAAAGGAATTGTTCTTGGCATATGCTTTGCGCAACATGTACGTTTGTGGCAACCTAAGAGCAGTTGGAAAAAGGTAAAAATCTGTACTGAAGTTGTTAAAATATTTGAAAATGTCCATGTATCATGTAAATCATTTTGGTGGAAAAAAAGTAGCAGTTACTACTAGAGAGATAAATGCCAAAAGAACATGAATTGCAATGTATATTTAGGCACTACCCTTGCAACTTGAAAAAGAATTATGGACATATATATTGTTTTAGTAATTCCATGATTGGCAATCTTGGGACCATCAAATCCACAAGTACTACATTGATTGCAATCCAACTGCCAAGAAAAATATGTGACATGTGCATTACACTCCATTCATTTTATGATTAGTTGTTCCACCCATCGATATTGGAAATGTCCATGAAGTTTTCCAAAGTATTTCTTGGATGTGAGATAGATCATAGAGCCTTTTAGGCAAAAGCTTCACTTGCCCTTATATTTATGATGATGTGCATAAGCCATACTTGAGACTACAAGCATCTAATATTCGAAATTGTTGACAAAAGTTACATCCCAAATTGTTGGCATGCAAGCTAACCTAGTGGTCCTCGCCGACATACACAAGTTACAACCTTCACTTCACTAAACTATCACTTTATATTCCGTTACAAATATCATAAACCCATGTCAATGAAGGGGTTCTAGTAGCTTTCAACTAACAATAGATATCAAACACTCAAAGACATGTTTTGAATCACAATCAAATTGGTTGTCGAGTATATTGTGATGACCAAAAATTTTCTTTGAAATTATGGACCAATAATAGATCTTGGTTGTGTATTTTGAGTGTTACTTGTGTGTGCTTAGCTTGACGTTTAATCCTATGTACTAAGCAATAATGATTGGCAATCAATTCTTGAGTTTGGGAATCCTTAAGCGAGAATTATTTCAGTAATCGGATTTAGTAATCAAAATTGAAGTTTAAGGATGATGATTGCTTACAATCTAACTTGATTAGATGTCAAATGTCCCTACCAAAAACAATTGTGCGTTTTGTCTAATGAAAAAGTTTAGATTCATGTTGCTTATTAAAAGTAAATTGAACTTGGAACGTAGAACATTTCTAGTTTACTTTGTCATGTTGTTTGTTCATGTGAGTTTTCTATTTACATTAGTTGTAGGTAAATCAATCTGATGTCAATGTTCCACACCAATTGTATTAATGTAAAAGAAATATTTCTTTTTCACAACATCAAAATGTGGTGAAGACAAAATGATATTGAGTCTACAATTTTTTATTTCATGAAAAGAGTGCAGACTTGGTTGATAAATTTTCACCTTTGAACCAAACTTTCCACAACGCTACATCATTGCAATATTGTTATTACTTTACCCTCACATAACTAGACTTTGTGATAATTGTGTTTAATAGAAATTTTCACATTATGAGGTTTTGCAGAGAGAAAGAGATCAATGTTTTATTTAAAGGAGGAGAGCTATTTGGTATTGCATTAAGAACTTTGAAAACAATACATGATTGTATTTGCTCCTCTTGGCAATAGAAGAGTGAGGAGCATACATGGGTTAGGATTGAATTGTGTGTAGAGACTCTAAAAGATTAAGAAGATATTTGCACCACTTGTGACCCAACCAATCACAAACCTTGCCACATACATTTCATATAGCCCCCATGTCTCCAAGTAAACTATGTCCCTGCTAGCTTGAGTGAAGATAACCATGTATTGATAACTAATTACAAAATCCACTTTGCACATTGTAAGGCTTCATCTTTACGTCCCCTGTCAACAAAAGAGAAAGTAATGTTCACATCACCAAACAAAGTGTACTAGCCCTTTACCAAACATTTGCTTTTCATTTATCTGTTTGCATTCAAAACCTATATTTCACATTGTGCATAGGTTAACCTTATCTCCAACAACACTAGCTAGAGAATATGAATCAAGAATCAACAATTGTAAGACTAGGCAAACTTAACTTTGACTTCTTCTAGCTACATCACCATATAATCAATTCCAACAACTTGTATGGGAGCAGAGATACGACCCAATACGATGTTCTCCAGGCTAGTCTCTCAATTGAAGGAGATGAATCAAAGAATTGTCAATCTATTACAGTAGTTTCAAACATAAGGCCACACCACTTACATGTTCAAGAAAACTAAATTTACCAAAAAGTAAAAAATCTTCACTTTAATTTGTTGAAGTGATTTATGCACATAAAAATCGATATTTGACGGCTTTCACTCTAAAAGATCCCATTGTGTGGAGCTAGGTACGTACTATCCAATTCAAGAATTCTAAAGTTGATCTTTGAGCAAAAATGCACTAAACTCGTTTGCTTTTTCTCCAACACAGTATTCTTGAACTTCAAACCAATATTTGACTATATACATTGTGATCATGAAAATGATACCACTGTCGTATAATCAATCACAAATTAAAGCGTGAACTTAAAAAACATGCAAATGCGAATCAAACAAAGCTCACAAATTTCGATATGTTGTGGAACAATGTGATCGATTCAAATGATGCAAGACAAGTGTCAGGCTGATTGCTAATTATGACATAATCACACCTACTTTGTTTGTTGCTCGGTGCAATGAGGTTGAAGCATGAAAGGCTAAAGTAAAAAGCCATAACTAGTAAGCATTTTTTTACGTGTGAGGTAATTGGACATAGAAAACCCACTATACTCTTAAGATTATACTCATAAACCTTGTACAACGGCGCATGCGCGCGCGCACACACACACCAATGATGATTATAGACATACGCTATCATGCATGGGGATACTTGATGCTTTAGGATTAAGATTACACACACAAAGGCACGTATGCGAAACTTACTAGTGTGTTGTGCCCATACATGCACTCCACATTCGCAATCGTTGGGGATTTCCACATTCATATTGCCATTCTTTATCACTGGTATGCGCCACATGATGAACTGGAGGGGACCGAAACTCTCATATAGACGCACCCCGCCCCACCAAGCACGAGCCGACTATGTGTGAAAGAGAGAGAGAGATAGAGAGAGAGAGAGAGAGAGAGAGAGAGAGAGAGCACATGCAGGAGGCAAGTTATGTATGTATAGACAAGGAGAGACACCCCCCCACCCCCCCCCCCACCCCCCGCCCACCAACACAATGGATGGATGGATGGATGGATATGGACTCCCCCCCCATTATGATGATATTTGGCGTATGATGAGGCAAGGAACACTACATACTTTTTTGGCCAGCCACACTTACAAAGTTCAGCCAGCCATGAGATGGAGACATGATGTATGTAGGCATGTATGTATGTATCATGTATGTATGTATGTATGTATGTCGGCATGCACATATATGTATGTATGCATGTATTTCATTCAATTTCAATGCATAATGTAGCATTTATGTATTATGGATCAGTGTGTATGTATGCATTCAATTCAGCATGTACATAGATAGATACATATGTATGTATGTATGTATGTATGTATAGCATGTATGTAAAGCATGTATTGTATGGTATGCACATACATATGTATTGAGAAGTGGAATTGGCGGAATGTCTGTTTCTCTCTGTTTCTTTCTTTATCTGTGTGTGTGTGTGTGTGTGTGTGTGTGATCTCTCTCTCTCTCTCTTCTCTCTCTGTGTGTTAGGTGGTGGTGGTGCCTGCCTGCTTCCTCGTCTCCATTAAATGCTCTCTCTCTCTCTCTCTCTCTCTCTCTCTCTCTCTCTCTCTCTCTTGTTCCTGTGTGTCCTTCCCTTCCATATATGTATATATATATATCTTCCAAATCTTCCAATCCCTTCGTCAGTCCTTACACTCCTCTCTCTTTCTCTGCTCAGATCCGCCATTCGCCATTCGCCATTCGCCATCTCCTCTCAGGTAATGTATGTACACCTCTCTCTCTCTCTCTCTCTCTCTCTCTCTCTCTCTCTCTGTGTCTCTCTCTGTGTCTGCCGTTCCTCTCAATCTCGCCGTTATTAGTTTGTTTTGGTTTTTCTCAGATTCAGACTTTGGTAATTCAAGTCGTTCTTCGGTTTAATGTGGGTTGTTCTCTTTCCCAATTCTTCCTCCGTTGCTTCTGCCTATCCACAGCTTTTCCACACTCCCTCTCCCAGCAACTCATTCATTTCCTGTTGTTGATTACTGTTGCGCCATTTCCTTCGTCTTTCATCTCGTGGCCAACTGTAGGTTCAACTAGCTTGCTTTTTGATAAACTCAGCTGTTACTGCATTAGTCCATCTATCAAATCTCATGGCCTTAAATGCTTTAGGAAACTTAAATGCATTCCGTCCATGTAAGATGGTTTCATCCTCGTTGTAGTGTTTTTCGAATCTGCATTTGTTTCTAATTAGTTCTTTGTCCCCCCCCCCCCCCCCCCCGTAAATTTGATGGTTCCTTTACTTTCATGTATCTCTCCATGAAAGCTTGGATCTAGACTGTAAGAAGATTTGAGCACCTGCATCAGGCTGGCATACATTTATTTTACAATGGCCACGAAGCACTCTTTGAACTGTTTTAGACTAAGTTTCGCACCTCTATTACATTCATGCACAGAAAGATGGATAGTAAACGACTTTCAATTCTGCTTGAAGACAGTAGAAGACTTAAAGTAAAAGGTCCGCTGTCTAGGAAATCGTTCAATTAAGCCAAGAAAGAAGAAAGATAGTAAAAGACTGTTAATTATGGAAAGCACGAAGCCAGTCCAGGAGATAAGACTTCTAAAGTCATGCAAGGAAATAGTCTAGGTAATGATTTAAATTTATTCAAAGGAAGAGTCCAAGAAGGAATCTAAAGTACTTCTAATGCGTAGAAAGTAAATGAGCTCGTCAAAATCTCTTCAATTATGCAGAACGAAATTGACCTAGTATAATAATTCTGTTTTGTGCAAAATGAAATGTGCTCGTAAAAGACATAAATTTATGCAGAAAGAAAGGAGCTGGTATTATAATTACTTCTCAAGAGCCAGTAAACTAGTTCATTTATGTAAAAAAAGAAAATAGTGATATACTTGCTTCATGTTAGGCAAAGAAATTATTTAGTTAAAAAACTTCATTTATGCGAAGAAAGAAGTTAGTGTAATGCTTGCTTCATTTATGCAAAGAAATGATCTTGTAAAGGACTTTATTTCTGCAAATAAGTAACAATTCGTTAAGTCTTACCGCCACCACCTTTCAATACAACCTATGGTATAGTTTTATTGATATATTTTTTTCCTCCTTTCATTGCGGTTGAAACAGTTCAATACTAGTAGCTATGGATCCTACCCTTTCATCCTTCACCAGAAACCTTGGCTCAGTTGAAGAAAACTGGACTCGAAGTACTTCAGGAGGCACTGGTATAGCTGTATTCGGAGCCCTTCTCAATCGATTGATCGATGGAAAGCACATTATTTCATCAGTCGAGAATCTTCTTGATTCTCATCCTTTGCTACGATCTCAGATTGTTGAAAATGCAAAGTCTAAGCTTTCTATGCAAGTCTCTGATTCCTATTCTGCATCGGCTTCTTATGTTTCAGAGAGGACATGGCCTTCTGTCTCCGGCGAAGGTCATGTAGGAATTGTTGTATTTCCGAAAGACCACAGTGATAAACAAGGTAGTCTTGCTTTGGATAAGGTCATTAATGAGGAAATGAATTTGAATTTCTTGAATGCTGATGGGAAACCTGCTCCTCCCGTCTGTGTCTTCCATGTTATTTTTTATCCTAATAATGCGAGAAGTCAGACCATAGTTGCTCTTAAATTCCATAGTGGAGTTCTTGATCGACATTCTTCTTCGGTGATTGCACAAGAGTTTTTGTCTACTTTGAGTAGCACCGTGGAAGGAACACTTTCGAGTTCGAAGAAAGAAGGTACTAAGGAGGATTCTATTTTATCTCCTCTGGAAGATTTTGTACCCAAAGGAAAAGCTTCCAAAGGATTTCTACAGAAAGGTATTGATGCCGTTGGGTATGCTGTGAATGCAAAGAAATATTCTTTGCTTCCGTTTCAACCTAGTTTCTCTGCTTCCAACAAAGCCTCTTTTGAATCCAACGTTGTAAGCCTCAACCTTGGTAAAAATGGTGAGTAATTGATTGATTCCTAGATATTAACTTCACATAAAACATCAACATGATTAACCAGTTATACATTGCAAAGAACATACGGTTGCATCTTCAAATAAGTTTATGCATTGTTTCTTGATACATTAGCAAATAGTCTTTCAATACTACCACACTCAATATGCTAGATTAATATCCTCGCAAGGCTAATTTGTTCATATATGCTTAAATCAAAAGATTGTTCAAGTTTGATGGTATGCTAACATCTTTGTCTTCAAAAGAGACATAATTTGGTTATGTTTATATGTACATGAACATTCTATTGTCAAGGAACTAAAAGGAAGTTTGCCTTGTGTCTGGAAACACACAGCTACTACTTCTCTTTTTGATGCTTGCAAAGAACATGGCGTTATACCTGCAGCAGCTCTGTCCGCAGCCTTCTTAAGAACCGTTGCTTCCTTGAAGGAACTCAAAGAGAAGAAGCAAGATGAGTTCTCATACACATGGTATGCTCATTGTCTACATACAATATGTACATTGTTAATGCTGCATTATATTAAAGGTTTCGAGAGTTTTTCCTTTTAGTGTTGACCTTTTGAAGGATTTGAGAGTTTCTTTGTTTTAATGTTTTTGTTTTCTTTCGCCTTTATACTGTAATGCTTGGATTTGACATCCATAGTTATGTTGAGATAAATTTAGAGTACTTATCAATATTTGAGTTCTCTTTGGCTTCCAAGTTTAGTGTCTGGTTTCTTTTATTCCCAAACTAGAGAAACAACTTTGAAATGATATGTATACTTGCTTTATGAAAATTTGTTTTTGTTTCTGGGCAGTGTTATTGACTGCAGGAGCGAATTAGAGCCCAAGCTAGGTGAGTCTGTGTTAGGGAACTATTCCTTGGGAATCCCTCAGAATGAGAAAGTGAAGGATGGGGTTGCCTTCTGGGAATTTGCTCGTAACATCAATTCATCGATTCAAAAAGATATTGCTAAATCCAAACAGTTCTCTGAAATGTCGGTCCTTTCAATGCTTTTCTCTCAGGTATTGCTTACTCAATAATGCTGTATGCATATTTGTTAATTGTGACGCGTTTGTTTGTGTTGTTTAATGCAAATTTTCTGCTTAAAATAAGCACCATTAAATCTCTAGCTTGGATTATTCGAAAATGCATCAAATATTTTGAGATATCTGCGAATAAATCCTGTTTCAAATATTAAAAAACCCCCTACTTTTAAATATTGAGATATCTTTTCATTAAAGCCTTTGCATATTGAGATATGTATGTATAATTAAGAAAAACCCCAGACCTTCAAATACTGAGATATGTTGTCATTAAAGCTTTCAAATATTGAGATATTGTCAATGGAAAGCCGACAAATATCAAAGTTAATAGAAACAAACACTTAAATATTCGCCTATATATATCTATCTTTATATAGAGAAATAGGTCACAATATTGTGAATACTGACTGACCCAAAGAAAATATTAATTGGTGTCATTAATTTGATTATATTTCGTTCTGAAAATAAAAGGAAATTGCAATGATGTGATTTGGGCAGGTGATGAAACATCCGTCATTGACACCATCCTCATCAATGAGGACGACATTATTCACATTGTTTGTGGATCCACCAATGGAAGCTAAATGGAAGGGAGTGGAAAATCTAGATTTGGTTGGAACAGTGGGTCCTTTCTCTTCCATGCATTTTGTGGGCCCTTGCTTTTGCTTGGGTGAGACAGTGTATGAAGGCCCAGAGTTTGTTCTGTCTTTCATTTACCCATCTCCCCTCTACTCCAGGGAGCAGATTTTAGACGTCCTTAAACACTCTGCTGACCTCCTTGCTGCAGAATCAGCTATCAGAAACTAAGAAACCCAGAGAAGAAGAAAGACTTGCTTTTTCCTGCTCTTTTTGTTTTGTTTTAGAGAGACATCATCATCTTCATGGTTATGAAATGAGACAAATAAGTAGTAAATGAGACAAGGAAGAAAATCAATCATCAGAGAAAAGCTGTATCGTATGTATAATCTCCAGTATCTTGCTCTTTTCTGTTTCCATTTCTAGAGCCAAAAGAAAGACTTCACGATACAAAAAATCTCAATATACAAGTTGCTTTTGATTTGGGAGCGACATCCATCTTCTTCTGGTTTAGATCAATGAGACCAAAAAAAATTGAGGATAAGGGTGGGTCAGTATACAAATGGGTTTGTTTCTTTGTTTTTCCATATGTAATAAACATGACAGGAAATTGTGGGTCACACTCAATCATACAAATTATGCATCCTGTGGTACTAGCTTTTTCATATAAGTTCTTGTCGATCTGTTCATTTACTTTCATCATATAAAACGATTCCTTTTTTACGTTGTATCTACTTTTGCTTTTTATAAGATGGATTACAAAAAGTGTGATGCAACAAGAGTGAGAAGCTTCCATGGTAAAATCAATCTACTTCTGTTTTTTTTGAGGTGTGATGGGGAATACCATGAACCATGTGTAAAGAAAAAAACTATTTTGATACATTCAATGCATTCATTATTGGTGGTTTTTAATGCATTCATTCTTGACGTTTCTTCTCGATATGATGACCCTGGCGATTAAATGAAATTGAAATAACTCCAAACAAGCATTTGTGTCTGTCTATATATGGGTAATTAGTGTCAAATTTCAATTGGGGAACTAAACCCTAAGTGAGTAGTAGAAATTTGCCCATAGATGACACATTTACATTTGATGTAGTGCTAATACTTGGGTAACTGAAACTCAAGTGACTATAAATTTTCCACATTCACATCCAAAGTGAATAAACATCTGAGCCAAAATTCAATGAAAGAAATATAGAAAATATGAGTGTGAAATTGTAGAAAGAAATTAATGCACATTTTCATGTAACTGTTATTTAGACATTGGAAGAACAATATAACAAAATGTAATCAATGGATGAAATAGTTGTACTAAATGACCTCCGAACTTTATATTAAATGGGAATGAAGGCAGAGTTGGCCCACCTGCATTATTGATTGGAAACCAATGAATTGCGTGATATTCACCCCAAAAGTCATATTCATACGCAGAGTCAAAGTCAGAATATATTTATGTGTATAGTTCATGAGAGCTCACCATGACGGTTCACATTGAAGCTGATCAAAGAACTTTGATCTAGGATATGGCAAGGACGATGTTGTTCTTAACTTAATAATATTGACAAAAGGTTGAGTTAAAAATAGCTCCCAATCTTAAAACTTTACCTCCATAACATGTCATGCAAATGTTACAAAGATTCCACAATGAATGTACATCGTTTTTTCTTTTAGCATGGCAATATTACGTGCATATACATAATTGATCATGAGACAATTTTTCCTTATGTTATGATGAGCATGTCAATACCTTTGTTCTTTTTGGATTACAACCTGCAATATGAGATAACTATTACGTGTGTTATCACTTGACTACTTCACGTGATGTAGTCAAGTGTGTGATATGAACACATGAGGGTCTGAGCATTCTGCCTATATAAGAAGTCTAGCTACCTTCTTATTAGTGGGAGGGTTTGAATTATGTCAAGACTATGTCGGTGTGGCTATAACTCTTGTTAGGTAAGCACGTATGATCCTTTCATAACCCAAGGTATGACCCGTATAAACACTCGATGGGAACGAACATCAAGGAGTTTGGGGTTTAAGGTAGAGCTTTTCTCTCTTCCTTTCTCACTTTACATGAGATTATCTCTAAGTACTCATTTGATTCCGAACACTAATATCTTTGTATGTGTTATGTGTTGTCCCTCAACTAATTGAAGGGTAATTAACTTGTTATGTGTACTCTTACATTTATCAATTAGCTTCTTGGTTAAGAGAACCATTTGAGAGAGGAGAGGAAGAGTTTGCAAATAATGGTATACGAGTGCCAATAGCTCGTGAGTGTGTGATGAGCTCTTGCACTTGTTTTGCAAATGAAAGGTTATGGTGATCTGCCACGACATGCGATGTTAGCAAGGAGAGATCTCTAACTGAAATGGGATGTGTACTCGGTACGACACACTAGTTATGTTCCTAACTTCCTAATGAGTTGGTTGAATTAGGAGTTTGTAATATCACCACAATGCAAGATTTATTTTGACAAACTCCTTTTCAAAGGAAAGTGTTCAACATAAAGGGCAAAATTTTAATGGTTTTAAGACTCAAGAGTATCTTAAGAATTGGCTCTCAGTAATAGTAACGCTTTGTTGGTTTGCATCCAAGGTACGATCTTAGACAATATTCAGTTGTATGGGATGCCAGTGGTGTTTAAGGTTGGTCTCAATTCCTCTGCTTGGAGGTGGTTGGGAGGAAAATTGCCCTTAATCGATTTCTTTCCTTAATTATATATTTATTTTTTTCATCATGAGTTCGATGTTAACAAAAAGGATGAGGAAATTCTAGTTCTTGTAGTTAAGCCAATACAATGCTATTTTTACTTGACATTCGCATCTTTGCCAATGATAGAATCGGGGTCATTTACATGATATATTGATGATGGCCTAGAAATTGTGTTCCATAGACCTACTTCAATTTAGTTGTCTATTTTATTCAAGAGAATTTGTGTGAAATGATTTGCCAATTGTGGCTTACATTTTGTCAATTATTCCAAACTTAAAGATCCCATCATAGACCTCTATACTTTGAGTAATATTTTTTTCGATAAATGTTGATGCAAATGTCTTCTCAAAAGTCATAAACTATTTTTGTGCTAAAGTAACATTTAGTGAACCATGTGGTACTCGATTTTTACAATCAAGATGTTTGTTTTTGGAAAAATAAAAATAAAACATCAAGATGTTTGATACTTGATCAGATGTAGTGAAAGTCGATGGTTGTGCTCTTTCTACATGTCTTAGCTTTTGACCATTAAGACGTTGCACTTGCAGTTAAGAAGTTATGACTGCCGTAATGCTCATGTATAGAAGTAGTGAGAGTAAGAAAATAGTCGTAAACCTCGTCACTCTAGATCAGCAACATAAAAGATATTAAGCTCTACTTGTGAGTCGTACCTAATACAAGCTAAATTATGAAATGGTGGTTTTTAAGGTCTTTCTAAAACTATGCACATCAAGTACTCTAAAAATAACAAAAGGATTTTCGTTTAAGTTCCTAGAGTAGTATACCTTTTAATGTGCTGTATTTATGGAAAGACAAGATTTTATCAATTCAAAATCAAATTACAAGGTACCGAAAAGCATACATTCCAAGAAGGGATGATGTGTCATGTTATCCATGCATGCATATATGCATGCATGCTAGTGGCTTTTGTGGAAGAGGGCGTGGGGTTTAGAGTTAAAATGTATAAAAGAAAAATTCAATATACTTTTAACACCTCTCTCTGGATGAGAAAGTAGTACGAAGTTTTGGATCACCCTTCTCTCGTGGTCTTTACCATCAAACACATACAACAAAACAGGTCCAACTAATGGGCACTTCAATGGCGTACTCTCTTTTGTTGTTGTTGTGGTTGTTGTTCTTCAACTCTTATTCATGTACCAACGTGGAATTGCAAGAAGAGCAAGGTGGAGGAGGTGAAGAAGAGAAGGTTGTTATTGGGCCCCTATCAAAGCCAAAGGAAGAGGTTGGGTTTGAAGGTGGGGTGGTGAGGGTATGGTGGAGGGATGAATGTGTGGGTGCAAATGTAGAGAAACAAAGACCATGCATGATGGTGGAAGTGTCAGAAACCATCTTAGAGGAAGATGGCCTCATGCTACCCCAATACTCAGATTCTAATGCTATCTCCTATGTCTTACAAGGTAACGCTACATGTAGATCCATTTTATTGAAAAATACCAATTTGCTCCTTTTTTAAAAGTTTTCATTGTTTCTTGTTGGTGCCCTTTAAAGAGAAATTATATGGTTGGATTCAATCCATTCCTCTTTGTGGACCCAATACTCCGTTTTTTAAAGTTCTCATTATTTCTTGTTGATGCCCTTTTAAAGAGAAATTATATGGTTGGATTCAATCCATTCCTCTTTGTGGACCCAATACTCCGTTTTTTAAAGTTCTCATTATTTCTTGTTGATGCCCTTTTAAAGAGAAATTAAATGGTTGGATTCAATCCATTCCTCTTTGTGGACCTTTTTTAATTGGGTGGAATAAGGAAAAGTGTAGAGGCATTTGGGGAATTATGGAAAAACCTTGTGGTTTTGGTCAAACCATTAGGTTGACTCCTCATATGTTATGAATTATGAGTCTTATCGTCACTCACATGTATTTTGGTCACATGATGTAATTTGTTTGGGTAGGGAGAGGCAAAGTTGTTACATGTATTGATCACATGATGTAATCTATTTGAGTAGGGAGTGGGAAAGTTGGTATTGTAAATCCGGGATCAGATCGCATGTTGATAAGGCGAGTGGAGAGGGGTGATGTTATTGTGATACCTAAAGGAGTGGTTTTTTGGTGGTACAACGATGGATTTGGTAGACATCGGATCTTCTCAGCGTCGGATACCGCACGAGCAATGTCACCCGGAATTTATCAGGCAATTAATAAGTCGTTCCTAATTCTTGAAGCTAGTAAAGATTAATTATAATTCAATAAGTTGAATTCTCAATTGTGCACACACATTTATCATACAATGGTATACAATTCCAACTAAGATCTTTATTGAAAAATCTACATAGAACCTTTATGCAACTATGCATGTAATGAATAACTCAATTGTGCAAACATTTATCATACAATGGCATACAATTCCTACCAAGATCTTTATTCCAAAAACTTCAAGAATATTGATCAACTATGCATGTAAAGAATAAGATAAACCTTCAAATTAACATATAGGAATCTCATAATAAATTGCCTTCTCTAATTAAATTTTATGTTAGCTTAAATAAATGTATAGTGAAAGCTTGGTTTTTGCGTACATTCTACATTTAGAAGTGTGTTTTGGGTTCTTTGTATGATGCTATAATCTGGTCCTAGGAGCATTTCTCACTGGTTTGGGTTCTTGTTACATCCTTAGCAATTTGCACTAGTTGGAGCAAGGGTGGATCGTTTTGGGGGGATTCTACATGGCTTCCCTAATGACACCCTAGCCGCTGCATGGGGTGTTGATGAAGGAACAATATCCTTGTTGAAGTCTAGCCAGAATGGAACCGCTATAATCAAGTCCCCAAAAAGGATCATTTTCCCCGAGTTGAGAATTCCGCGGTATTAACTTCTCTTGGTCATGTTTTTTAGAGTTTTACAATAATGGAAGGCATATTTATATAGCAGGTCAACTATAAGTTTTTGCATATAATTCGTCCCACAAATATAATTCATAGGATCTTTCTTTTTTGACTTACAAGGGGCACATAGTCGAAAGTGTTACAGGAAAGTGTTACATTTCACTTATTAAGATGGCTTTTTTCTTGGTTCAATATAGAATGGAACGTAACTTTTTCTCGAATGGAGAGGAAGACAATGATATTTTGTCAGAGTTAAGATACAACTTAGACAAGGAGTACCCTGATTTTTATGTTGAACATGGAGGTTGGATGAAGTTAGTAAATCAGGATGAGCTACGTGCAATCGAGCAAGTCAAAATGAGTGTAATGAAGATTGTCTTGGAAAAGGTGAGCAGTTCATATACTTGATTTTGAGATGACGATTCTTTATTGATTGTGGCATTCCTCCCATCTTCATCTTTGTTTGTTCATTTTGAATCACTATAACACTTAATGTAGAATGCTACGGAGGGTCCATCATTCTTCACAGATGCTCACCAGATGGTATATGTGATTGATGGTCGTGGCAAAGTTGAGGTTGCAACTTCTGGAGACAACAACAACGAGAGCTTTGTGAGCTTCGATGTGCAAGAGGGTTCGGTTTTCATAATCCCAAGGTTTTATCCCTCTATAAAGCTGGCAAGTGATGAGGGGTTCTCCTTCATCTCTTTCTTGACATCCTCGAGGTAAAAATTTGAGATTTTTATACTCTTAGCCATCATTGCACATGCACATTCTCCTTATAGAAAAACCTTGTTTTTCTATTTGGGTTTAGGATAGCCCTATGTTTTTCTCAAGGATTTTCAAACTTTTATTTTTTGTAATTTTTTGTAGACCATCCTCCCAAACTCTAGTTGGAAGTGACACTTTCTTTCAAAAGATTCCCAAGGAAGTCCTAATTGAATCTTTTTGTATTACGGAGGATGCTCTTTCAAAAATAGCGCGAGCACGACACCAACATGGATCCATCTTTCCGCCTTCTCCAACATCATAGAACAAGGGAGGATAAACTTACAACAAAAGTCTTATTTCTATAGAGTGCTTCTTTATAGAGTCTTCTTGCTACTTACAACAAAAGTCTTATTTCTATATAGAGTGCTTCTTTATACGGTCTTCTTGCTACTTCATAAAATGTGGAGATAAATATTATATGAAGTATTGTACATATCATAATGATGGATCATGTGCACATTTTTGGCAAATGTAAATATTGTGGAAATAAATGCTCTTTGGATCATTACTTCTGAAAGCTTGTTCTTTAATAGCATTTTCTTACTTGTGTTTATATAATCTTTTTCTTTTCTTTTAAACATAATTCCTTGTTGTTTAAAATTTTTGTAACTTGAATTGAATTGAACTGAACTACGAAACCGTTTAAATCGAACTGTTACGTAAAAATTCAAACCGTTAAAACCACGGTTTTGGTTTTGAACTTAGGTCAAAATTTAAAATTTAAAATTTGAAATGTTAAAATTTTTTATTATTTAAATTTTTTAAAGATTATTCCTATACAAATTAGGCTTAAAAGTGAAAAGTTGTTTAAAAATAAATGTAATGAATTTTAAAAATATAATTGTTTTTACAAGGTGTGAAAAGAGACGGGGGGCCGAGCACAAAAAGCCAAATAAAGGGAGCCGATCGGGAAGTGTATAGAGAGAGAGTGAGTATTATATCGAGAGTCGGTATCGTTGTAACTGTATGTATTCATAATCGATTATTCTTTTTTGTGGGGTAATCCTATGTGTTTAACGAGTGATCTAAGTGTATTGTCTAGGTGTAATCGTGGGCCTGTAATTGGTTGTAGCTGATTCGATAGGATAAATGTTGCTGCATTCCTTTAGAAGTTCTACGGGTTGTCTGTATCCCCAACTGTTGAGGACGAGCCGAACTCGGGTATCCACAAAGAGAGTTACTTGTGCAAGGTTGTTGTATGATTTTGTTCTTGTAGTAACTTCAAAATTTGATGGTCAAACAATGCAATACCAACCGTAACCAAACACATGCAAAGAAGTTTTAAATATACCATAATTCCTTGGTAATCCTTCTAACCAAATTATTATGTAGTTATCATCACTAATGACGTGAACCACCACTTTCAATTCATCCACAATATTTCTGATTTTTATGATATAATGTAAGAGTCAAGACACTCATACATTGCTTCATTTTTATATGTTATAATTGTTTTTTACGCTACATCAATAAGCATCTATGCAAGCATATCCCGTACATATGTTGTTAAGGTACCCTTTTTAATTTGTGCAATGATAGATGTGGTTAATGTATTATAAATGATTACCTTACCATCATAAATTTTCTTCACTCATACCTTTGGCTCAAGCAACTAGGTTATAATTCAATCCTTGCATTAAGACCTAATGTTGCCTTGCATCGTCACCTTTCTCAATGACATCCCAAACATAAACATTATTTATCGAGTCATGTACTTTGTAGATCTCCGCTCTTGCCTAGTCTTGTTACTTGTAGCAATGAATTTCTAATCCGCAATTTATATCACAATCGCTGTTAATATTCACATTTTGACCTTTCAATATCATTTAAAAAAAAATTAAGATTTCAAATCAACATCGAGAATGATTTTGGTCACTATGAAATATCGAAGCATCAACAAAAAATTAAAACAATATTAATATTATTAAATTGATTTACTATACTTGAGTGGTATGGTCATTGATCTTTTTTTTTTCCAAAAAAAAAAAAACACTACTTCGCATTAGTTAGCAAAAAAATTACATCATAGATCACCAAAAATTCCTCTCATCAACCCTCACTCTAGCCTTCCCACCAAAGTGGACATAGTCCCCACCTCATTTTCAACAAAAGTATCCAAATAACTCCAACCTAGTAATTTGTACCATATCTATACATATTTACAACACCTAGTCACTGATGGAAACCATTGGGGGAAACAACCGTTGGGTTGCTTGGTAGTTCCATTGAGGCCCTGATGATGATCTGCCCACCATAGGAGAACTACCCCATTTCAATAAGAACTTTGATTGAGTTCTTTCAGCTGCATTAGATTCCCCCTTAATCGAGTCATATCGTCCCCGCAGCCAAGATACCAACTCAAACCAGATATTTAATAACACCTCACCGTTAGGGATATTTTGTTGTTGAAAAACAAACTTACAACGCCTGGTCCAAATGTGCCAGACCGATAAACAAGCCACCATCATCCATATCTCTTCAAAAAATTCTAAGTTAGTGCCAGGTCGAACTCTAGCCCGTTGAAACACCTTGCCGCCTTGCACTATAAATCCATGACCGTGGGGGTTTAACTGTTCAGCCTAGCCTTCCCTTGTTAACTTCAGCCCCTGTACGGATCCCCATACAACTCTCCCATTCACGCCACATGCTGCCACTATCCTGAGAGTTCTACCCCAAATGTTAATAGCCTCTCTGCAATTCCAAAAACAATGAGGAATTGATTCCAAAGGGTGTCCTCAAATCTTGCAACCAGCCTCACCACCACGACACCTAAGCCACTCCCCCACCGGTACCGCTTTGTGACTAAGAAGCCACAACCAAAGCTGTATTTTTTTCTGGTATATCGAACGCCCATAGCCTCCTCCAAAATGACTTCAACAAGTCATCAGAAATGCCTTTATCCTTCCAACTATTGTGAGTTAGAGTAGCACCCATCGATTTGGAGCCAATGATTTGCCTTCCTAGCTTAGTAGTATACTCGAAAAACCGTTCTGGTTTGTTTGTTCCCGGTTTCTGCCACCACACCTCTAGTGGATCCCAATCCAAATCACATAAGGGCTTGTTGTCAACTATTCAAAGCTTACAATCAGATTCCAACTTCCTTGGGTCCGGGTTTACTTGCCACTTCTTACCTTCCAACACTGCCACTCGCATTGCCAACCACTGGCCATTGTCTGCCATAGCACTTAGGTTGCCCCACAAATGATACTCATTAGATGGGCACCTACCTTGGATAATTTGTGCATCGCCCTCACCTACAAACCACCCAAACCACCCAAACCAGACCCCCTCTTCTTCATTCAACCTAGCTAGACCATCAACACCCTTATCTATCAAACGAGTCACCTTTTCCAGCCTGCCAGTAAACCTAGGACCACCAACCAGACCCTCCCTTCTTTTCCTTTTGAATTCCTCCCAGTCTCTTACTGAACTAACATTGTACCCTACCATTTGCCCCCATGGAAAGTATTTTTTCTGGCCAAGCATCATACCGTCATCATTTCTAATCTCGGGGTTCCAAAACAATGGTTGACAGAGTTGTTCCTCCATTGTTTTTGGCTGCATTAAGACCAACCCCTCTCTTAAACTTGACCAGGCCCTCATTATGGTGCGGGCCACCCTATCCTCCATGCTAGTAGGTTCTTTTAACTTTAGGCCTGGACTGAACAACCACCACTTCTTTGCCTTCCAAGGGCCGCCATTCCTCGGACACCAGAGTTCAGTTCTGTCTCTAAGAAGCAATTTCCACAATTCTGGTCCAAGTTGGAGACTTCGCACCAGGAGCTTACCGAGTAAAGCCTTACTTTGGTGAACCGGATCCAAATCCTGGAGTTGTTTGATTTTTTGCCTTGATCAAACAACTCCAGGCCACTTTAGCTGATGCCGTCTCATGGTCTCTACCTGACCAAAGGAACCCTCTCACCATTACCTTAATATTTTTGATGCAATCTTTATCTAACATCCAACATGCCAACGGGTGCCACATGGTGGCCAACAAAATGTGGTTTACCACAACCACTCTACCTGCAAGGGAAAGCTTTATTGATCCCCATAACCGAAGATTTTTTCTGATTTTGTCTTTCACTTGCTCAAGCTGCTGATTTTTCTGAATCTCTACTCCCACCCAAAAACCCAAATATTTAACAACCCTTCCATTAGGAACCCATTGAAAATCAGCATTAGGTTGCCAAAGTGGCCATGAGTTTGGACTTACCCAAAACCCTCTACTTTTGTTCCAATTAATTTTCCCACCTGATGCTTTACAAAACAACTCAATTTGTTTTTCAGCCTGCTGTAAATTAGCATCATTACCTTGTAGATAAAGCATAGTGTCCTTTGCATGCATGGAGTCCAACAAGTCCTTGCAAGCATGTGGGACAACCAATCCCCGAATTCCTACATCCGGTCTATTTAAAAAGAAAGAGAATGCCTCTGAAATAAATAAATAAAGATAGGGGCCCAACGGGCACCCCTGCTTGAGAGACTTGCATAATGGAATTGATGGGCCCTGTTGCTCTAATACCAACACCCTACTCAAGCTTCCTTTGTAAAGGGCCAACACAGTTGATATCCATTTTGAGGGTAGTCCCAACCGCTCCATGACTTTGTCTAAAAAAGGCCACTGTACTCTGTCATATGCCTTCTCGAAGTCAAGCATGAGACATGCAATATGTTGATTGGTTTTCTTTGTCAGGGCAATCGCCTCCCAAAAGGTCAACACATTATCAATTATACATCTATTTTCCATGAATCCTATTTGTCCAACATTAATTAGCGCATGCAAATGGGGTTTGACCCTCTTCGCCAGAATATTAGCAAAAATCTTATAGATTGTGTTGAGCAATGTAATCGGCCTCCATTGCCTCACATCCGTTACTATACCCTTTACCTTAGGAATTAGAAATATTAATCCCTCTTTAAAATGCTCAGGATGGTACCCATCATCCCATGCCTCATTTAGTCTAGCAACCAAGTCAACTTTAATTACTTCCCAAAATTTTTCAAAAAAATCTTTTGATAATCCATCGACACTTGGACAAGACGTACGACATATACTTGCCAAAGCGTCTGACATCTCCTCTTCCAAGAGTGGCCCTGACAACTTAACTTGTGCAACCTCTGAAATTCTTGGTTGCATTCCCTCTAGTACAAATTTTGCCAGTGAAGGCTGGTCTGGGAGACTATAACTATTTGAGAGTAGCCCATTATAGTGAGATGTGACTACCTCCATGATCTTCGATACATCTTCTGACAGTGAACCATCCTCCTCAATCAATTTAGGATTGAGGTTACCGTCTTAAATTTTTTTTGGTTCACCGTGTCCCCATTCCTACTCCACCAAGCTGCTGAACTCATGAATACCCTCTTATTTCTTGACACAGTCAACCGCTGTAGTGTTTCTTTAGCAACCTCCAGACCTGATCTCGACCATTGGCACTTGGGATTTTTTGAAGCATTCTTTGGGCAGCCGCCATCGATCTTCTTAATCTCACCTTTCTTTCCTTAGACCTCACAATTCTGTTTTTAGTCTCTTCATGCAAATAATTTGAAGTTTCAATAATCTTTCCTCGAAGATTATCCAATGCACCACAACTAGCTAGATTATTTTCCCATATACTCCTTATCTTACTTCCCACTTCCACATCCTCAAAAAGTTTACTACTAATCCTCAAATTGCAATCCCTTTTTTTCCGCCTCTGATTGACCAGTGTAATCGTAACCGGCATGTGATCAGAGTAAGCTGAGCTTGCGATGATTTCAACATTGCTGCCATATTTTTCTAGTTCCGATCTTATGTATATTTTGTCTATGCGAGACATACAATAGCCATTTACATTGCAGCCTGCTCTTGAGAAGCATAGCGAGCTCTGAGGCTTTTTAGTACATACCAAGCATCTTTCACTCCCATTTTGCCCATCAACAAATCCCATGCAACTAACTCTGACCTTTGCAGCACCGTATGCATGCCCCCCACCTTGTCCTTTGTGTGCACAATCATGTTAAAATCCCCTGCGAGGATCCATGCATCTGCCATCGGCCAATTGCTTCCAAAAAAGGGCCCGCATCGCTGTCGAATTGGGCGTGTACACATTTATTATTCCAATGATGCGTTGTTGCCATCTAACAGTCACATAGATGACACGTCCCTCCACGATGGTGCCTTGGCCCACAACAATAATATCTGGATTATTCTTGATAGATGTACAAACACCCCCTTTTCTACCATGCTCACCTTGCGATGGGGACCAAAACGTATGCCAATCTCCCGCAAGAGGATTGCCAATACTCAAGATTCTGTTCGCACTCAAATGGTGCTCTTGCAAGATCAAAATGTCTAGGATCCCCCTAAAGCTAGGGGATTTGAACTCTTGGTGGAGGTTCTTCCTCTCCAACATACATTTGCTACCGCCTAGACCTTGTATGTTCCACGTGATTAATTTCATGAGATCAATTGTGAAGTCTCCCAAGCCGGACATAGTCCCTCCCTACGAGCCCATGCCCAACCTCCCGCCTTGATTCTCTCCCATCCTAAAACAACATCTTGCCTTGTAGCTTCTGCCATTTCCTCCTCATGGAAGTGCAACACCTCATCGAGGGAGTCTACCGTCTCCTCTAGGCATAGTAAAATCTGTTTTTTAATGCAAGAATTATCAAAACTCCCACATATCATTCCAGCATTCAGTCACATCAACATCCAATTATCTCCATTCCAGGTGATAGGCATGCTGTGAAAATATTTGTGCACCTTGACTTCTATAAAGTTGGAGATCTGTGGCATGTTACTGGTTGTAACCTCTAGGTCTGTTAGATCAAAAGAGAAGCCTATAGCCGACAACTTGTTTCGTTTAGCAACAACTATATAAACCCTTAGCCCTAGAGCTTCCCCATGTGACAAATCAGTCAGTCTTGTGAGAGCTCGCTGACTAAACCTATATCCCTCGTCCAACATTTCCCCTTCCAATATTTTTGACCTAACAAATTTGATTGGAACTCTAACATTTGCCTCCTTACTTCCTGGTCCCAACACTTGCAACTTCTGAATTTCGGGAGTGATGGATGAGCTTTCTTGACACCTCCCATTACGTAACTAGTCTTTCATTGCTCTCAATCCCATACTTCCACTTTTGCCAATGGAGGAAGGGGAGCTCATGGTAGATTCTTGTCTAAGCGTTGCACTTTTTAACATGACCTCGGGTGTACATGCTACCATCTCTTCAACAATAGTTTTCCTTGAATCCTGTGCTAGGTCCTCCTCTTCTTGCAACACTTCAAAATGATTTCTCAAAACTACATGAGGTGTATCTGTGTTTACTTCTCGTTGCAAGCCATTTTTGCATCCCAAAACACGAGTCCAGCCATTTGCACTAGTGTTCGCCTTCTCAGCCCTATTGAGGGTACTCAATCTTGTCACCCTTATCGTCTCTTGCTTATCTAATAGCCTCGTAACCTTCTTCCCCCTTACATTTCTATTAATCTTCTTTGGACATTCCTTGGCAATGTGGCCCTTTCTTTTACAATAGAAACATTGGCCAGGTAAACCCTCATATTCCACTTCCACATCTATCAATCTTGCCTCCACATCATGCACCCTAATCTTAGTTAGGGGAGTCTCGGATTTTGTCTACCATGGTTGCCTTTGAAGGAAAAATTGTGCCAATCTTCTCCCCAATATTTTGCATCAAAGGATAGTGTCGAGGCATATTAGGGAATACCATAGATATCACCATGGTATTACCAATTTTCTTAGCCTCATCCATAACATTGAAATTAGCATGCCACTCCAACAATAGAGCTCTTCCATATTTGAGTTCTACACATTTCATATTGATAATTTGCGATACATCACTCCCTTCAATCACTTCAATATGAAAGAAATTTCATCCCATATTATCCACATTCTTTATATGTGGGACCTTATCCATTAAAGCTACATGTAGCATATCACGGACCATACCTCTATTGGGCCTACCACCAAGTAGCTTACAAATGAACGAACATTTCTTTAATCTTTTGATCTCCACCATTTAGGATTGTACTTTCCTCTCATGCATGCATTATGTGCTTGACCACATTCTTGCAAAAGATTTTCCACTTGTAACGTGTACTCCGTGGCCTAACTCTCCACCATAGGCAACCCTTGAGGCGATCATCCTTGCGGTCCCCATTGCCCCTCTTCTACTCCCTCTTCATCCTTTTCCCATAATGCAAGGTTGGAATGATCTCCCCCAGCTTCTTGCTTCCGGGCATCTACTTTCCAAACATCTGATTCTCTCCACACTCGCGAATCTTCATTGCCATCAACTGTGAAGAGGGCTGCAACCATACTGCTGGAAGGTGCCCTAATCATCTCTTCCATCCATCCTCTCTTATCTGTCCGATTCACCAATTCCTTACATATCCTACCAGTTCCTCCATTAATATGTTTCCATACGTCTTTCCATGCGTCATTTGCTTCCTTGTGTTCCAAATTCCCAATCTATTGCTTCTCCCGACCATTAACCATCCTTTGTAATGCATACCTCGACTCCACCCACCGGACGAGCGGCACCCTTGCCGTTGGTACTTTAATCGATGACATTGAATCTGCTTTACTACCCTCAGATGGCTCCCTTGCCACCATGTTCTTTTGTAGCCCGCTGCCCTTTGGCTCCCTTGCCCTCTAATGCTCTACTCTTATCCTTACACCCTAATAAAAAAACGTACCTGACACTATAGGGGTAGGGAAACTCAACATCGATTTGGTTCATTCGCGACGCTCTGTGCAGCCGACAAACACTCCAATGCTTCTTGTGACGTTGACTCGCTTTAGGAGAAAGGAATCGGTTGCGTTCGACGCCCTCCCTGCAACCCTTACAGCACCACAGAGCAGAACAACCACTAACGAGCGGCCGAAACTCCCTCCTACGATAGCCGCTACTCGAGATCTTGGACAACGACACACAGTTAGCCAAAGCGCGCGCTCCTCACCGTGCTCATGCTCTTGATCGCCATTTCCCTTGATCTTGGTAGGATAGTTGCACTTAACAGATGAAAGTTTTCTATTGTTGTTTCATCCCCTTGCAAATTCATCTGAATGTAAGTGACCCATAAGAAAATACTTTCCCTTGGCATATTTTATTTTTATTCATCAAAGATATGCTTGTGTGTTTAATTTAACACTTAGGCACACAAATCTACTAGATGAACGCAATAAAAAAAGACATGTGGGATAAAGGCCATTGGATTCACTTCAAGGATGTCTTATTGAGACAAAAGACACACAAAAGTTGAATTGAGAAAAGTGTACATTCCATAACATGTGGTGGGTAATAATGAAACAAAGAAATGCACAAAAGAAAAGAATCAACATGATGAAGAATTGTGGTGTATTAAGGAAGCCATCATATTGTAATAATAATGTATACAAGTTATTAATGGAAAATGTGACTAACAAAAGTTGCTATGAGGAAGGTGAAAACGATCCACATAGCATCGTGACGATTCATTATGGAATGAACAAAAGAAATAAGAACGACAAAGAGGAGAAATGTCGCAAGTTGAAGAAGTCAAATTAGTGAGAAAGGAGAAAGAAGAAGAGCAGTTGGCTTATACCAAGACTAGTATTATGAAGGTTGTTGATAGAACAAAATGTAAGTCAGAAGTGTTAGGAATATGGGACTGAATCGGGATGATTTGGACTACCAGTACAACTAACAATAGATGAAACCACAAGACAAAAATGAGAGTACACCGAAATTGAACGTGGAAAACCCAAAATAGGGAAAAACCACGGAACCCCTTAGGGTTCAAAACAAATTCACTATTTTTCTTAGTACAACCGAATACAACATCTCTAGTTTTTGACTAGAGGGATGTATATGCTAAGGCAATCTTGATTACAATTCCTCACCCAACTAGGTGAATAGAAAAACTAACAAAAAATGGAAACAAGAGAAACACGAAACGAAGAAGCCTGATGCAAGTAGATAGGATAAGTGTTGTTCAATCGTGGTTCTCTGATAGCACGAACAACCCCTCACAGGTCTCTGTCTCCACTTTGGTAGAACACTCTTCCTCTTGCTCTCACTCTTTCATTTTTTGTTTTTCTTTCTCAAATTTATGTTTTTCTCTCTGTGTTCTCAAAAAATAGATCACGCTGTCGTGCCTTTCGGCTTCAGATCATTGCGTGAGTCGGGTGGGAACCACTGAGGTTTTGGACTAGGAGAAAGAAGAATTTGAGATGAGTCTAATTATGAATAGATAGGTTGTAGGAAAGAGATATAGAAACCTCGTGAATCCCACGAGTGTATTGTATTAGATTAATCAATATCAAGATAATAATATGAATTTAGATAGAAAGAGAAGGATATAGAAATCTCGTGAATCCCACTAATATATTTTATTAATTGGTGTCTTTTAGAAATATATCCAATTTCCAAGTATTTCACACACCTATTACATTGTGCTCCCCATCCTTATATAGTGATGAGAGAGTCTTAATAATCCATGCTTTTCTCTAACAATAGACTATATGCTTTATTTAACATGCTTTTTCTAAAGTGATCGTGCTTTTTCTAACTTGATGCGTTTTTATCGACTATAGTGTTCATGCACGCTAGATGTGCATGTGTAGCTTTTTCTTTTATCATGTGTTTTCTTTTAACTAAAGTTTATCCTAGTGTGCACTTACCTTTCTATGTGGAATGTCTACTTTTTTAACACTAATGATATGTTAGTGTAATGGTAAGGCTTTACATTATTTACATAGAGGTATAGGGTTTGAATCTTGCCCTATGCATGTAACAATCTTTTCTTTTATTTACAAATTTGTCTCTTCATCCGGTGAGAGACTCTCACCGACCTTCTTTATCCGGCTCTTCCCGGTTCTGCTTGATCCGGTTCTTACCGGGTCCTCCTTGCCGGTTCCTCCTTCATCTGGTTCTCACCGGTGTCGTAGTGTATTTTGTACACTACGTGAAAAACGTATATAGTATTAGATTCAATAAAAAATGAAGAAATAGAAGAAAATAGCAAAATAAATGGAACATGCATAGGGCAAGATTCGAACCTTGCACCTCCATGTGAATAATATAATGTCTTACCATTACACTAGCATTTCATTAGTGTTAAAGTATAGATGTCCCACATAGAAAGCTAAATTCACGCTAGGATAAACATTAGAAAAACGCATAACAAAAGAAAAAGCTACACATACACATCTAGCGTGCATGATAAAAAAACGCACAAGTTAGAAAAAAGCATGATCACTTTAGATAAAGCATATAGTCTATCTATAGGAAAAGCATGGGGTCTATAGTTAGAAAAAAAACATGGATTACTAAGACTTCCTCATCACTACATAAGGATGGGAAGCACAATGTAATTGTGTGTGAAAAATATTTGGAAACTAGATATGTTTCTAAAAAACACCAATTAATAAACTATACTCGTGGGATTCACGAGAATTCTATATCATTCTCTTTCAACCGAAGTTTATATTCTTATATTCATATTGATTAATCTAATACAATACACTCGTGGGATTCACGAGTTTGCTATAACTCTTTCTTACAACATATTTATATTCTTATTAGCCTTAAAACTCTCCTCTTCCTAGTCCAAAACCTCAGCGGTTCCCACCCGACTCACGCAACGATCCAGAGCCGAAAGGCACGACACCGGTTCTCCTTACCGGTTCCTCCTTGTCCCATCCGGAGGGACCAAAATGCAATTTTCACGTAGTGTACGAATTACACTACGACAATGCTTTGTTTCCTCCTCTTTTTCTGTTTTTCTCCTTGTAGTCCAACGTCTATATACTTGTGTTCACACACACACACACACACACACACACACACATAAAAGACATACCCCCCAAAAAAAAACATACGAAAGAAAAAGGGCATACATACATACATACATACATACATACATACATACATACATACATATATATGATTATAAATAATTATAACTTTTCTCCTTTTAAGCCGATTCGGGGCTCAACCGATTCCCAACCAGATGTATAGTTAGCCGACTGTGGACACACAACCGACTCTCAATCAACCCTTCGGTTCTCAGTCGGCTCCATGTTGTGGGCTCCATTTGAGTGGACAAGTGCCAACAATTCTCCCCCTCCATCTCAAGTGGGGGGCACAACCAAGTTTGCCTTTTGTTTGCAAACTTCAAGCTTCTCCCTTGACAAACTTTTTTTCATCATGTCAGAGCCATTCTCATTGGTATGTATCTTCTCAATGTGCATTTTCTTTTCTTCAAGCACATCTCTAATCCAATGGTATCTAACGTCAATGTGTTTTGACTTAGAGTGAAAGGAAGAATTCTTCTTAAGTATATAACACTTTCAAGGCTATCACAATACAAAATGTACCTTTCTTGGATCAACCCTAACTCTTGTAGGAATTTCTTTAGCCATAGGAATTCCTTACTAGCTTTTGTGGCAGCAATATGCTCGGCCTCCGTTGTGGATAATGCCACACATATTTGCAGTCTCGATTGCCAAGAGACTGCTCCCCCTGCAAATTTAAGATCATTAGATACCCTGATATAGGCTTTCTGGAGTCAATATCGGCATTTGTATATCCATCTAATATAGTTTGGTTCCTACCAAATTTTAGATAGAATCTTGAGGTACCCCTTAGATATCGCATAATCCATTTCACTGCTTCCCAATGATCTTTTCCAAGGTTCGAGAGAAAACGGCTGACGATACCAACTGCATGAACAATGTCCATCCTCGTGCATACCATAACATACATTAAACTACCAACTATAAAGGCATATGGTATTTGTTTCATTCCTTCTTGCTCTTCCTCACTCGTAGGGCACTGAGCTGAGCTGAGTTTAAAGTGGCCCGCGAGTGGAGTGTTGATTGGCTTACTCTTAGCCATGTTGAATCTCTCAAGTACCTTCTCAATGTACTTTTCTTGAGACGACCACAATCTTTTGCTTGCCTTGTCCCTGGTTATCTTCATCCCAAGGATTTGCTTGGTTGGTCCCAAGCCTTTCATGGCAAAAGGGGGCAAAAGATTTACCGAGTTCGTTTTTCAGCTTCTCAATCTTGTTGGTGTCTTGACCAACGATCAACATATCATCAACATACAAGAGCAAAATGACAAAATCCCCATCTGAGAATTTCTTAACAAACATGCAATGGTTTGTGTTTGTTCTATTATACCCATGGTTCAACATAAAGGAGTCAAACCTTTTATACCAAAGTCTAGAAGCTTGTTTTAGGCCATACAAGCTCTTCTTTAACCTGCATACTAGGCTTTCCTTACCTTTGACTCCAAACCCTTCGGGTTGATCCATGTAAATCTCTTCCTCCAAATCACCATGGAAGAAGGAAGTTTTGACATCGAGTTGCTCGAGTTCTAGATCAAGATTGGTTGCAATCCCAAGCACAACTCTAATCGAGGACATCTTCACCATTGGTGAGAAAATCACCTCGAAATCAATTCCCTTTGTTACTGGCTGGCAAGAAGGCTTAAGGAGGTCCAAACCAGAGTGGGAAAAGGAATAGTTTATTCGGGAACTGTTGTAATTAGTAGTCTTAAAATATATAGTAATATATGAGTAGATGTGGACGGACGGACCGGAATCGGTATGCCAATCCGGATCCGGACCGAATCCAAAAAGGTGCCAATTGGCACCGTTTTGTATTTTGCATCGAGGACCTATATAAAGGCCCGGTTACAATGTAATCAAGAGCGGATAATGAATAGAGCTTATTGTCTTAATCTTCCAGTTTTGATTACCGTTCTGTATTCATTGTTATATCTTACGCGTGTTAATTACGAATTGCTAAGTAACCAATTAAGGTCTAATTAAGCGTTGTGCCGTAAGTCATTCTGTCGTACCACCCTTTGGTGAAGTGTCTTAAGTGGACACCCTGTGTTAGGCTGTTGTCTGGCCCTAGGATTAACACAGTTTTTGGCGACCATGATTCCTGCACAATCGCAATGAACAGTGGCAGGAATGGATGACTAGGCCAACAGACGACCCGGTTACGGAGAGAGCACGAAGACTTGCTGAACGGAGAAGGTGGCGAGAGGCTTTCCAGCAAGCAGCGGAAGAAATCCGAATGGATCGATCATTTTCCAAAGTGATCCGAAAAGTGGCGGAGGAGTCGCTTTGTTTGCAACAAAACGCCTACCCGAACAAAGGAAGCAGCTTAAGCAGTCTCCGGGAAGCAGAAACCCTTCTCTAGGCCTTGGTCGGAAGAGACGGCGAATCCGAAGCATTTTCAGCGCTGGAATCGGATTCGGAAGGGGGTTACAGTGTGCACACAAACTATTGCAGCAGTAATGACACCCCAGGAGGACCGGAGGATGAGGAGTTGGATACATTATCAACACCGGAACCAGAGTTGGCGGATCGGGAACCTCCGGCACTAGACGTGGAGCAACCTCCGGAGACGGAAAAAGACCGGCAAAAACCTCCAACACCAGAAGTCAAGCCGGCAACACCAAAGGAAGACCGACAAAGACCTCCGACGCCGACGGAACAACAGGAAAAACCACCGACACCACCAACCCGCGTACCGACACCAGATGACGACATGCCGTTCCAGTACTCCAAGTATAGGGATGATCCGGACACGGAGGCTCATGTTCACGCGTTTCAACAAACATGGGAGGCGAACCATGTGTCACAACGGTTAACCGCGGCAGAAGAGGAACGATCTAAGATAGCCGAATTCGGCGTGACATTGGAAGGACCGTCCGCCAGATGGCACCAGACGCAGGATCGTAGCACCATCACCACCTTTGCGAACCTGAAAGATAAATTCTTGCACTTCTTTCAGAAGGAGGTGGACCAGAGAGAAATGGTGGGCCTATTTTATACCATCAGGCAAGACCCCGGTGAGAGCATTCCGCAGTTTGTCATCCGGTTTCAATGGATGCACAGTCAACTTACCCGCGCACCTTCGGAGGAAGAAGTACAGGCTATATTCTTAGCCGCGCTCTGGGAACCTCTACGAACGGTATGCACAGTCATCGACTTTCGCACAAGCACCGTCGACCAGGTCATTGACCGGGTTAGAGAAATGGAGAAAACAAGCTCTTGGCTATCAATAGGAGCTCTCCAATGAGCATTACCAACCGATGAGGATCTCCGGTTCTGGCAAGCAATCCAATATACGACCTACTTGAATTCCGGACACTCGTCACTGGAGTGCACCATGCGGATGCATTGCTTACTCTACCAATCTACGAGCCACACGATGGACCGGTGTGAATATAACTTATTGAATTGGCAAGCACCACCAGTCCGGCAAATCGAGCCACGTAGCAGCCAAGACGAAGAAGACGAACGATGGCGGCGAGAGGAGTGATATCGACCGGCACAGGATGTCCGGTACGACGATCGGCGAGACAAATATGACCGGTACAAGAGATATGACAAGTACCGAGATTACAATGGACGATATGAGCATCACAACCGGGATCAATCCCCCGGGTATCACCAACGACGGGAAGATTACGGGAGATATGACGACCAACCCCGGCAAGGGTACCGCAACAAAAAGAACTTTAATAAAAAACGGCATTTCAAAAACGGGAGCCACCCACGGGAACCGGAAAAAGGCGCCTCAAGCAGCCAACCGGACCAGAGCCCCGCGGTTACCATAGGTCCTCCACCGGGTACAGGAAACAATGCCGAATCCAGCAATACCCGGAAAGCATATTGCTATTATTGTCAGCAAGAAGGACATTATAGTAATCAATGTCCGGCAAAGAGCTATGATAAGTGACCGACAGTAAACATGGTAGTCGTCGAAGTCGCAGACCTACAGCAGGTCACCACAAGGTCGAAGGGCAAGACGACGGAATGGGAGACACAAGAGGCCATCTGGAAACAGGCAACGGAATGGGTGAAAAAGGCAAATGAGCGAAACGTAGCAGAACTTGCGCAGCAAAAGGAGAACACTGAAGACCTCGCCGGCGGCAGTCAATCCGAAAACGCGACATGGCAGGCATTGCAGGAATGCCAGATCACGCTGCCGTTAGGATGACTCTTGCAGCTAGTACCAAGATTCACAGAAGAACTCAAGTCCGGCATGACGACAGGCGGCACACCACCGGCTCCGGCATTCTTCTCAAATCCGGAGGAAGGACCGGCGGTGGTGGACACCAACAGTCCGGCAATTACGGCCATTGTGAAAGGGAAAGAACTCCCCGACACGATAATAGATGGAGGCTCCGTCGTTAATGTAATAAGCCTCCGGACGTGCGATGCTCTTGGAATCCAAGAGTGGGAGCCATGTCCGTTCTGGCTTCGAATGGCGGACACAAGCTCGGTGCGACCGACAGGATTAATACGGGACTTAGAAGTAACCATCGGGGGCCACACATTCCGAATCTCAGTCGTAGTTCTCCAGTTGCAGGCTCAAGGAGCATACCCATTATTGTTGGGACGCCCTTGGTTAAAGACGACACACATCAAGCAGAACTAGAGGAGGAATATGATTACGTTCCGGCGGGGAAAAGCGAAGGTACGAGTACCAACACAACCAAGGAAGGGCACCGGCAAGGATCTGACACCGTTATATACGGAGTGCGTCAATATGCTGGAAGGATTAGCAGACGAAGAAGAAGATCAGTACTTGCAGGAGAACCGGAAGATTGTACCTCTATTCGAAATTGATGTCGCTGAAGCGGTATCACCCTACTTACTGCAACTGGACGAAACCGAAGTAGGACCGGATAGAGAAGCAATCCGGGAGTTACGGCAAGCGCAAGAGGCGTTGGAAAGAGAAATGGCCGTATCACAGCGTGTAAAAGCGTCTCAATTAGAAGAGGTAAATCTAGGAACGGCGGAGGAGGCAAAACCGGTGCACGTCGCCAAAGAAATGAATGCAAAGAACAAAATGGCGATAATTACACTCCTCAATGAGTTTCGCGACGTATTTGCCTGGTCTTACGAGGATATGAGAGGGCTGGATCCTCAGTTATATCAGCACCAGATACATCTGAGCAAAGACGCCAAGCCGGTAGCACAGCGTCGGTACCGGATGAACCCAAACTACGCCGCCAAAGTAAAGGAGGAAATCGACAAATTGCTGAGGGTTGGCTTCATCCGTCCCGTAAAGAAATCTACATGGCTGAGCCCGATCGTAGTTGTACCGAAGAAGAACGACAAAATTAGAGTTTGTGTCGACTACCGGAAGCTCAATGCGGCAATGGTAACGGATGCATTTCCACTTCCGTTTACGGATGGAGTTTTGGATGCCGTCACCGGCCATGAAGTCTACAGTTTCTTGGACGGATTCAGCGGGTATAATCAGATCTGGATGCACCCTGATGATCAAGAGAAAACGGCTTTCGTCACCGAATGGGGAGTGTTTGTTGCCGTGGTGATGATGTTCGGACTGAAAATGGCACCGAGAACATTCCAACGGATCATCATGGAGATCTTTGGCGAATACATACCGGCTTTTATGCAGGTGTTCCTTGACGACTTCGCCGTCTATAGCCGAGAAGAAGATCATTTGCAGCCCCTCAGACTATGTCTGGAGAAGTGTAGGGCGTACCGGCTAAGCCTGAATCCGGCAAAGTGTGTATTTGGAGTGTCCAGCGGAACGCTACTAGGGCATATTGTGAGCAAGGAAGGCATTGCCGTGGATCCGGACAAAGTAAAAGCGATCTAGGAGGCACCAACACCAAAAACGACAAAGGCATTGAGCCATTTCTTAGGACAAATCCGTTGGCATAGCCGAATGCTCCGGTATTTGGCGGACCTAGCTACACTACTGCATGTTGCGGTACACCGAACACCGTTCCAGTGGACCGACACCGAAGATAAGGTGTACCGGGCACTCAAAGTTCTATTGTCGCAAGCGCCTATAGTGCAACCCCTGGATTGGGCGAAGGAATTTCATGTGTTCGTGGATGCATCCGACATTGCAATCGGGAGTGCGCTGATGCAACTTACGGAGCCAAGATGGTACAAACCTGTATATTACGCAAGCCGGAAGTTATCCCAAGCCGAACGAAACTACTCCACCACGGAAAGGGAAGCTTTAGGCATGATCTACAACGCAACAAAATTCAGGCACTATTTGTTGGGAAGAAAGTTTTCCTTCCATGTAGATCACTCGGCACTTCTCTACCTAGTGTCCAAAGCGTCACTTACTGGTAAGTTGGCCCGGTGGACTTTGCTGTTGCAGGAGTTCGAATTCGAGATATTCCACCGACCCGATATACAGCATGCAGTAGCAGATTATTTAAGCCGGTTAGATTCTGGCAAAATTGGCGACAGAGTACCGGACGAGTTTCCGGATGCTGAGCTATTTCGAGTCACTGTGGAAATGGCAACAGATGAAACGGTGGCACCAGAAGATAAGTGGCTAACGAATATGCACCAATTTCTAAGCACCGGATTGCCTCCGGAGGAGATGAACCGGGACGAGAGGAAGCGCCTAGCGGTACAAAGTCGACACTTCTGTTTATTACAGGACACGCTATACCACAAAGGTGCGGACGGTATATGGCGACGAGTGGTGCGCAGCGACGAGAAAGAGGTAATACTACGGGAAGCACACTGCGGAGTTGCCGGAGGCCATTATGCCGGGGATGCTACGGCTAGGAAGATATGGCAAAGTGGCCTATGGTGGCCGACTACATTGAAGGACGCAATCGGGTATGCGAAAGAGTGTGATCTATGCCAGCGAATGGGCCAGCCAACGGAACAAGCTAGGATGCCGCACCAGCCAGTACTACCGCTAGAACCATTTCAGAAATGGGGACTGGATTTTGTCGGACCATTTAAACCATCGGCAATGAGAACTGGCAACCGGTATGTGATTGTCGCGACGGACTACTGCACTAAATGGGTGGAAGCCAAAGCCTTACGAGATAACACCGCAACGTCAACGGCAAAATTCTTATACGAATGCATTTGGTGCCGGTACGGATGCCCAATAAAGCTAATAAGCGACCAAGGAGGGAACTTTCTAGGACAAGTAGTGGAGAGCTTGATGTCATTCTATGCGGTAGTACATAAACGGAGCACCCCGTACTACCCACAAGCCAACGGATTAGCGGAGTCAACAAACAAAACGCTACGGAATATCCTGCGCAAGATCGTCAATGAAAATCAGACAGATTGGGACACAAAGCTGCACAATGCGCTCTAGGCTTACCGGACAGCATACAAAACAAGCATCCGAACAACGCGGTTCCGGTTAGCATTCGGATTAGAGGCAGTCATGCTGGTCGAATTCCAGGTACCGAGTTTACGGATTCAGATTCGGGAACAACTCAATGAAAAAGAAACAGAGGCAATTCGGTTAAAGGCTTTGTGTGAACTAGAGGAACACCGATTGGCGAGCATCATGCACCTGGAATTGGAACAACGGCGACGGAAAGCGTTTGTAGATCGGCACCGGAAGGGAAACGAGAAAATGTTCGAAATCGGCAAGCCGGTACTAGTGTTCCAGACCCGGATGGGTAAAATGCCAGGCAAACTATGATTTAGATGGACCGGACCGTACTGGATCACACGCGAGTTCAATGGATCCTACCAGTTAGGGACACTTGTTGGCGAAGTGCAGGGTAAATGGGTCAACGGATTTAGACTAAAGCCCTACAAAGGACCTATGCCCAAGAACCCATTTGCACAAAGGACCACCACGGAATTAGACGCCGGCAGGCCAACCACGACGGCAACTCGTGAGGAAAATGGCTACCATCAAGCCGGTAAGGGGGAGCAGGAGCCGACAACCGGGGAAAGCATAACGACGGCAAATCGTTAAGAGGCCGGCAAGGTGCGCGTTTCGGGTAAGGGTCTGACAAGACCGGAGAAAAATTAACCACACAATTTACTTTACAAAAAATAAAAAATAAAAAATAAATAAAAAATAAAATAAAGGGGCGAATCAAATAAATCATGAAAAGGAGTGGTGGAAACGGCCATGCAAACGAGGAGTAAAGAGGCACGTCGAAAAGGTACGAGGGGCTATGAATAAGACATTAAACCACCAACACATGGCACGCAATGCTATTATAGTACACGACCTGCACATGCGGAGGCTCGAAAAAGGCACCAAGATGCAGAGAGAAAAACCCCCACGCATCGAGACCTTCTCCTATCGCGAACCAAGGAGAACAGACGCAGACAGACGCGTGAAGATCAATCGTAGAGAGCTTGCACACAGAGAACCCCCTCCCTCAGAACTTTCTCTCTCACACTCTCCCCACCATCAAACCTCGCCAATGCTCTCCGACCTCGACGCAGAGATGGACTGCCAAACGCTGTCTGAAGCCGCCAAGAAATGACTATGGCAGCACGGTTTGGAGGGTTTCTTAACGATCATGGAGGCGGCGCCACACAAGGAGGCCAAAAAGATTATAAAAGAAATTGACACAGAGGTGATCACGGAGGAGGCGATCCGTGCATTAATAGGCCTTCCAGAGGGAGGCATCTACACGATCAATAATCCGACCTCCGAACAACTCATCAAATATTTCGGTGAGTACTCTCTTGCTAGCAAGGGCTACAGGACACAGGGCGGCGAAGATATGCTATTCTGCGAAATTGCCCGTGTGCTCCATGAGTTCGGCCATGTGTACCCTCGACCCCCCGTCATGCCTCAGAACCGAGCAGGCTTGATTATCGCGACATACGAAGGGGTCAAGGTAGATTGGCCGGTGCTGATCGCCGACGAGATGTGTACGGCCATTGATATAGTAAGAGGAAAGGACGGCAAGGAAGGCCGGAAAATATGGCATGCGGTGACGCAATGGCTCACCCTGTTGGCACCACCGGTCGAGCCCGTCCAAACCAAAAAGCGGGGGAGAGCAACGGACGGCACCCCGAAACCTACTTCGAAATGGCAACAACTGTTGGCCTCCAAGGCCACTAAAGGGAAGACGACCGACGTAGAGAAGGCGGCAAAGGAGCGCGCCAGCCGGAAGCGGCCAATGGACACACACGAGAAGACACCGGCACGGCCCCTGAAGAGCCCACTCCACCGACCGGTGCAACAGGACACGGATACCCTGGCGGCAAGAATGAATGCCGGGAAGCGTTCGGACCCACAAAAGGATGGAACGGTCGCAACTCACGCTAAGCATCCTACGCCAAGGGAGGCACCGGAACCGGTTCGGAGGGAACCGGTCACAGAAGTCCTGGCACAACAGGCAGCACCGGCAAGCCCCGTAACTCAAGAGCCGAATATACAAAGAGCAACCGTCCTAGCCGGCTAACAACAAGCAGACAAGGGGCAGCTAGCCGAAACACACTCAGAGCCGAAACGGCAAGTGGTCAGCTGGCAGAACAAGAAGCCCTGATCGACGCAGTAAGGCGGGACCAGCCACCGGCGAGTGAACCCATCAGCCAACTCTCCGTGCAAGCGCAACAATAGTGCACCGGCAGCCAATGGCTCCGGTGGATAGGAGACCAAATTGATGGAGTAGTCGGATGCATAGAGGTGGAAGAAAGAGCGCAAACGGAACGGTTGCTCGTCACAACTGATGAACTGGAGACGGCCCGGTCAAGGATCCGGTGCCTCGAACAAGACTTGGATCAGATCACAGGAGACATGGCCAAAATGGCCTTAACCGCAACACAGATCCAAGCACCGGTGACTCCGGTTGATGTACAGAGGAATAAGACCTCGGAGACACAAACTGTCCCGGAGAAAGATGCGGCGCAAGCCCAAGAGCTTGCGGAATTACGAGATGAACTTGCCACACAAGAAGTATTACGGAGCCACGAACGCGACTTGAAGAAGGCGGCCGAAGAAGAATTAAGGAAGACTACTGAGACCCTCCGCCGGGCAGAGGAAAACCTGCGTAAAGGACATCATGCTTACGACCGGCTGAAGGAGGAAAAAGAGAAATTGCTACAGGAAAAAGACAAGCTGCGACGGATGGCGGAGATAGAAATCGAGAGGTTAAAGGAAGAGCTCCGTCAACAGAAGGACCGGGAGGATCGCGCGCGCCGGCATATCAACCAGAGGCTAAAGCAGAAGACCGATGATTTTGATCATCTGCATCGGGAATACAAGCAACTGGAGACGGAGTATAAGCAACAACAAGAACGGATGGCCGAGCTCTGGCAAGAAGTTGATAGGGCCACAACGACACTCGCTGAAGAACGAGCTGAGAGTTCCAAGCTATTGGAGGAAGCGGCGAATGATCGGATGGAGCTCCACAAACAGAACCATGAAGACAAGGAAAGAGCGACAATGGTATTACAGAGGTTGCAAACAACCTATCAAAATCAATTGTCGCATTATAGGGAGTAGGAGGCGGACACGGTCCGAATCATCAAGCAATTGAAAGAGGAGCGACAAGCCGTAGAAAATAAATCACAGATGGGAGCCGAACGGATCCAGTGCATCCTCCGGTCATGGCTCACTAAGACCAAAGGCTTGATTGACGACAGCTCTGTGCGTTGGTGGACGAAATGGGCACAGAATACGGCGGAACTCCAATTGCTCAGAGCGGACGTGGAAAACCGGCGGAAGGAGGGTGATGACTGTTATACGCTGACATCAGAGGACTTCACCGCCATAAGGGATGAGCTGGCTGAAGATTTCATAGCCCTGGCGGATGAACAATTGGTGCAGGTCATGCAGCTCGTAGCTCAACTGGACGACGATCGGTTGGAGGCTCAAATCCAGTTTGAGAGCTATGAGCAGTCCTGGCTTCGAGAAGAAAAAGCGAGAAAGGCGGCAACGGTCAACCTAAGCGATGAGGAACCTGTCAGGAACTCTATTAAGGCAGAGAAGGAATTAGTACTAAAAGAAGGATTAGTACTATTGTTGGGGAATAGTACTAAGACAGAGAAGGATTAGTACTATGAGAGGTGTCGAACTTTGAGAGAAGGAATGAGTGAGTGAGAGAGAGAGAGAGAGAGAGAGAGAGAGAGAGAGAGAGAGAGAGAGAATGATGATGCGAAAGATATATGTATTATATGACGGAAGATATACAACAGTAGTTAGAAGGCTTAAGACTGGCGTTGAACCGATTTGGTTCGAACTAATGCCTTGCGCCTCCTTTTATAGTGTCTTCAGGAATACTCCTGAAGTTTCTAGAATGTTCCAGAGAAATCTGGAATATACATCAATTTCCTAATAAAACCTAAATGAAAATAATATCCTTCAAATTACAACTCATAACCTAATGGTAAAGTCTCGACCCGTGTAACAAAAGGTTATGGGTTCGAGTCTAGTTATGACACTATCCCCCCTTTAAAACGACGAGTTTCACGAGTCGTTTTGGATTGAGGACCCGGTTTCTCGGGATATCGTCGATGGAAGTCTTCTAGAAGAGCACGAGCATTGGTCACATTCTCGATCGGTTCCCAAGTACGCTCGCTGGGACTATATCCTAGCCAATCGACTAGATAGTAGAGCTTGTTGCGAACAATCTTGGAATCGAGGATGGCAGCGACCTCATACTCAGGTCCATCTTCGAGCTCGATAGGAGGTGGAGGTTGTATAGTACGTCCTGGGATAGTGCTCTCGTGATAGGGTTCGAGGAGAGAACTATGAAACACCGGGTGTATCCGAAGTTGCGGAGGTAGCTCGAGACGAAAAGCGACATCATTAATCTTCCCGATAATACGGAAAGGACCTAATCGTCGATAATCCAACTTCTCACATGGGCGAGTAGTCTTGATGTGTCGCCGTAGCAGCCACACCCGATCTCCAATGTTAAAACTGGATGGAAGTCGATGACGATCTGCGTAGTCCTTGTGTGATTGTTGAGCTTGCTGGAGTTGAGTAGATAAATCCGCTTGTATCTTGCGTAACCGCTCCAAACGATCCTCCGCGTAAGGATTTGTGGACACTTCTGGGGTTTCAAGGACACACCACCGGGGATGATATCCCGTATAAGTGTAGAATGGCGTGACTTTAGTCGATGCGTGGATAGCGTTATTATAGGCAAATTCGGCGAACGGAAGAATATCTGCCCAGTCATTCTGATGATAGTTGAGAAAGCACCGCAGATACTGCTCCAGTGTTTGATTTGTTCGTTCGGCTTGACCGTCGGTTTGTGGGTGGTAGCCGGAGGAGAGGTTACAAGTGACCTTCAGCATTTTAAAAAGGTGCTTCCAGAATTTTGACACAAACTGGGGTCCACGATCGCTGATGATATTATCAGGGAGTCCATGATGCCGACATACTTCCCGCATGACAATTTCGGCGGTGTCTTCACTAGATATTTCTTTAGTACATGGTAAGAAATGAGCCATCTTCGTATATCGATCCACCACTGTGAGAATCGCACTGAATCCCTTAGAGACTGGAAGATCTGTAATGAAGTCAAGAGCAATGGATTGCCATGGCTTGCTTGGAATTGGTAATGGTTCTAATAAACCATATGGATGATGTCTTGGCATTTTCGCTCTGCAGCATGTATCGCAAGTCCGAACAAAATCTTCGACAAATTGTCGCATACGGGGCCACCAGAATGATCGTTGTACTAAATCTAATGTTTTAGTACTACCAAAATGTCCTGCTGTATATGTGTCATGGCAGTTTTGTACTACTCGAAGGCGGCAAGAACCATTAGGAACATACAAAAGTTCTTTAAAGAAGAGTAATCCATCACAGTATTTGAATTGCCGATAATCCGTACCTGGTGATTGTGATTGTGAACATGACGCTCGAGAGGGGTCAATTTGTGCTAGTATAGCTTGGGCGAAAGCGTCAGTCTTCAAGTCCTCACGTATAGTATTGGTAATGTCGGAATCCACGGGCATGTCAAAGATCTGTGCTGCTTGCAGTCGTGCTGGACCCAAGATTACTTGCTTCTGGTTATCGAAAGCTGGCTCACCGGGACGTGGTGTTAGATACGAACGCCGTGATAATGCATCTGCCTTCCCTTGGTGCTTCCCCGGACGATATGTAATTTTGAAGTCGAAGCGTGTGAGGAAATGGGCCCACCGAGCTTGACGTCGATTCAGTACACGAGCATCTTGAAAGTAGGCAAGGTTCTTGTGGTCACTGAATACAGTGACCTGATGAGGAGATCCCTCCAGGAAATGCCTCCATTGCATAAAAGAATCAACTATTGCTAATAGCTCTTTATCATGAATTTCGTAGTTGATTTCGGCGGCGTCAAACTTACGGGAGTGGAAAGCCACAGGATGTAGCTTCTCGTCGTTACCCTGTTGTGACAGAATGCTCCCCAATGCGAAATCTGATGCATCAGCTTCGATAATGAATGGTTTTTCCGGATCCACATGACCTAAAATTGGAGCTGATGTAAACGCCTTCTTAAGACTCTCGAAAGCCATGTCCGTCTCTTTAGACCAAATGAATGATTGTCCCTTCCTGGTGAGCTGTGTGAGAGGCAACACAATTTTTGAGTAATTTTGTATGAACTTCCGGTAGAAATTTGCAAAGCCTAGGAAGCATTGCACATCCCGCACCGAACGCGGAGTGTGCCATTCTATCACCGTTTTGACCTTGGCTGGGTCCATAGATATGCCTTCTGAGGAGATGACATAGCCGAGAAACTCCACTTGGTTGCACCCGAAACTACATTTCTCTAACTTTGCATACAGACCATGTTCTCGAAGTCGTTTTAGTACTAATAGTACATGAGAATCATGTTCTTCTTGGGTCTTTGAATAAACCAGTAGATCATCCAAATAGATGATCAAAAAATCATCCAAGAGGTCTCGAAATATATCATTCGCCATGTGCTGGAAGACTGCCGGCGCATTAGTGAGTCCGAACGGCATGACCGTATACTCGAAGTGCCCATATCTGGTGCGAAACGCGGTCTTCCATTCATCTCCTGGTCGGATCCGTACGAGGTTATAGGCTCCTCGTAAGTCGATCTTCGTGAAGAACCTGGCACCGTTGATCCGTTCTAAAAGACTTGAGATAAGGGGAAGAGCATACCTATTTCTTACTGTGACCTTATTCAAGCCACGGTAATCTACAACGAGTCGAAGCGAGCCATCTTTTTTCTTGACGAAGAAAATGGGTGCGCCGGCTGGAGATTTCGAATGCCGAATGAAACCGTTCTCCAAATTCTCCTCTATATAGGCTCGAAGGACTTCTAGCTCGGTTGGTGACAAATTGTAGATCGGCCCCCATGGCGGCTCTTTTCCCGGTTGTAAGTCGATGGCGCAGTCGTACGGCCGATGATGAGGAAGTGTGTTGGCTTGTACTTTATCGAACACATCAGCATACTGACGATACTTCTCGGGAAGTTGAACGGTGGACTCCTCTTTGGTGGTGCTGGAGGGGTGTACTGATATTGCAAAGAGAAACATTTCCTCCTTGCGCCCTTCCTCACGCAACTGACGTAGCGAAATGGTTGCAACCTTCTGGGTAGATCCTTGGGTTTGTCGCAACCGGATTTCCCTTGTCCTCCAATCTATGTCTGGGTCATGTAACTCGAACCATGGTAATCCTAAAACTATGGGATGTTCTGGAATACTAATAATATTAAATGATACTACACATGTTAAGTTATCTAGGACAATATTAACGGGTTCCGACTCTTCTATGATATTACCAGAAGCAATGGGACGACCATCAATGACTACTACTGAGGCTGGACATGGGAGCTTTCTTAGAGATATCTGATGAGCTCGGGCAAAATTCCTATCCATGAAGCAAGAATTAGCTCCGGAATCTAGAAGGGCTAAGGTATGTACTGGAGGGGTACTTTTAGTACTAACTGCTACTTGGACTACGAACACATCACTAACTTGCTTAGAGGGAATGGAACCACTAATGGGCTGCACAGATCTAGGGCTGTCCAACCAAACGGCTCCTATTTTGGCTGGACTTAGTCGTTTAACTCTTCTTCTAATTGGCTAAGGACATCAAATTTGTTTGCGAGATTCGGACTATTAGTACTATTAGGACTATTATGACTATGAGGATTATCAGAGATTCCTACTGACATAGACTCGGGTTTAGTATAGTCAGAACTAACAATGACTTGGTTTACCTGCCTTCTTGGTCTATGGGGACAGTTTATCGCGATATGCCCTGGTCCACCGCAATAAAGGCATAATCGGTTTGTTCGGCGTCGTTGCTTTTCCTCCTCCGATAGCGGCCCACGACGACGTGTAGTGTCAATTTCCATTGGAGTTGGAGTACTTACTGGAGGCGCATTATGTGACTCCCTTTGAAAAGGTTTCGCTACCATTGAGGCATAGGTAGGCTCGGATCTTGCCCTCGGCATCTGAAATTGTCGTTCCGAACGTCGCTCGAAGAGGCGGTTGTCACATCTGACCGCTCGACTGATTGCTTCTGTTAATGATTTTGGCTCTTCAGGGAAAGTCAAGAGTAAATCCTTGACATCGTTGCGTAGACCATAGCGGAACTGCTCCATCAATGCTTGATCATCCCAGGGGATATCGGCGGCGAGTAGGCGGAAATCTGCAGCATATGCGGAGGCTGGACGGTCACCTTGGCGTAATCGCCGGATTTTGTTGATTGCAGTCCTTATGCTGTCAGTATCTCCAAAACATGCTTTAAACTCACTTATGAATTCTTCAAAATTATTTAGTACTGGAGATTCCTTTTCTAGTAGCGGTGCGAACCATGCTAATGCTGAGCCAGTTAACAACGTGCCTACTAAACCCACTCGTGATGCATCGGTGGGATATCGGGACGGATGCATTTGAATAACTAACCGTACCTGGTTAAGAAACCCTCTAAACTGCGATCGCGTTCCATCGAACTTCGTGGGAAGGCCAATCTTGGGTTCTTTATGAATCCCTTGTGCTCCGTGCCCTTGTTGTTGCATTGCTACGATGGTTGCTTCGAGTTGTTGCACGCGTAACGCAAGTTCCCCATGCTGTTGTTGCGTTTGCTGCTTTTCTAAGGAAATTTGCTGAAGATCCCCCAACAAGCGTTGATTTTCTTGTTCCAAAGCATGAAACTTCTCTTTCAAGCATTGAAATTCCGAGAAAACGGATTGATACTCTTCAGCGCTAACGGTGGCCATGGGATGAAGGAAAAGGGAAATAAGAGACTAGTAGGAAAGGAGAGAGACAGAAGGAAGAGGGAGACTAGTAGGAGGAAAATCGGTTCAAACTGTCAGGAACTCTATTAAGGCAGAGAAGGAATTAGTACTAAAAGAAGGATTAGTACTATTGTTGGGGAATAGTACTAAGACAGAGAAGGATTAGTACTATGAGAGGTGTCGAACTTTGAGAGAAGGAATGAGTGAGTGAGAGAGAGAGAGAGAGAGAGAGAATGATGATGCGAAAGATATATGTATTATATGACGGAAGATATACAACAGTAGTTAGAAGGCTTAAGACTGGCGTTGAACCGATTTGGTTCGAACTAATGCCTTGCGCCTCCTTTTATAGTGTCTTCAGGAATACTCCTGAAGTTTCTAGAATGTTCCAGAGAAATCTGGAATATACATCAATTTCCTAATAAAACCTAAATGAAAATAATATCCTTCAAATTACAACTCATAACCTAATGGTAAAGTCTCGACCCGTGTAACAAAAGGTTATGGGTTCGAGTCTAGTTATGACAGAACCGTCGCCGGTACTAGGACCAGACGGGGACCAGGCCAGGGTTAGTCAGCCAGAGACAACTCCGACAGAGGAACCAACGAAGGAAACGCCGGTGCCAGAGCAACAAACGGAGCCACAGCCCCAAACGAAGAAGGCACAAACGGAGCAACCATAGCCACAAACGGAACAGCAACCACAACAGCAGCAACCACAACAACAACAACAGATTCCCAACGAGCCATTGGAAATTTTGGAGCAAAGCATTATGGACATTTTGGACGAAGCGTAAAAGGGCCGGATAGTGGGTTCGACGTACAAGGTACTGTCCCACGGGCGTGCCATGTGTTATCGGCTGGCAAGAAGGCTTAAGGAGGTCCAAACCAGAGTGGGAAAAGGAATAGTTTATTCGGGAACTGTTGTAATTAGTAGTCTTAAAATATATAGTAATATATGAGTAGATGTGGACGGATGGACCGGAATCGGTATGCCGATCCGGATCCGGACCGAATCCGAAAAGGTGCCGGTTGGCACCGTTTTGTATTTCACATCGGGGACCTATATAAAGGCCCGGTTACAATGTAATCGAGAGCGGATAATTAATAGAGCTTATTGTCTTAATCTTCCAGTTTTGATTACCGTTCTGTATTCATTGTTATATCTTACGCGTGTTAATTACGAATTGCTAAGTAACCAATTAAGGTCTAATTAAACGTTGTGCCATAAGTCATTCTGCCGTACCACCCTTTGGTGAAGTGTCTTAAGTGGACACCATGTGTTAGGCTGTTGTCCGACCCTAGGATTAACACCCTTTTTCTGGTTGAACCCCTTCATAACCAGTCTTGCCTTGTATCTTGGTTGTGAGCAATGTTCCTCGGTCTTTAGCTTGTAAACCCATTTGTTTTTCAGTGCTCTCTTTCCCTTAGGCAACTTTACCAGATCATAAGTATGATTGTCTTGCAAAGACCTCATCTCATCATTCAATGCTTCAAGCCATTCCTCCTTATGATCATTTGTCATAGCTTCTCTAAAGGTTTTTGACTCTCCTCCATTTGAAAGCATCACATATTCATGTGGGTTGTATATGGTAGAAGGTCGTCTTTATCTCATAGACCTCATAACCTCTCCGGAGGAGCTGCTGAAATTTCATCAAACTAGTCACCTAGAGTATGATGATCGTGATTTTGCCCATCATCATCATCGGCTGCATCATCAGCCGTATCATCATACTCCTCCGTATCTCCCCCACGACGTTGGGTGTCTGGGGCAAGTGTTCAGTATTTGGTGATTGAAAAGTTAGGGCTGAACTTTGGCATCTCATTCGTCTTCAGATCTTGCAAGGTCTGATCCTCAAGGAATACCACATCCCTACTTCTAATGACCTTCTTATCTATTGGGTCATAAAGTCTATAGCCGAATTCCTCGTGGCCATATCCTAAAAATGTGCATGGTTTGCACTTTTCATCAAGCTTGGATCTTTCATCTTTCGAGATGTGGACATAAGCCTTGCAACCAAACACTCTTAAGTGTTTGTATGACACATCCTTACCTGTCTACACCCTCTCGGGTACATCACCATCCAAAGGGACTGATGGGGACAAATTTATGAGATCAACGATAATCCTTATTGTTTCACCCCAAAACGTTTTAGGCAATTTTGAGTGGGATAACATACATCTTATGCGCTCACAAATTGTCCTATTCATCCTCTCAACCACACCATTGTGCTGAGGTGTTTTGGGAACACTCCTCTCAAGCCTAATACCATGCTCATGACAATATTGTTCAAATTGTCCTCGGTACTCACCCCCGTTATCCGCACGGATACATTTAAGTTTTCTCCATGTTTCCCTTTCCACACTTACATGGAAGCATCTTATCCGCTCACAAATTGTCCTATTCATCCTCTCAACCACACCATTGTGCTGAGGTGTTTTGGGAACACTCCTCTCAAGCCTAATACCATGCTCACGACAATATTGTTCAAATTGTCCTCGGTACTCACCCCCGTTATGCGCATGAATACATTTAAGTTTTCTCCCTGTTTCCCTTTCCACACTTACATGGAAGTTTTTAAAGATCTCAAAGACTTTATCTTTAGTTTTCAATGCGAAGCACCACAACTTCCTTGAGACATCATCAATAAATGTGGAAAAGTACAATGCTCCCCCTATAGTCTTATCTTTCATATAGCACAAGTCAGTTTGCACCAATTCTAGTGGTTGAGTTTTTCTTTTGGGGGCCAAATGCTGAAAAGCGACTCTGTGTTGTCTATCAGCCAAGCAATCAACACACATCTCCAAATGCATACCTTTTATGTCCGGCAAGATGTTCTTCCTTGCTAGAACATCGAGTCCCTTTTGACTTATGTGCCCAAGTCTCTTGACATGCCATAGCTCAATCGAGGCATCCTTGTTGACTACATTTACCTCTCCGCTAGGCACAACAACATGCAATACATAGAGGGAATTTTGTTTTAGAAATTTTGCTAATACTAGTGAGCCTTTGATGAGCTTCCATTTCCCTTCACCAAAGGAATTCGTGTAAGCTTCATCATTTAGCTTACCGGCTGAAATAATATTCAGCCGAATGTTCGGTACATGCCTAACATCTTTTAATACTAGTTTGCAACCCATGTCCGTGGTCAAAATTATGTTTCCTATGCCAACAACCTTTGTCACGCCGTGGTTGCCAGCTGAAATAATATTCAGACGAATGTCCGGTACATGCCTACCATCTTTTAATACTAGTTTGCAACCCATGTTCGTGGTCAGAATTATGTTTCCTATACCAAAGTCACCACCACCATATGACGAGAACATCCCCCGATATGGGGTAATGTGGTACAAGGCTCGCGAATCGATAATCCTATCGGTTTGTTGGCATGCTAAACTAACCCAAGCATCATCACACGCAATGATAATATCACCATCACATGTGACTGTTGTGGAATCATTTTTCTTGTTGTCAGTAGTTCCACTCTTTTGGTCCCTCTTTTTCTTTCTACAATCTCTTTCAACGTGGTTTGGACCACCATACTAATGACTTGTGAAGTCTTTCTTAGAGTTTTTCCTATTTCTAGATTTAGGCCTCCCCTTAGAGTTTTTCCTATTATATTGTGGGCCCCGAGTATGGCTTCTTCCTCTATTTGAGGCTTTTTCTGAGATGAAGGCTTTGTGCTCATAGTTGGACCATGTTCCTTTCGTTGTGCTTCTTCATGTAGAAGATTCGACTTAGGCACATCCAATGTTAGCTCTTTTTGTTGCGTTGTAGTCTCAAGCATCACCACAAGGGTTTCGAGCTCGATCAACTCTCTATGAGTCAACTCCTCAACTGTCGGCTCTCTCCAAGCAGTCAGCTCCTCCCATTGGAGGGACATATTCCTAACACTTACAACCTTGTTCGAATTCATCCTGGGGATGAATGGAAGACTGCTTTCCGTACTTGCTATGGCCATTTTGAGTATACAGTGATGCCATTTGGTCTCACGAATGCACAAGTAGTTTTCCAACACATGGCGAATGACATTTTTCGAGATTTCCTCGATATATTCGTCATAGTTTACTTGGATGTGAGAAGAACAACGCGGAATATTGCTCAACCACAACCGAGTCTTGGATCACTTCAATGAGAATGAAACACAGAAATGGGAAATAGAGAGTGAACGCACGTACACACACACAAGCAATAGAGAGTACTCAGGATGTTTACGTGGAACCCTAATAGGGAAAAGCCACGGGAGTCCATAGACTCCGAATTATCACTATATGAGAAAGGTACAATCAGAAACTCAGAGGCAACGACCTCGAGCTCTGTTTCTTCGTCGAGCGGCGGTTACAACAAACTATCGCTCTGTGTCTCCTCTCTCTCCCTCTCTCTCTCTTTGTCACTCGCTCTATACAATAGTTATACATACAACAATATGACAAAGTTCTACATAAAGTGATTGCCCTAAGTCATATTTATACTTATATGAACTTAGGGCTATTTACAAATATGTCTTCTCTCTTCCGGTTCTCACCGGGTCCATCTGATCCGGTTTTCGGATCTCTTCTGGTTCTTACCGGGTCCTCTTCATTCATAACCAGATCCCATCCGGAGGAACCGGCTTCCCAACAATCTCCCCCTTCACTTCAGGATGGGATGTCTCATTAGCCCAATCCGTTTTCGGCACGCGTCCAGCTTGTCGGTCGTCAACACCTTGGTCGGCATATCTGACCCGTTCTCCTTTGTGTGGATCTTCATCAGCATGAACTCTTGATCTTCTACTCTCTCCCGAATCCAATGGTACCTTTGTTGGATATGTTTCTTCCGGGAATGGTAGGCCACGTTCTTTGCAAGGTGGATGGCACTTTGACTATCGCAGTAGAGCCGGTATTCCTCCTGTTGGATCCCTAACTCTCCGATGAAGTCCTTCATCCAGATTATCTCCTTGCCGGCTTTCCACAACTGCCATGTACTCCACCTCCGTGGTTGACAATGCAACCGTCTTCTGCAGCCTCGACTGCCACGAAACAGCTCCCCTTGCATAAGTCATGACATATCAAAATGTAGACCGGTTGGTATCCGCATCGGCCGACATATCCAAATCCGTGAATCCGTCAAGTTGGGGATTACCGGAGCCAAACTGGAGGCACATACTCGAGTTGCCTTTCAGATACCAGAGTATCCACTTGACCTTGTTCCAGTGCTCTTTTCCGGGATTGCTCATGAACCGGCTCACCACTCCGACCGCATATCTGATATCCGTCCGGGTACATACCATCACGTACATCAAGCTTCCGACAGCAGAGGCATATGGTATCTTCATCATATCCGTCTTCTCTGCCTTTGCCCTCAGGCTTTGTTTTCTGGATAGCTTGCAGTTTGCCGGAAGTGTCGATCCGACTGGTTTTGACTCCAACATGTTGAATCGTTGAAACACCTTTGCCACGTACTTCCCCTGTGACAACCACAACAACTTCTTCGACCGGTCCCGGATGATGTGCATTCCCAATAACTGTCTTGCCGGACCCAAGTCTTTCATTGAGAAGGTCTGGTTTAGAGCCTTCTTCAGCATCCGAATCTTGCCTTGGTCTCGTCCAATTTTCAACATATCATCCACATATAGGAGAAGTATCAGGAAAGAGCTATTCTTAAAAAGAAGAGGGGGAGATGGATAGGGATTTGAAGAAGAGAAGATTTATGTTTCCTCTCTCATACTCTTAACCCTAAAGGGGGATAATAAAAAATTATGTATCAAAATAAGTCCATTATATGGATGATTTAGTAATAAAAACTCTCTTAATTTAAGTTTTGCTTACATATAGATATAATTTAGTGCTATTCATACGCTCTTACTCATAAGCATAATTAATCATTATTCGATCTTGCATACTTTCTTACTCGAAGATTTGTTTATGCATTAATATAATTAGGTATTATTCAATTTCTCATACTATCTTACTCTTATTTGAGGGAAATATCTCGTCTCAAAACTTAAAGTGCATAAATCATTCAGCCCTAAATCCTTCTGGTCCAGAACCCCGGCGGTTCCGCCTCACGATCTACACTAGCTGGCGGATTTTCATGACAACGCAATGATCGGCATGTGTCTTGTGTTACCCTTGGTCGGTCATGAAGGAGTCGAACTTCCGGTACCATTGCCGGGGAGCTTGCTTCCGTCTGTATAAGGTCTTCTTCAGCCGGCACACCAGGTGCTCCTCCCTTTTCTTCTCAAATCCTTCCAGTTGATGCATGTAGATCTCCTCTTTGAGGTCACCATGGATGAATGTTGTCTTGACGTCCAATTGCTCTACCTCGAGGTCCATGCTTGCCGTTATGCCCAATACCGTCCGGATGGATGTTATCTTTACTATCGAGGCAAAGATCTCATCGAAGTCCAGTCCTTTCTTCAGTTGGAAGCCCTTCACCACAATCCGGGCTTTGTACCTTGGTGGATTTCCGACATCTCCCTATTTCAATTTGTACACCCACTTGTTCCGGAGTGCTCTCTTCCCTTTCGGCAACTCCGTCAGTTCATACATGTGGTTCTCATGCAGGGAATCCATCTCGTCCTGCATGGCACTTAACCACTTGCGGTCGTGGGTGTCTCTCTTTGCTTCTTCGAAGCTTTCCGGCTCCCCCACATCTGTTAGCAACACATGATCTACATCTGGAAATCTCTTGGGGGCTCTTCTCTCTCGGTGAGGATATCTCCATCTGGTTTCTGACTACCAGTTCCTTCGTTTGTTCTGAATCCGAATCCGATTCGGGATCTTGTCCGGTTCTGGTGTCTTCTTCTTCTTCTTCTTCTTCGTTCGGTTCGTCGAGTGTCATTCGGTTGCCGGCCAGCATCCGGTTTTCAACCGGGTAGGTCCTTGTGTCCTCAAATCGGTTTTCATTGGATGATCCGGAGTTCATCATCTTCTTCTCCGACTCCCAGATGACAATGGTCATGTCTTCCATGAAGACTATGTCTTGACTCTGGAACACCTTCTTGTCGACCAGATCCCACACCCGATAACCGAACTCATCATCGCCGTATCCAAGGAATATGCATGGCCTGGACTTCAGATCCAGCTTTGCTCTCTTGTCCTTTGCAACATGCACATATGCGAGACACCCCAACACCTTCAGATGCAGGTAAGACACGTTCTTACCAGTCCATACTCTTTGTGGTGTGTTTCCGTCCAAGGGTATTGAGGGTGACCAATTTATCACGTAAGTCGCCATCGTCAGCGCCTTAGCCCAAAACTTCTTGGGTAACTTGGCATGCGCTAGCATGCTGTGAACTCTCTCCATTATGGTCTGGTTCATCCATTCGGCCAACCCGTTTAGTTCCGGCGTCTTTGGCACGGTAAATTCAAGCCGGATTCCCTTCGACCGGTAGTACTCCTCGAACTGTACCCCGATTCTCCTCCGTTGTCCGCTTGAACCGCCTTTAGCTTCCAACCGGATTCTCTTTCCACTCTCGCGTGGAGTTCCTTGAAGACAGATAGCACCTGATCCTTCTTCTTCAACGGTGAGACCCACAACTTCCGGCTATGGTCATCTATGAATGTCATGAAGTACTGCGATCCGGCATGTGACTTCGTGTCCACTTGACACACATCGGTATGCACCAGCTCCAGTGGTGCATTCTGTCTCATCGGTGGTCTTGACCGGAAGGAGGTTCGGTTTTGCTTGCCAGCTAGGCATTCAGTGCACTTCTCAAGTTGCACGTTCTTCACCGGAATGAGATTATCTTCAGCAAGTCTCTTCATCCCCTTCTGGCTCATATGACACATTCTCTTGTGCCACAACTCACCGGTAGTGTTGGATGCTACGTTCACTTCTTCTCGGCGTATCCAGGCATTCATCAAGTACAATGTGTTGACCTTCCGGGCTCGAGCCACTATTAGGATCCCTTTGCTGAACTTCATGACTCCGTTCCGGATGCTACCCGTGTAGCCTTCATCATCTAGCCGACCGGCTGATATCAGGTTCAGTCGAACCTCCGGAACGTGTCAAACATCCTTCAGCATCAACTTGCATCCGGTTGATGTCGTCAACAACACATCTCCTATGCCGACAATTCGACATGTACCTTCATTCCCCATCCGGACACAACCATGATCTCCGGTTGTGTAGGATGAGAAGCATTTCCGATCCAGTGTCAGGTGGAACGACGCTTTGGAATTGACAACCCATGTTGTCTCGTCGCCGACAAGGTTTAACTCATTCTCCTAAGTAATGAGCATCAATTCTTCTTCATTTGTCTCTATTGTTGACGTTCCTTTCCGATTCGGGCCTCTCCGGTCAAAACTCTTCTTCGAATCGGTAGTGCCGGTTTCTTTCTCTTTCCGGAAATGCCGATAGTTCTTCTGGAAGTGCCCCAGTTTTCCATAGTAGAAGCAAGTAGGCCTCCCCCTTGACTTCGACCTCATCCCCAATTTGTGCCGGTTTTGGGGACTCTGATACCGGCCCCTTCCCCGGTTGTGGTCATCTTCGGTAACCAAGGCCTTCAGATCGGCTCCAGACTCCCGATCCTTCAGGCGAGCTTCTTCATCTAGCAAGCTTGATTTTACCCTTGCTAGGGACAACTGTTTTCCTTCTAGCCTGGTGTTGCCCAACGTGACAACTAACGTCTCCAAGCTATCTAGGATAGAAAAAATAAAAAAATAAAAAAAACTTTAAACATGAACTCATTACATTGTATCGCTTCGTGTTTAAAAACAGAGTTTTCAATGGGAACTCGATACGCCTTATCAAATTCATGTTGAAAAGTCAACTTTTTGATACATGTTGAAAAACAAAGTTTTCAAGACCAACTCGATATATTGTATCGAGTTCGCGTCGAAAATCTGACTTTTTCACATGAATTTGATACAATGTATTGAGTTCATGTTTAAAGGGTTTTTTTGGGGGGTTTAAAAAAAACAATTTTGGTTTTTTTTTATTTATTTTGGGTCCTTTTGTTTTTTTTTTTTAAAGTTGAAATGATGAAAAAACCAGAGTTTTCATCACAAGTCGATACAATGGATCGAATTCATGTTTAAAGTTTTTTGTTTCCATAAAAATAAATAAATAAAAACAAAATAAACAAAAATTGAAAAAATTACTTTAAACATGAACTAGGTACATTGTACTGAATTGTGGTGAAAAATCTGGTTTTTTAATCAAGTCAAGTTCGATTTTTTTATTTTTTATTTTTTTATTTTTTTAAATTCGGGAAAAAAAACTTTGAACATAAATTTGATACATTGTATGGAATTGCGATGAAAACTCTGTTTTTTACATCAACTCAATACAATGTATGGAGTTCATGTTTAGAATTCTTTTTCTTTTTCGACTAAAAGAGGTTTAGGGTTTACATGAACTCGAATTGTACTAAAATATTAGTTTTGTCAAGAGTAAAAGATGCATATCGATGTTGTAAAGAATTATGTTATGCAACAAGATACCTTATGGTGAACATGTGCTTCCTTGATTAACAAAAAACCATTAATAATTGTGTTGATGGTAATTGAACCTTGCAAATGCCATTTACTTCACAAATTTTGTAGGGGAGCTCTCAAAATGAAGAAGAGGAGAGCATTGTGGATACCTTGATAAGTATGTGATATGTTCAAATTGATATATTAATGTTTACATCTAAGTTTGGTAGTTTTGACAGTTTATGAATATCATCTACATTTTAGGAGTTATGGATTTATCAAAATTGTTTATGAATATTGTATACATTTCTTGAGTTGTGAATTTATGGATGTTAATGAGCACTAAATTTATAGATGATGGCATTAAGGATTACAATGTTACCTCTTATACTTAAAACATTTTCAAGTCTAACAATAGATGTAACTTCCACTTCTGAAACCTACATCTTCTCAAGATGGTGAAACCATTAATCTTAACTTGTGTGTTAAGTTAACCATTGTGATTTTCTTTAAGTTAACTACATTTCATATCTGCAAACCATCAACTTTTAAGCATTTATTGAAAAACTATTCAATTTTAAAAATTATCATTTTGAAACTTGTTAAATCTCAAAAAATTAACAAATTTAAAACATGTGGTACTAGTGTATCAAGTTTCTGAAATCGCCTAAAATCGCAAGATTATAAAAGGAATGTATAAGTGGAATGCGCGATCCTTCCACTTGTGAATGCAAACATGTTGTTTCACTTTTGAAGCCATACACAACCAGCTCTATTCCATGTCGTCTTACATCTCCCCCACCTCCAATCAAAGTTTCGGATGGCTCTGAATATGAAGTTGTTGCCATTCTCGACTCCAAGATCATTCGCAACAAATTGTATTATTTAGTTGACTAGTTAGGTTATACACCTAATGATCGAACATGGGAACCTCCCGAGAATCTTGCTAATGCCTCCCGAGAAACTTGGGAAAATTTGTTTGATAAACTTGGGCAATTAGGATTTTCAGACATTCCAAGTCCATAGAATCAGAATGCCAAGAGGCTAAAGATGCAACACTGAGCGAGGATACCGACTAGAGAGGAAACGATCGAAGGGCAAACAAACCTAAAGATAGATCGAGGAGCACAGGATCGAGCATGAGAGGGAAGCAAACGAAGTGAATGAACGAGTCGATTCGGGTGACATGCAATCTAGATAACTAGTCGAATAAGGCTAAAGCTCGACTTTACCTCTACAAATTCGGCTGAATGCCGACAACCTTGTATGTATACTTGTAACTATAGATTAGATTTGTAATCTAGGTTCACGTGGGAGATAACCCCAATTATTTGTATACATAGGAAAGAGTAGCCCTTTTACGGGGGAGTTTGTTGGCATAAAAGGCCAACTCCTTCCACTTTGTATCCTTAGTGTGGACACGTCCTCTAGGTAGGGCTCAAGTATATAAGCTCAAACCTAACCTTGTAAAGAGATACTCAAAGTGTAAGAGTTACAGAGTGAGAGAATAAGAACTTCCATTGAAGCTCTGAAATTGTGTCCATCTTCTGTCTATCTTCTTGTTGTATATTTGTGTTGTTTGTTGTACATCATTTTGAAGGTCCTCATACACATTCTTCCGCATATCTATTCTTATACTTTCATCAAAGGGAAGGGAGAGAGATTGTGAGAGAATTAAGAGAGAGAGAGAGAGAGAGAGAGAGAGAGAGAGAGAGAGAGTGGAAGAGAGAAGTATGATAATAGAGAAGTATATTATATGAAAAGAGTACAAAGATAACTAAGAGGCTTAAGACTGGAGTTGAATTGAATTGTTTTTTAATAGTGACATATGCCTCTATTTATATTATTATCAGGAGTATACCTGAAGTTTCTAGAATGTTCTAGAGTAATATAAAATATACATGAATATTCTATAATGAAATAATAAATGAAAATAACATTTTTTGTACTACAATTGTTATCTTAATGGTATGGCCTCAACTCGTGTAACATAAGGTCACGGGTTTAATTCCTTTTGGGGCCATATCATGACAGATGGTGTGAACAAACTTGTGTTTGTGTTTGGAGGAGTCTATAGCTAACAATCGGCAACCGTTCGGTTTGAACCGAACTGAACTGCGAAACCGCGGCTTAACGGTTAGGTTTAACAGTTATTTTATTTTATTTTTAAAATTTTAAAAACAAATTTTAAAAAAGTTTAAAAACTGTTTTTAAACAATCTTTTCATTTTCATGCCTTATTCTCACATTTTAGGAAAATATTTAAATTTTAAAAAATTTAAATAATGAAATATTTTTAATTTTTAATTTTAAAAATTTGATCTAAGCTGAAAACCGAAACCGCGGTTTTACCGGTTTAATGGCTTAATGGTTTGAGAAAATTGTAATGGTTCGGTTTAACGGTTTGTGGTTCGGTTCGTTTTGGTTCAGGTTTCAAATATTTTAAACGGTTCGGTTTCAAACCGGTTCGGATTGAACCCTCTCGAACCGAACCGAACCGTTGCCAATTGTTATCTATAGCCCAAGTTTGGTAACTATTCAATTATGGACATGTTGACACTACCAATCTTGTGGAGAGACATTGGAAATTTCTCAAGTACACTGCCTTGAGAGGAAGAATATACTAGTCTATTATTGATCTTGTGCATGTCTTAATCGGGGACAATGTCTCTGGCACTTGCATTGGCAGGACCGTGGTAGAATGGTACATGGAACGATAAGAGATATGTGAGAGTGGTAGATTCCAACCCCATGCAAATTGTAAGGATCAAAGGTCAAGACTTAAGGAGGCTGAGAGGATACTAGAAAGATATGTGGTTGATAGCAACTCAGTGCATATTGTGGACGAGGCCCAATATTGGTTTCGAATATTGAGCATAACCATTCCCACTGTATGGTACAATTTCTCACTCCAATGTTCATATTATGATTTCCAAGACTTTGCAAGTAAATGTAAGCATTTGCTCCATTCAGATGATCGTTAAGAGACATATGCCATCACTATGTGGATCATTACCATTTATAGATCATGCAACCCAAATGTGAATGGATGATGTGACAATGGATAGACAACTAGAGTCGACACAAGAAGCAGAAGTGGAGATGAATGTAGAAGTTAACGAAAGGGAAGAAAGAAAGATAGAAGCACATCAACTTCTCGAGCAAGGATGGGGAGCAATGAATAGTGTGGCTCTTGAGCGTTTTTTGCAACTAATGGTAGATTTTCGAAAGGAATTGCTCTTATCTATGGGTGCATCGGTAACAACCAATATGGCGTTGGGAGGTTCAATAAGTCAAAAGCAAATTGGTGCAAAAAGAGGAGCCACGGCAAACATTTCACAAAGAACTTATTGGCAGCTCCCCAAACACGACCAAAATACACACCAGCAGACTACAAAGAGTTGTGCGTCGTGCTAAAAGGCAATTGCCAATATGTGACACTAAGAAGGTTCAGTGTTTGCATTGTGATGGTTTGGCATTGACTTCAAGAGACTCCAATGCAAATTGTTGCAAAAATTGTGGGTGTATCTTGCCATCCTTTGAACAAGAGCCTTGATCTCATAGTTTTTTATTACATTACTTCATGTGATTTTTTATCTATAAAATCGTGCAATTTTGTATTTTTTTTAAAGCTTTTGATATTTTTGAGTAATCTTAGCATATCTTTTAAACAATGATCACTTCAGAAATTTCAATTGGGTACCCGGGTTAGGTGCATGCACCCGGGTTAGGTGTAGGTATTAGGTTAGGTTTAGGTACGTGGGTTAGGTTCATGTACCTGGGTTAGGTTTAGGTACCTAGGTTAGGTTCATGTACCCTGGTTAGGTGTGACAAAGGATTGTCAAAGTCGGGTTAGATGTGACAGAGGCTCGTCAGACCCCGGTTGGGTTTTTGGCGCGCGCTTTTTGTGGATAGAGATTGAACAATGCAAATCGCACGCGCATTCAAAACGTGCCTTGCACTGTTCGTGTCCGCGATTTCCTCACGAGGCCTAATTATGATTTGGTTTCAAACAGAAACGAGCATATACATATAAACATACATATTTACTGTTATTATACATGTATTGTTATACACATAAATTGATATATTCGCATTCGTGGAGGTTACCAAACGAATGCATGTGAATACGCGTACAAATGCATGAACAAATATTCGTTTTAAAAAAAAAGAAAGTTCATAAAGTCCCTACTTTTTAGTTTCTTAGATATATCATATACATACTATATAACAAAGAGGACTTTGACAATAAAAAGGGGATATTTTACTTCACATTAAAAAGGAGACTTAGACTAATAATATTTTTATAATGGATATAAACTTAAAGTTTTTATTTTATTTTTTCATAAAACAATTTAAAAAAAAGTTAATTAATTAATTAATTAATTAAAGGTTCATTGATTCTCCACTTTTTACTCTCGGACAAAATTTGATATTTTTATTTGACATTAAAAATGGGACCTCGCATTAATAATATTTTTATAATAGATGTAAAATTTAAAAGTATTTGTTCTCTTTTTAATCAATAAAAGGTTCATTAATCCCCCTTTTTTACTCTCCCACAAAACAAAATTTGATATTTTTATTTGACATTAAAAAGGGGACCTTACACTATTAGTTTTATAATAGATGTAAAAATATTTGTTTTTTTTAAATAATAAATGAATGGTTCTATAATATTCATGTAGTCATTTTGTACAAATATTACGGATGACGAATACCACAAATATTACGCATGGATCAATCTATGGTTATACATATATGCAGGGTTGCCTTTTGACGGCCGTTTTGAGTGTTTTTGGCAAATTTAACCGTATATGAAGGTTAATTTGAAAATGAAACCATCAATCTTGACGGGCATATATTTTATAAAAACATAAAAATGAAGGTTTAAAATTTGTTAATACCCTCAAATTTTGCTAAGGCCAAAACAATAGTACATATATTAGTAGTTACAAATTACAATTCATAGGTTCTTGGCCATAATCTGCGAATCCAGCAAAGCAAAGCAGCACTTTTCTTTTCACTTTAAACCGAGCCGACGGCAATCTTGATGAATCACTGGCAAGAAGATGCTTTGCACTTTTCTTTCCACTTTAAAGCAGCAATCTTAGAACTCGAAAATGGTACTTTTCCCTGCAAGCCTGAAACGCACGCTATAGCATATAGTTTTATTTAAGAAGGGTAAATGTGTAAACATATGTTATGTGATATGATAAAGGAGAAGAAGTGTCTGGGCATATGCATAATGTGAAAATAAACTTAGGGCTTCTTCTCTTTTCGGCCTATTCCTCTCTTTTGTTAGTTTGTTTCTCTCTTTCTCTTTTTATTGTAATTACCTTACCCTAGTGGTAAGTTGTTAACACTACAAGCACTGTGTTGTGGGTTTGAAACCCAACTTCTTCACCTCTCTAATATATACTGCTTATATATCTCTTAAATCACTAGATGCCACTGTGGAATGTAAGGGTTGAACCCATGACCACTTGGTCTCCATTGGGCATCCTTACCAATTGAGCTACATCCATCTGGGCTCTCTCTCTCTCTCTCTCTCTCTCTCTCTCTCTCTCTCTCTCTCTCTCTCTCTCTTTCAAAGCTCTCTATAAGTTCACTCCGGCCATCGTTTTCTACGTTCTATAGCTCCTTGGAGAGCTCTTTGAGAGAGCTTTCTAAAGAATGTTCATTTACTGAATTCCGTTACCGTGGCGAGAAGTTATGAGCATTTTCATCCGCAGCCATCTTTGCCCCACGGTTCCTCAAACGGAAGGTAGATTTTGAAGCCCTAAATCGAGTGAAAGGTACATTCTCTCTCCTTCCCTCTTTGTCTCTCTTTTCCCGTACGGTTTGTCTGTACAATGGCAAATACTCGTAAAACCGCCGCAAAGTTTGGGGGTATTATTGATAATGAGCCGAGATCACCAACAAATCTCGATTCTAATGCAATGGACAAAATGCTTATGAGTCACTTGATTTCTCTTCAAGAAACCATAAACAAGCAAGGTGAAGAGATTAGGATGTTAATGAAAGAGAATACTAAGCTCCAAAGTGTTGTCATTGAGAATGAAAGTCTTAAACAAGTGGTTGCAAAACTTCAAGAAGAGATTCAAGAATGTAAAAGAGCTTCATTTGAAACAAATGAGCGCCTTAACAAGATTGAGTTAAAGGAAGCATTAAAAGAAGAAAAATTGGATACGATGAGGCGGGATGTAAGTGAGATGAAAAATGTATGTACAACGAAGTCATGGGCCGATGTATGTGGTGGGGATGTGTTATCAAACTCATCTAATATGCATGTGATGCATCAAGAGAAGAATATAGAAAGCATAGATGTCCGAGAATTGAAAGAACGCGAACGACGATCAAAGAACATTGTCGTCCGTGGGATTAAAGAAGAGAGTATGGAAACACCCGCATCCCTTGGAAAGGCCATTGGTGAATTTTTTAGCATGCATTATGGGATGTCAGATGTGAATGTATATGGGGCACACCGAGTTGGGAAACATGGTGTTACTCGCTCCGGAGAAAGGCCTATTGTATGCACAATGACGGATGATACAAAGCGGCGGATCATACTCGAAAATAGTTGGGTATACCTCAAAGGTACACAATGCTTTGTGAGTGAAGATCGTACTATCTCACAACAAAATGCTCGTCGTAAAGCATATGAAGAAAGATTGAAAAACAAGGTTAAGGATGTGCCTAAAGATGGAAATGTAGGCAAATAGGGACACGTGATCTATGAGACTAACCCACGCCTTTTACGACTATGTTTTTGGAATTGCAATGGATACCCATGGAATGCGGGATTTGGCATAGAGGAGTTCACCAATGACTCGGATATCACACTTCTTGTTGAAACATGGGAGCATGATACTCAAAGGATTCAAGGTTTAGGAAACTATAATGTACACTCTTTGATATGGAAGAAAAATCCAAGACAAAGAAGAGGACAAGGAGGGGTGGCATGTTTGATTAAGAAGGAAATAGAGAAATATGTGTCAATCATAAAAAATGATGAAAATAAATGCTACATATGGCTCAAAATAGAAACACCTAATGATTTGCCCACTTTTGTTGTTGGATGTTACATTCCTCATCAAGATTCTAACTTTTATGCTTGTTTGGATAAAGATCAACCGTTTGCCAATCTAGAAGATGATATTGCTTATTTCAAATCCAAAGGGGAAGTTATTGTCTTTGGTGACATGAATGCTCGTACAAGAAGTTTCCAACTTGATTCACAAGAATCTTTTATGCCACATATCTCAAGGATGCAAGAGGATATGCAAATGTATAACCGCTCTTCTAGCGATGAAAAAGATCCGGACCAATTTGGGAAACTACTCCTACAAATGTGCAATAGTACCGGATTGCTTATTGCAAATGGTATTTCCTTATGGCCCAACACTAATGGTTTTACATGTAGAAAATACAACGGAAATAGTGTGATTGATTATGTGCTACTTTCCGAAGGTATTTTGGATCGTATACATAAATTCTCACTTGGTGAATGGACACCGGAATCAGATCATAGGCCTTTATGTATTGATCTCAAATGTATGCATAGGTTTGATTGTGAGAAGGCTATTGAAGATAATAAACAACCGCACTTGAGCATGAACCTTAAGCGAGCACCCATGTATTCCAAGATGGTTGAGGATATGTTACAAATGACAAAGATACAACATGGTGCCACACTAGAATGCAAATGGGAAGCTTTCAAGAAAGTCATTCTCTCATGTACAAACAAATGTTTTTCGACCAACCGCACATCTTGGAAATGCACCAAGAAACTTAGGAAAAAATGGTTTGATAAAGAATGTCGTGAAGCTCGAAAGTGCCTTATGGTTTTGGATGTAGTTAAGGATAAAGAGAATTACCAAAAGCATTTGCATGAGTATAAAAGGCTTATTCAAAGAAAGAGAAGAATATGGGAAGTTACTCAACAATTTATCCAAACGCAAGAGAAAGCACATGCATGTGCTAAATTTTGGGGAAATCTAAAGGGAAAACGTGTTGAGAGTTATGGTGACTTAACTCTTCACGACTTGTCTATGCATTGTAAGAATTTATATGAGTTATCTCTTGCCGGAAAGATGATGTGTTATGGTTCTCTTTCACATATGCCTTCCTTCTTTACAATTGAAGATATATGCATAGGACTTAAGAAATTGGCCTCTCGAAAGGCAAGCGATCTTCAATGTGTAAAGGCTGAAATGCTCAAATGGACAGGAAAGGAAGCACATATATGGATAAGCGATATGTTTAATGATGCATTGCAACATGGTATGCCGTACGATTGGACTACAAATTGGATCAAACCTTTACATAAAGGTGGAGATATAAATAATGTAAACAATTATCGAACCATCATGGTTGGCTCATTAATGGCAAAACTATTTGGATGTATAATGGAATCAAAGATAAGTGTATGGGCTGAAAAAAGTGGTAAGAGAGCTTATGGACAAGCTGGCTTTCGGAAACACCATAGCACCATTGATCACCTTATCACCCTTCGAGTATTAATGGAGGAAAGTCGCCTTAGGGGTAAAGGTTTATATTGTTGCTTTGTAGACTTCAAGAAAGCTTTTGATATGGTACCTCGTGAGCATCTTTGGAGGCGAATGGAAGAACTTGAGGTGCCAAGTGAATATATGCTTGCAATTTCCCGAATTTATGAGAAGGTTATATGTTGTGTGCGCATGAAAGATAAACTTTCAGATTTTTTCAAAAGCACTATTGGTGCTAAGCAAGGATGCCCACTCTCACCAACACTATTTGGTCTATGCATTGATGAATTGGAAGAAATGGTTACCAAGTTTGCAAAGGAAGAATGTGTTGAAGAAGTTGCCATTGGGAATGTTGTGATTATGCTTTTGCTATATGCAGATGACGTAGTGCTTTTTGCAAATACTTTAGGAGATGCACAAAAGCTTATGAAGGCATTGGAAAAATTTTGCATGCATACTAAATTAAGTGTCAATAGCTCTAAAACAAAGATTATGCTTGTGAAGAGCCAAAAAAGAGATAAACCATGCATTATGTACAACAATGAGCCACTTGAATGTGTGGAAAGCTTCAAATATCTTGGCCTTGAAGTTCCTTCAAATCATAGATGGAATGAATGTGCTACACGCCGCTTAGAGGCGGGCAAACGAGCATACTATGCATTTGAGAACACATGCAATCTTGGAGATATTAAGTGTTGGGTCCTCAAGAAATATCTTTTTGACACTTTGGTGACACCAGTTCTTCTCTATGGGGTGGAAGTATGGGGCGGTAGCATCCCTAAGTCTATGTGGAAAGAGTTTGAAAATGTCCAAAAGCATTTTCTTACCAAGTTTCTACAAGTTAAGAAACAAACGCCCTACACCCTCCTCCTCCTTGAGACGGGATCGCTTCCCATTGAGATCATGGCCATGGAAAGGGTTGTTGAATACATGCTTAAGGTTCAAAAAAGTCCCTCACATCGACTTCCTAGAATTGCGTGGGAAGCAAGCAAAAAGATCCAAAAGACGCATAAAAGCAAAATTTTGTGTTCCGGTTGGATGCAAGATATAGAAAAATGGTTTGGTAGATGGGATGCGAGACACTTGCTTCATGATGCATCATTAGATTCCTCTGTAAATGAGGCATTTTTGCAACGCCAATGTATCATGACATGGGACAAATGTGGAGGCTCACGCTTCACACATTATACTACACATGTTGCACCTAACTACAAAACCATATTCTTTGCGGAACGGGGAAATCGTACACATCCATACATGTTAGAGCCCATACCGTTATCTGCCATTCGAACCATTGCTTCCATGCGACTTAGCTCACATGCATTGCGATGTGAAACAGGGCGTTGGGGTACAAGTGATGAGAGTGGTCGGTTATGCACACTTTGCCCTAAACAAGTTCGCGAGTCTGAGTATCACACTTTGATACAATGCTCTGCCTTTGATCATATTCGACCATGCTTTCCACATCTCTTCGATCGAGCCCAATCTTTGCATGAATTCCTCTCACAAACACAATGTGCACTCTCGATTGCAACATTCATTGGTAAAGTTCTTGAACATCGAGAGTCACTACTCACTTTCACACGTATCACGTGAAATGTAATATTTTTGGTCTCATAGGTCATATTTGATCTCCGAAGACGATAATATAATCTATCTATCTATCTATCTCTATCTCTCTCTCTCTCTCTCCCCACTTGCTTCTACTTCTTTCTTGATTTCTCTCCCTTGCTTTGATCAAGTTGTAATTATTTCTTTCTTTTCTCAAGCTCTTTGCTTTGATCAAGTTGTACTTTGTGGAATACATCCACAACTTTGCAACTTTGCATCTCTCTCACACAAGTTATAATTGATCGTTGATGGAATACATCCACAACTTTGCAACTTTGCATCTCTCACACACAAGTTATAATTGATCATTGATGTCAATGCATGTCTTCAATTTTTACATGATGCAAAGGCTTGTAAAATGGAACTCTATAGGTTTGTTGACACTTCTTTACGTTTAAATTGTGAAGGTTGTATATAATATACATGGAGCTTGGCGTATGTTTTGCAAAATGAAGGATTGGCAAGATAGTTTCCCTCATTTGATGAAATTATGGTAAGGTGTCGTGTGAGAGAGGGTTCTCGAAGCAAGATATCATCGAAGAGATGGAAAGAAATCGATTGAATATGTATAGAACATTTACATGATTTAATGCGAGTCTCATTTGAATGGGCCACACATTGAAGAAATAGAATGGGATTGTGTATTATAATATGTATATTGTTTGGTACGAATAATAATAATAATATTGGATGTATTTACTTTTTTGAAGGGCAATTTTTTTTTTTGACAAAACTGGCAAATTTTTTGGAATACCGTTCTCTCATCATCATCATCACATGACAGGCAATGTTAGCCGTCATCAAAAGGCAACACTGCATAATTTTCAATTTAATTTTCTGAATTTTAGTCTGCATATCCACCACGCACAGAGAATAAAGTTCTTGATTTTTCAAGAAATGTTAAAAGGAGATCAAACGAAGAAACTGCTGAATCCGAGAAGATGATGCTGAATCAGGTTCTTTGGCGATCTTCTCGTCTTCTTCTTCACAACAACAACAACAAACATTCTTCTTCACAAATGATGACTATTCAAAAGAGCCTCTTAAATCATCACAGGGGGGGTCGCCATAGCCACATCACACAGAGATCTAGTTTAATCTTACACAGGTGCCGGTATCAGTGGTCATCCTCATCCTCATCATCTTTGGTAGCCTCTGGTTTTGTTCGCCAGTTTCATACTCGTCTGCATTTTGTAGAATTTTACCTGCGAATGCTCTCAGAGAGGCCTGTATTAACCAAGAGTATTACTGCTGCCACCATTTATTTCTTTGCCGATGTCGTTTCCCAGGTATTTTACTTCAATTCTCTATGATTCTTTAGAGATTTATGCCCTTTAATTTGGTTATGTTATCTATAAATATAAGATAAACAAACATTAGTGTTTGTTATATATATTTATATTTATTGTAGATGATTTACATTATTTTGCATAATACTAGGGTTTTTAGCATTATTTTGGGATTTTGTCTATTTCCCCGAATACCTTTGGTCAATTTAATCTCCTTTTCCTTAACTATATGTGCAATTTGACAATATGTATATTATGGTCTATGAGAGACTAAAGCATCTTTACGAATAATGTATAAAGCGGGGTAATTGTATCCCATCATAAATACAATGGATACTCTGTAAATAAATTAAAAGCAAACATTGAGGTGTGTCCTCACTACATACCTCAGATATTCTTAATCAAAAGGTTAAAGGGTGACAATAGTGTGGCCAGTGATTCCTATGATGGGCAAGGATGACCTTATCTTTTTGAGGTAGTGAGGTTATCGATGAGGCCCCAATGGGGCCTGGTTGTATTGGGCTACAGAATGCTGTTTATAGCAAAGATGGTCATCTGGTTCTAGCCCTCCATATCTCCTTGTCTCTATTCCCAGTTGGTGTGATGACAAGTGGATCTATCCAATTACACTATGCGTGCTGTGTGAGGGATGAGTACCCATGTAGCTGGGGAGGACCACAAACCTATCTGATGATGTCTGTAGGAAGCTATTCTTGTCATATTCCATCCTTGTGCCCAAGGAAAAAGGGGCGATCCAATAATTATGTGATTCAGTAATATGCAGGTGAGTTCCAGAAGAGGTTGTCAATTTGTATGCTGTGTCCGCGATGTACAGTTAGTCCATTGTGCATACCAACCAGGTATCTCTGTCTCTTGCTAGCTGCTTCAATAAGTGCAAATCGTGGGTGCCTTTGCTGGATAGAGTTTTCACAATCTCTGCAAAAGGCCGACTGCTTGCTGGAGGACATTAAAGACTAGTGGTGTAGTTTAGAGCTCCAGTCTGATCCATTGTAACCCCATTCGAATGTTCTGGTTGAGACCCCAGTTGTGTAGCCCTTGGTTGACTTACAGCATGACCAGGAGGCAATGGAGCTAAAGAAAGTTGTGATGGTTCTTCATTGATGAGCTTTTGTGGTTGTACTGCTATCCTTCAACAACTTTTCTCTATATCTCTGGAATTTGAGCAAGAAAAGTCCCACACACAGTTGGTCTTAGTATTCTATTACCATGTGTAGTGGGCCAAAGCCTAGCGCAAAGAACGAATATCTCCCTCTTGTTTCATAAAAATCCATTGGATGCTGATCATTGATTGGGATAATGCCTTGATCACTATTTGGGCTGCTCCACTGTTCTATTGATCATGCAAGCAATCATTGAGACTAAAGATCTCTCCAAATCTATCCAGTTATGTGTCCTATGAAGGTGTAGTCCACATATTTCTACTCTGCTGAGAAGATTCAATGTCCTAAGTTCATCAACCAACCACTCTTTAGTTTGTGGTTCTTTGGTCTATGTGCACATTGTTTTCAAGGGTACCAAGGTCGTGTGAATGTTATTGTTCGATATGTGTAGGATTGTGTATATGGTACCTCTTCCTCTCCCAAGAAGAACTTTGGTATTGCTCTTGTTATCTATGCTTGAGTGGTGTGAAGCATAGAATGAACCGTACGTATCATACGTGCATTCGCATTCGAGAATGATTCAATCAAACGTGTATGGTAAATCATCTCGAAGTTGGATTGGATTGACTATGGTCTATATTATATATTGATTCACTCTCAATCCCAATAAGTGGACTCTAATCCATTGTGAACCACCAACATAAGTATGGTTGCAATATTTGCATTGTATCACATGCATACCTTTGGGATGCTTCTTAAGAATCAAGACATCTCTATTCTCCTCACTTTAGAACTTTACAAAAAATGAGTATGAACTATAGAGATTGAATCAAAATATGTCATTATAAATTATAAACAAACGTTCAAAAACTTATAAAACGTATATTTGAGAATATGAAGAAAATATGACGTAGGCAGTAGTAGCATAACAACTTACCACTAGGGTGAGCTAATTTCTAATAATAACAAAAGTAAAAAAAAGTAAAAAGTAATATGACACTAACATAAAATTTTGTTATGACATGACACTAACAAGAGAGAGATGAGAAAATTGGGAATTGGACCCAGGACATAGACAGCAATGGCATGACAACTTACCACTAGGGTGAGCTAAATTGCAATGATAATCAATAAAAAAAAGAAAAAAAAGGAGCACGCATTTTTCCCTTTTCAAACGTGTTCGTTTTCAAACGTTTGAATGCTTGCACGAACACGTATATTACGTTCTATGGTGTGAAGCACCATTGCTTTAGTTTAATCTAGGTTTACTTACAAATCTTTGTTTGTACCAAATTGCTTTAAATCGTTTAGATGTCTTTGTGGTCCCTCCTGAGAGTTGGAGATGAACCCAATGTCATTAGCATACAATAGTACTATTGGTACGCGCAATCTTTGGCAATCTTTCATCTGATCCACCCGATTTTTCTATATTATTTGGTGTCTAATCTATATAAAGATTGAAGAGAGTGGGTGATAGTGGACATCCTTATTTTACTTCAATCGTGCTCCATGACCTCCAACAACCCAATAGGAGTGCATACTTTTCCTAAGACTTATTCATTTAGTGCATAGGTATGCTTAATGGTTGTCATGCGTGGATCTCTAACTGATGAGTTGCACTTCATTACATGTGAGTACCACAATACTTCTCACTATTCTATTGCTGTTTACTAAATGCTTCGAACATCTTATGTGTAATTCTTTAGGTGGCATGCTTCACATCTAGTTGTTGAGGTTCACTGTCTAGAATAATGCTTCTACCATCATAGGGTTGTGGCCAATTCAATTAATGTGTATCATGCAGTGGAGAATTTGCTACAGATCATCCATGACAACACCATGACAAGTGAGCAGTCTATTTGTATCTTTGTCTGGATGTGGAGGCATGGGGAGGTGTGAAGTCCATATGGCTACACCATACATGAGGGCAGGGATGAAGATGTTGTGGAATGGTCATACTTTGGTATGACATTCCTGAAAATGTTCCTAGTGGCATTGTTGTTCTAGCAATGCCAGAGCTGAATATCCTTGAGTGAATCAACTTTGAGATCTTGGACCATTGAGATGCGCACCAATGGTAATTGTAAATGTAACTATTTACTACGTAGGAATCCACTATTTCAAATTGCCCCTCTTGCTATGGTAAATACAGCTTGTCGGCGAGGCAGCATGAATATGTGAAAGTTCAGGGTCTTGGTCTTTCCCATGCTCATGTTAAGGCCTTGTTGTCTGCAAAACCATCTAGGGCATTGAATAATGATGCCATATACCTGTATGAGATTTAGAGATCAAGACAGTAAAGAAGAATGTAGATGGCTGTAATTAAATGTCAATTCCCTGCTATCTCCACGTGTGATGTGGTCTGCGACCTTGTAAATGTAGAGTTTGAGAAGGGTAAGGGAGAGTCGCCTTTCTTCATATTGATGATGCTGTTGCTCAGGGGTGGCACATGTTGACTTGGGAATGTCAGTGCTTGCACATTCAGTTACCTTGCATACCTTATCGACTCTTCTTTGATTGTAGTGTGTACGAGTTGGAATTCTTCTTGTTGTAGTTGTTTCCTAGCTACTTCCACCCGTCGATGCTCTTTTGCTTTGATTTCTATTTTTATTACTTTTTTGAGAAGGGATAATGTCCAAGGGAGAGAAAGAGTGTAAGAATAATCTCCAACTATAGTTTTTAGTTATTTAGTTGTGTATACCATTATATTTAAAAATATTGAGACTGTAACTAAAATTGGTTTGAATTTTATGATTGAAATTCCATAACATCCTAATATCCAAATGGGTTTATTTTTGTTTAGGATCTCTGAGCACTAACCCAAAATGTGATTGTAAATTTCTCACTAAATGTTGCAGAGACTTGGTATGTGGAGTTCAGATGACCCTGAGGAAGTTCAATGGGATCCTAGAAGGACAATACGTATGTTTGCTGTGGGCATGTTCATGTCAGGGCCCATGTTGCATTTATGGTTCAATTTCCTGTTAAGGTACTTCCCGAGGCGAGATTTGATAACAACAATAAAAAAGATAGCGATGTCACAACTTATCTATGGCCCGACTTTCACAGTGTCTTTCTTTTCACTTAATGCTTTTGTTCAAGGTATCTTGGCTAACTTTGCTGATGCACAATACATTTAGAGTTGTTTAATTAACTTGGTGTCAATGGCATATATTCCTCTGGCTTTCTTACAAGGCACAAGGTAATAGCCCAAAAATTTCCAACAATGCTGGATAGCGTGTTTCTTTTATCCAGACTTGTAACAGAACTAGTGTTCAAACTGAAAGAAATTTGTGAATGATGATCCCGTTTGTGACAGTATATATGTTTTTCCTTGCATATTCAAGTGTAGGTGAGTCAATGGACTTATTCCTTGCTTATTAACTACAGGTGAGTCGACAGACGATATCATATCACGGCTAAAGCGAGACTTTCCTAGAACAATTAAAAGTGGTCTTATGTATTGGCCAGCATGTGATTTTATAACCCATCGCTATGTGCCAGTTCATCTTCAGGTAATTTAGTTCATATAGCAAGGAATAGAGTTGTATTATTTTAGTTGTTATTTGCTTTAAAAAAACCGTTCCATTATGCATCCAGGCGTTGGCAAGCAATGCATTCTCCTTTGTGTGGACAATCTATTTTACATACATGGCGTGCTTGAAGAAGGTTGAGTTAGAATGCAGTGGATGAAAAGGAGTTCTCATTTGTATCCAAAGGAATGTTTGGAGGAAAGATTTAACTTCTCTCATACTATAAAGGGAAAAAAAATCATATTAAACAAGAAGCTATAACAATCATCAAACATATACATAAATAACAACAAACACCAAGACATATACAACAATAACAAACTCACCAAGGAATCAATAACAAAGAAAGATAAATGGCAAAAGTGATTTTTCTATTGAGGGAATAATATTGGAGGTTCCATTTATTGTCAGATTTATTTGTGCCTAATTGGCATGTGGTATTTACAATAAGATGTGCCACCTATAATATTTTGGTATACCCAAAACCAATTTATAGTTTATTCTTTACAAAAGAATAAAAAAATGTCAAATAATACTGAAGAAATCAATTTTACAATTGGTTTTTGGTGTGTAAAGGTTTAATCTCAACATATTTTATGAGGGATTATCTTTTTATGAAAATGGAACCTGGGCCTCCTTGCATTATGCATAACTTGAATAGTATCCTGGTCCCTTAAGGTGTAGAAGTGAGCACATGAACAATTGAGCAAAGTATTCAAATGGTCACATGTGTGAATAAAAGATTCAGGAAATCAACGAAAAGCAAAAATGTAGAGATGTTTGCTCATCACAAGATATATTAATGGGAGAAACTGGAACAAAAGTGCAAAAATATAAAAATGTCTGTTCATTACAAGATATATTAATGGGAGAAAATGGAGCGAAAGTTTAAAACAGGTTAACAACATATTTTATGGTAAATGGAAATATTCATAAACAGAATTAGTTGCATCACAAGCATATACACTCATGCATGTTATGTGTTAAAAGGGAGGAAATGGGGCAAACATATAAAATATATTTGCAAAACATGATGAAGGGAAACAAATGGCCTTTTTTGTTAACAGAATAAGTTTGTTTCACAGACTTTTTATGCTCACGCATATTATGCTAAACAAGGGCCATGAATGTTTGTGTTTTCACTGGAAATTGGACTTGAATTTGTAGGATGGCATTTATTCAGAAATTTGGTTCTGCTTTGTACTTGGGAAATGTTTCAATATTCTTACACATGAACTGCACACATATTTCGTCTCAAATTTCAATTTAATTTTGTAAACTAATTGTTTATTTCAAGTTCCATTCCACTTATTTCATAGGCTTAACTATTTGAACTCCTTTCATTGTTTGAAAGCCAATGAATTGTTTTGCTTTGTGTAGCAATTTCTCATTAACAATGAATCATGATTTGATTATTTGAATAGGATAAATTATCTTATTGGAAAAGCTGCATATTTATTATGTTGACATCATTATCGCAATTTCTGTGTTAGTCCATGTAGCATCCATATCCTTATCTTTAGCCTATGTAAGTCTCAAAGTTAACCTAAAGACATTGCAATGAGGATCTTTCCAGAATATATTATACAAAGAAAAGGCCTCTCTCTCTCTCTCTCTCTCTCTAATGCACAAACGTTATGTGACACGATGCCTAACACCATATTAAAAAATAGCATATTAATGGAAGCTCCTTGTTTACACCTCCACAACCTAGATGCTAGGCTTCTTTTTTACAATCTACTTCATGCTATAAAAATGGCAAAACTTCAAAAGCTAGGTTTTCCATGGTAGGGAATGTCATGGGTCTACAAATCTCGGAACATAGCTTGTTCTTCATCCGTCAACATTGACGTGTCTCCCTTTGCAGGAGCAACTGAGTTACTATCAAAGTTGGAAGTGTCATTTGGAGAAACCTACATCGAAAACATTTCAGGAATAAAATGATATAAAAAAAACAATTTAAAGCTTTTAGATGCATGGAAATTGTTCTTTAGAAGTGTCAAAAAGAAAACCAATTGGAAGCGTGATATCATGTATGAAATATTACCAGTGGTTTGGGTTGCAAGGGAGCTCTTTCTCTTTTGTACAAAATATCATCCCATCTAATACCAGAAAACCAAGGATGACTCTTTATTTCGTTCACTCCATCTTTTAGGCAACCAATCCTGTGTCACAATTGACAAAAAGATATACATATATATATATATATGAAAAAAATCAAGACGAGTTCAGCACATTGGCAAGCAATATATATTAGAGAAATGTTTATATAATTCTTTCCATGATCAGGAAGAAAAATATAAACCTTTTTCTATATCAGTTCCACATATTGGGCATAAATATTTATTTCCACCCTACTACTAAAAAATAACATATTCATGTAGTGAAAAATATGCACATACCTCTTTGTCAAGTCTGCAGTCAAAAGCTTCCGGATAAGATCTTTGGCACTGTAAATTTAATATATTGTTTGTTTTATTACTCATAAATCCTATCGAGATTTTTTTGTAGCATTTTCATGTGACTTCACGCGAAATTTTTATATAAGGTTTTTTGGATGGAAATTTTCATTCAACGTATGATCTTATATAAGAATACAAAAAAACATGTCTCACAAGTTAATAACTTTCACAATATGCAAAATTTTGGGGATTTCTTTTGTATTTACAAATCTAATACTCGCACAAGAAAAATAAATGCTTGAAGAATATTTTACTTCTTTGAGAAATGGCTTGGAAAAAGCAATTTGCCATCCAGTATCTTCTGATAAGTTCCATTAACATCTATTAAAACAAAAAACAAGATGATGAAGTGTTGTTGATAGGTTTTTAAGTTGCCCCTATGAAAATAAGAAAAATTTATCATCGATCAAAAAGTGTATAGCCTCACCTTCATCGTAGAAGGGAGGGTATCCAGCTAACATTTCATAAACAAGCACCCCAAACGTCCACCTGGACGATCTATTAAAAGATCAACATCAGATATGGCTGTGGAGAAAGCCGTTTTACCAAGTAAATGCATTTTCATTTTGAGAATAGCACAGACACATTAAAGGCAGGATATGATAAAAGATACACAGGAAATTTAATTATTGTCCTGAGCAATTGAAAAAACATGGCATATGGAATCAATGTGAAACATTTTCATTTATTCTATGTGAGGTCCTGAATCCTCCTGATAATTGACTATTGATGTTCAAAGATTAGTTTCCTTACTAAATCAGCAATCCACTTGTAGGTATAATGTAGTTCCAAGATGATGATAATATTAAAGAACAATGGACATTGTAGTTCTCATTATGATTATCGATAAGACAAAAATGACCACCTTCCATAAGCAAAGAAGATATTTATTTTTTATGTCAATATAAGTGAAAACATACACACATCTATACTATCTACCATTAATAAAATCAACATCTCACCAGTCTACAGGTTTCCCATGACCTTTATTAAGAAGTATTTCTGGTGCCAGATAATCTGGCGTTCCTGACAAGTTTACAAAAGATAATGGCATCATATTCAGTAACCAAAAGCTAAGAAAATCTGTCAAATACATGGCACTTTGTATTTGGAGAAAACAAACAGTTGAAACTCATAATATTTTAATCTAGCTCAAAGGAAAGTTTCTCAAAGGCTGTTCAAGATTATTTATATGAATGTTCCTGTTTTAGAGTTCTGAAAAACCATTTGAAGTGCACATACCACACAAGGTAAACGTTCTATGATCTATTTTCTTGGCAAATCCAAAGTCAGCAATCTTTATGTTTCCTTTATCATCCAGTAAAAGATTTTCTGGCTGTGTATGTATTGGAAACATTTAACAATAAAATAACAATAATAATAATAACTATAGAAATAAGATTATATCCAAGATAACTAAGCAATGATCTTTGCACACAACTCCAAACAAGAGATTGATAAAATTGTTTGTTGTGTTTCAACATCCACAAAATCTAACCTTAAGGTCCCTATAGATAATGTTCAAGTTATGGATGTACTCGAATGCAAGGAGTACTTGTGCGGCATAAAATCGCTGCAAATTCCAATGTATGTGATCAAATTAGTCTCATATATCATAATCTGGCTCCTGCGAATGTTAACAACCTATCTATCTCTAGATTTTTAGCTAGTCCCAGCTATTCTCAAAATTGCAGTACATTTGCATATATAAAAAGGAAAAAACATACCAAAATATCCCTAAATTTTTTGTTGTCAGTAGTGTACTATTATATTGCTGTATTAAAAAGGAGTACCCTGAAGCATTTTTTAGGGTTTCTTTTTCTTCCTTTGTTTTACATATAAATAAGGAAGGCTACAGAACACCTAATGACACAATCAAAGAAGAGAAAACTTACAGAGGTACTTTCGTCAAACTTTCCCTTCCCTCTCAAGTATCCAAAGAAGTCGCCCCTGGCAAAAATAAATAATGAAATTATAAGGGTCATTCAAAAAATGTCCACCACAGGATTTTTCATCAACATTAATAAGTTCCAAAGTTGTACACATACCCACAAACATACTCCATAACAAGATGCACACATCTAGGGTCTTGGCAACAACCATGAAGGTTCACAATGAATGGAAAATCGATCTTCTGTAGACTATCTTTTTCAGCTTTTACATGTTCTAACTGCGTAATATTTAGTGTTTCAACAAATAACACATGTTATAAATCCAAGCAGAGAGTACCTACTTGATTCAAAACAAATTAAAGTGAATTCAAAAGAAATAGTGATGTTGAAGGCAATAAAGGCAATACAATCAAGAAATTACCCCACTTTTACATACAAGGGAAAACCGATATAAGTGGTGCAAAGTTTCATATATCTTTGTATTAAAGAGTCTGGGATTGGAGCATCACCTGAGATTGGAGCTCTCAGGTGATGCTTGAAATATATGCTCATTGAGGATAGATTAATAGAGGTCCCAGGGATGAAGTGGCAAGATGCTAAAATGTCAAATTTGGAAAATTACATTGCAAATATTAATCCTCAACGTTGGTCCCAATACAAGGTAAAAATGTCATAATGTATCCAATCACATCTCATTATCCGCATCAGCCTTGGCTCTCAAAGGGCCTTAACACTTCTTCAAACTCACTCACACATGTTAGGCGTTGAGTTAGCATCATGCCACCATCACTCAAATATGAAGATATGCATGGTATGCAACAAAAACCTAGAGGACAATGAATATAACTTAATTCTAGCATGTTCAGTCTATACGTAATTTGCAAGAAATATGATAACTTGTTAGATGGGCATGATAATTTAAGTTTTGTACTCAAGTCTCCCCCGAGAAGAGTGAGCACATATGTGTATACATTTATTTTCACTGCAGAGTAATAACCCCCTTCTTAGGTTGGAGTCACATACAAGACGATATGTTTATTTGGTCCCATAGGTCAAATTAGCCTCCTTGGGAACAACAAAAAATCTATTCAATTCTTAACTTAAAGCACCTATAGTATTTCGAAAAGATTATCAAGGACAGATGAACAATTCAAAAACAATAAAGAGCAAAAATTTTGTATCTGTAATAGACCAGAAATCCATATATACAAAGCAAAAAAGTTCTTTACCTGCTTTGATTTGATGATAGCAGATTTGGAAAGAGATTTTGCTACACAAACATGATTCGTTTTGATGTGTGTCGCCACATAAACCCTCCCAAAACTTCCTGCTCCTACGATTTTGCCAAGTTCAAAATCTTGGATCTTACAGTCATCAAACCAAACCTAATATGACAAATAAGAAATGTAGAAAAGCAAAAAACGATTCAAAAGTATTTAGATTTTCTTTTTTCTTTCGAAGATGATTCAGATTAACAATAATTATAATTAAGAATTTGTTTTACCTTAGGAGCAGACGGTGGCGGTGGCGGTGGAGGTGGTGGTGGTGAAGGGGATGCTACCCCAACAATCTTTCTGGTGATCATTCGCATGAGATTCGCCATGATTGAAGCAAAATATGGCAACAGATGATCACGTGACGTAATAAGAATGATCACGTGACGTAATAAGAACTCTCCACCCTCTCACGAGACTTCGCAAGAGATTTTGACTAAGAATTGAAATGATGCATCTTATTTGAAAGTTCCTACAAGAATACAGATTATATACGCATTTGTATAAATCAGCTTAACCACCAAAAGGCATTCATATCAAGGAACAAGTTGGTAACTGAGGGAGGCAATGGTAATTTCCATGTCCCTATACAATCCCAAGAGATGGCAATTTTCCTCCCATTTTCCATATACACAAACACATATACCACGTGCATTTACAGTTTGATACACACACACACAAATGCAGATATATATATATATATATATATATAACACATATACCACGTGCATTTACAGTTTGTATGCACACACACACACACACAAATGCAGATATATATATATACAGTTCCTTCTAGCATGTGAATATATCAATAAATTAATCAAGACTTCTATTTGTAGGGAAAATCCTGAGCACACACAAATATTAGGGTTTTTTTGAAAAAAAAAAAAACAGGTGTGCATGTTAGTGTTAACTATGTCTAAAAATTCAGGTTTATAATGTCTGTAAACAGAGAGAGAGGCTTACCATGGATTGTGAACAGAAGATTATGCAGAAACAGTACACGAAGAAGGAGGCGTGAGACACAGAGGGGGGTGGGGAGAGAGAGGGAATGATATGAAGCGATGCGAGCGAGATAAGAAAATGTGAAGAAGAAGAAGAAGAAGAAGAAGAAGAAGAAGATGATGATGAAGATGGAAAAACAGAGAGTCATTTTTTGGGTCTTTCTTTGTTTTATTTTGTGTGTGTGTGTGTGTGTGTGTGTGTGTGTGTATGCAGTTAAAAGGTGTTTGTTGGTGTTTGATGATGTTGTGTGTTTTTATTTGGTGGGGTGTGTGTCCATTTGCCTTGTGCTTTCTTTCTAAAATTCTATCTCTGTTTTTTTCGGGTTTGTATTTATAGAGAGTTGAGTTGAGAGTGTTGGCGCGAGAGAGTTAGAAGAATGCGGTTGGTGGTGGTGGTGTCATCACGAGTGACCACCACGAATTGCCACTTGCCAATATATGACCAGCACTCCACCAACGAAAGAGTTTTTGCTTACATATGTGCTCCGGCTAAAGAAATCTGCCCACATTTGTTACTCCCCTTCAAACTTTCGTGGATATGCTTCGACTCCGTGCCAACCATAAAAGTAAGATAATACAGAAAGCGTTGCACATATCCCCAATTCGTCAGGAGGTAGGAAACTTCAAACAACAATCTCCATCACTAATTTTGGGTCGCAATGTGTGAATTGTCCAAATACCCACTATCTGGGCATCAAATAACAACCCGACAAGATTCGCCAAATCTGAGAAATGTAACTCCAAATCTGAACAAGAAATCCGACAATGAGTACTAATGATAATGTAGTTGACAATTAATATGAAGCACATTGCATCTATTTGATGTCAATATCATCATCTATATTCTCTCTCTCTATCTATGCTATAACCTTTCTATTCAAATACCTCTAACCGTGGTATCAAATCAAAGCTCATTCGAACGAATTGATCATAGATTGATCGCGATGACAATGGAAGAAAAGGAATGAAGAATTGATGCTTTTTTTCCTTTAGTGAATTATAACAAACAAAGTCTAAGGTGATTACAACTCATCAATATCTTATCATCAAATCACATGGTTAAATATTTCATTTAATTTTGGTTGATATAGTATGTCTTATAGTAAATCCCAAAACCATTTCTGATGTTGATTTGAAATTTTGCTTCGAGAATATATGTCTATTGAAGGTGATAAGTGTGCATGTGAATATCAATAATGATTGTGATATAAATCAATAATTAGAAGATGCCGTTACAAGTAGTAAAACTTGAGAAATTGGATAAAGATAATTATCCCTCTTGGAAGTAAAAAGCTGAATTATTTTTTGCACTCACAAGATCTTTGGGATGTTGTCAAGAATGGTGATGAGTTGATGCAAGGCAATGTTAAGGTTGAAAAAGGTGCTAGTACAAGTGCCAAATTAATTGAGTTTCTTGAACCAAAAGTATGGCTAAAGAAAATTTATGTTGCTATAGAAATTATTTCTAATACATTAACTGCATCTTTGATTCCGCGTATTAAAAGATGTACCACAACGAAAGGTATGTGGGATATGCTTGCACAAATGTCTATTGATATAACATCAGCAAGGAAAATGCAACATATAAAAATGGAAAAAGGGACTATCTTAGATTATGTTGCAAAAATAAGAAAACTCATGGATCAATTGAAAATGGTGGATTATGTCATTGATGATGATGAATGTGTAAGAGTTTGTTTAGAAGGATTACCAAGGAATTATGATGTATTTAAAACTTCCACGCATGTGCTCAATATTCTATCTTTTGATCAGTTAATCCCAAAGTTATTACAAGAAGAACAAAATCATTTCTCTACCTCATATATTTCTAATGATTGGAGTGGAAGTAATGCATTTTACTTGGGGCAAAGAAGAACTCCAAGATATTGAGTTGATGGAAAACCAAATCAAAGAAGATTTTTGAATATTAATTTGAATTCATATTAGTTTCCAACCAAAATGCTTTTTCTCTAACGACAAAGCCAGTGGTGAGAGCCAGGTTGGTTTTTGGGGGCTCACTTTTTTTGGATAATGATCCAAAGGTGCAGATTGCACACGCCATTTGAAATGTGCCCTACACCATCCGTGTCTGCGATTTCCTCACCAAGCCTCATTATGATTTGGTTGCAATTAGAAACGAGCAGGCTAATTCACTTCACATTGACATTGTGAATACGGAGAGGGATGTAAGTATATTATGCTTGAAATATTTACTATGGAACTCACCTCAACTCCATAGAATTGCTTGAGAATCAAGTTGATAGTGTAAAAGACTTGCTAAAGCAAAATGTTGAGTGTTATGTGGATGTAAGATATGAAGAAATGTTTTTTTTTCTCAATGCCAATGTATCATGTAGAGGCTGAAGCTTTACAAATTACATTCAATATGTATGTGTGTGTGTGTGCGCACGCACTTGCATGTATATTTTGGATAGGTCAACACACTCACCCATGTTTGCTAGAGCCCATTCCTTTGTCCACAATTAGCACCATCACTTCTATACAACGTAGGTCACTCTCTTATGTGGAATGGGGTGTTGTGCCTTTTAATATTTCTGGACATAGATTGACCCATGTGTGATATTCATGGTATTTGCCATCCGTAATATTCGAGAATAGAAAATGACCCCAAAAATATTACAGATCATTCCTTTATTTATTTATTATTTATTATTTAAAAAAAAAACAAATATTATTACATCTATTATAAAAAAAAATTATTACTCCCCTTTTTAATGTCAGATAAAATTATCAAATTATCACCGTCAGGTAACCATCCACAGCACAAAGATCTCATACACCATGCAACAACCGAAGGAGGACAACACTGTCAACATGCAACCTAAATTCATAGAACACGCACAAATTAACCCGGCCATGGAGCAAATGTTTCAGGCGATGTCGACAATGATGATGCAAGTAAATCATACAAACCAAACGCTTATGACATGGCTTACAAATCAGTCCACAGGTGCCACGACTAGCAAACAGAAAGATTCAAGAACCTGCCCAAGATCCTTCTCAGGCCTTCCAACAGAAGATGTTCTAGCCTGATTGGATCATTTCGACAACGTGGCAAGCTACCATGAATGGTACGATAAAAGAAAGTCGTTAGAATTGTGAACGGTGCTAGAGCATGTTGCCGCCACCTAGTTCATTCAACAACCCGAAGAAATCAAACAGAATTGGACCTACTTACGCGAGCAACTCATACAACATTTCACAAACAATGACGTCACACAAATAGCCCTCCAACAATTAAACAACCTACGTCAACAAGCACATGAACCAATGGCACAATTCGCCATCAAAATGAAGTAGTTGTTACTACGGGTCGACCCCAATATGAAGGAGACCATGAAGCTCTATTTTCTGCTTCCACCATTACGCCACGACATATATCGTCGTGTCAGAGACCAAGGCCCAACTACATTCCAGATAGTGGTGCAAATCGCACAACGAATTGAGGAACCAGATTACATCAACCTATCACAACCGATACCACCTGCAAATAACAATATTCAAAAAATAGCAATTGAGCCAACCGTTGGCCCTATGCATATAGACGTCCAAAATGCACAATTTAGCACTAAAAAGAGTTTACCAGATCGAGACAGTCATGGTAAGCCCCCTTTTTTTTATTGTAATGGGTACAACCATGTTAAAAAGTATTGCAGGAAGTTGGCAGCCTCTAGGCATCATCAAAATGCACAAATTCAATTGGCCGATGCTGCATCACTCGCTATGGAACAAGGAAACAGCCAAGCGAAGCATTGACGAAAGAGCAGCTCCCGCACATTCAAGGCGCAACCTCTTCCAGACGCATGGTATGTTCCACAATAGCACAAATAAATCACACATCACATGAAGCCCTTTTAGATTCAAGAAGCACCATATCTTAAATTAGTGTAGATTTAGTTAAGTCACTGAATTTATCCACTTCACCAGTAGCGCCGATTTAGGTCATCTTTGGCGATAAGCAAAAAATATACCAATCCGCTAGACACGTACATTGTACATTCACTCTTGCACAACACAACTTTCTTCATTCCTTTTACATCTTACTGCACCAACTATTTCCAATTACGTTAGGTTGTGATTGGTTTATAAAGAACGGCACACAATTGCACTTTGATACACAAATGTTAATTTTACCTAATACAAAACCAATAACCATGATTCCACTACTTAACACTCCACAATTTAGCACACACATCTTGCACACACAAATTCACCTAGAACCACCACAAGTACGGCTAGCCACAATCTGTAGTATACTCCAGCAGTTCCCCGACCTATTTCACAAGCCTACAAAGACAACCAAAATCAATCTTCCGGTGCAACATTCTATTCCCACAGCCGATTCAACACCAGTTCGAACAACACCCCGACAACGATCACCATTAGATAATCATCGAATCAATCAAGTAGTACAAGACATGCTAGAGAAAGACATCATCGAGTCATCAAGTAGCGATTGGGTTGCTTAGCCGCATCTCGTTCGTAAAGATATGGTACATTCCGTTTTTGCATCGATTTCAAACCTTTGAACAAGATCATGAAGCATGATCTCTATCCATTGCCACACATTGATGACTTGTTGGATCAAATCGGGAAGTCAAGATACTTCACATCATTGGATCTTGCATCTGGGTACTTGCACATCCCATTAGACCCTACCGACAAACATAAAACAGCTTTTCGCACACAACATGGTTTATTCCAATTTAAAAGAATGTCATTCGGTCTATCCGATGCTAGAAGCACGTTCCAAAGAATGGCAAATACAATCTTTCAAGACCTCATCAATGAAGGTGTGGTACTGGTGTACCGTGATGATATCCTGGTCCATACTTCTGATTGGCAGTGGCACACCCTAGTCTTGGGAGAGGTGCTCCGATGTATCCAGAAATATAATCTGCAACTACAATGGAAAAAATGTTAGTGGGGTGTGACATCATTAAAGTTCTTGGGATTTATCATTTCACCCACTAGCATTAGCATGGATCCTACAAAAATCAAAACCATAACAGATTATCCAACCCCGGCTAACGTCAAAACACTACAAAGTTTCTTGGGCCTAGTGATTTTTTCATTACGATTTGTACCACAATTGGCCACAGTCACACAACCCCTTTAAATGCTTTTGAAGAAGGGAACCCAATTTACATGGTCCACTAAACAGTTTTAATGAAATAAAAAAACTCATCAAAGATGCAGCCACATTAGGTTTTCCTGATTTTAGTCGAACATTCCGTGTGCAAACAGATGCGTCTAATGTAGGAATGGGTGCAATATTGCTACAACAAGACCACACAAATGAATGACAGCCTATCGCTTACATCAGCCGAGCACTAACAAAGGCAGAACAAAATTATTCAACAACAAAGAAGGAATTCTTGGCAGTGATCTGGGCCTTCTAGAAATTCTACCCTTATTTGCATGGTACCACAGTCCAAGTTGAGATAGACCACCAACAGACTCCTCTCCTTGATGATCAACTAAAGTCATCCACCAGGACAACTACTCAGGTGGGCATTGGCACTACAAGAATACAAATTTACACTAACTTACCGTCAAGGCATCACGAATATATCGTGGATTCCTTATCCCGAATTGAGCATCAAGCCTCCCAACTCAGTATGTAAAAGCACGAGCCCCCTATTCACCCTCAACAAATCGCGGAACTACAACAACCAGACCCTACTATTAAAGAGATAATCCTACAAATCCGAGGTAGGAAAAATCACATCCATCGTAACTTTATAATTATTAATAACATTTTACATTTTGTAAGTCAAGGTCAACCATCACGAGTCTACGTACCATAGGCTCTTCGTCCAAGCTATCTAGAGTTCTACCACAACAGTCAACTCACCGGCCACTTTGGATTCCATAAGTTGTTACATCACATTTGGTCCCTCTACTATTGGCCAAAGCTTCGTCAATCCATCTCCCAATTCCTGAAAGAATGTCCAACATGTCAGTCAATGAAGGCTCCACAACAATCGTATGGGACATTACACCCCATAGAAGTCATAGAGCCCTTCGAGTTGGTGGGATGGGACCACATTGGCCCTTTCCCTACATCGATTAATGGCAATAAGTACATTTTGGTGATCACGGAATACCTAACCCGCTGGTGTGAGGCGATTTCCCTATCCGATGCCACAGCTAACTCGGTCACCCATGCACTACTTCAACGAGTTATTTTTCCCCATGGTTTCCCACGCCAACTTTTGTCGTACCAAGGATCACAATTCCACAGCGAGGTTATTCACATCCTTAGCCAGAGTTTGGGCATCACACAAGACTTCACATCATCATATCATCCACAATCTAACGGGCTCACCGAACGCCTAAATTGAACAATTAAACAAGTAATCTCAGCATATGTGGATCTAGCAATGGGCGCGGTTCGGTTTCTTGACCTTGAAACCAAACCAAATCAAACCATTTATTTATATTAAAAACCAAACCAAATTGTTTCAATTTTATGAAGTCATTTAAACCGAACCGTTTAAACGAAACTGTTTATGAAAAATTTAGAACCAAACCACATCAGGTTATCATAAATCAAAACCAAACCAAACCTATAAACCTTTAAACCTTCAAAACTTTTAAACCTTTAAACCAAACCACATAAGCCGAAACTCGCTAAACCGTGAAATTCAAAACCAAACCGAACCGAAACCGATAAACCATGAAATTCAAAACTGAACCGAACCGAAACCAAACCGAATCATAATATTTGAAACCAAACCAAACGGTTTATTTATCTTTGAACCAATAAACCATTAAGCCATGGCTTAACTGTTCAGTTCGGTTTGAGCCGAAACTGTGCCCATTGCTATGTGGATCCATTACACCAATCATGGGCAAGTTCTACCCTTTGCGGTTCATGCCTACAATACCTTAGTACAAGAATCTACTCGCATCAACCCTTTTCGGGCACTGTATGGTCGCGATCCAAGGTTGCCACAAGACATAAATTCCATAAAAGCTCAACCTCGCCACACGGATGCAGCCGAATGGTGGTTGCACCTCCAGACGAATCAACCACTATTGCGACGTGCAATCCAACACAACTTGTGAATGGCCCAACAATGACAGAAAAGGCATTTCGACGCTTCTCACACGCCGCTCAAATTACAAATAGGAGAAACAGTTCGAGTATATTACCCGATTCACAAGGCAGGACTTTGCGAATCATTCATGCATAGATGGTTAGGTCCTTACACGGTTTTGGCATGGATCAGACCACAAACATACTATTTGCGATGAACATCAAATTCCTTTGAGATGGTAGCTCACATATGCCGAATTAAACGAGTACCTGTAGCTACTCCGGATGCAAGCCGCGACATATCAGCTGAGGATCAGATTACATGCACCCCCGAGGTCGTTCCTGTTGATGACTCCAGTGTTGGTGTCGGGAGAGGTCGTTCCCCTTTGATTCTGCGGTCGAGATTCCCCCCTGTTGAGTTCCCTTGTGGCCGCCCTCTGTGTTCACCTTAAACCCTATTTATTTTTACTTTCAAAAAGGGGGGAGAGGGGGGAGGGTCGTGATAAGCCCTAACACCCCTTTTTCAAAAAGGGGGAAGTGTTGTGTAGTGGGCCAAGATTAGGAATAGTTAGTTAGTTTAGATGAAGAAACAACAAGAACATAATGTTTGTAACTAAAACTATTATAAATGGAAACTAAGGAAATGACCAAAAGGTTAGACTTTGAGTGATATGGTGTGTGCTACAATATTTATTGTTTTATTAAAAAATAAAACAAATACTTTTAAGCTTTATATCTATTGTGGTGTCCCTTTCATGCAAGAGCATGCATTTGAACACACCACTCTTTTAGCCACTCCCGTTTAGCACATCACCCATTTTAGCCCACCCTTTTAGCACACCATTTTGGGACACGTGTAGCTAGGCCGTCCCAAAATGGGTTCTTTGTATCTTCTATATATTGAATGATAAGTATGAAGCTAGCTAGACTGGTTTTGATCTCTTATGTGCATTTCACATATTGGTGGAGATGACGGGTCCCAATCCCCCACATCCAAGCATCCGCCTCTTCCGCTTCGTAGGTAGCATCGCCCTCACCACCATCACCGACACTCTTGTTAGTCTCTTGTAGTAGTATCTCTTCTATTAGCACCCCCTTAGTTCACTAGTTAAGCCTCCCGATATCCACCGCTTCATCATCAACATCGCTTCATTGTCTCTATTTTTTAGTTTCTTTCGTGTTCTAGTTCCTGGTGAGGACCGCATGGTCGCTCACTCCCGTTTGTGTTCCAGTCTCCGGTGAGGACCGCACATGGCCACTCACTCCAACTATTGTTCGTGTTCCAGATCCCGGTGAGGACCGACATGGTCGCTCATGCCCGTTGTTGTTCGTGTTCCAGTTCCCGGTGAGGGCCACATGGTCACTCACTCGTTTGTGTTCCAATTCTCGGTGAGGACAACACGGTTGCTCACGCCCGTTGGTGTTCGTGTTCCAACTCTCAGCGAGGACCGTTCCAGTTCCCGGCAAGGACCACACATGGTCACTCATGCCCCTCAATCTCTTGTTTTTCTTAGGGGGGAAATGTGGTGTCCCTTTCATGCAAGAGCATGCATTTGAACACACCACTCTTTTAGCCACTCCCGTTTAGCACATCACCCATTTTAGCCCACCCTTAGCACACCATTTTGGGACACGTGTAGCTAGGCCGTCCCAAAATGGGTTCTTTGTATCTTCTATATATTGAATGATAAGTATGAAGCTAGCAAGACTAGTTTTGATCTCTTATGTGCATTTCACACTATTATAAAACCATTATTAGTGTGAGTTCCTTTTTAATGGTAGATCAAAATATCAAGTTGTGTGGGAGAGTAAAAAGTGGGGAATTAATGAACCTTTTATTTATTTAAAAAATAAATAAAACAAATACTTTTAAGTTTTACATCTATTATAAAAATATTATTAGTTTAAGTTTCCTTTTTAATGTGAAGTAAAATATCCCCTTTTTATGCATTCGTCCTCTTTGTTATAACTTATATGGTATATCTAAGAAACTAAAAAGTAAGGAGTCAAGACTTTATGAAGACTTCTTTGTTTTTTTACGAATATTTTTCCATGCATTCGTTTGGTAACCCCCAGGAATGTGAATATGTCAATCTATGTTTCTAGATGTTCCATAAACATTCCTCGTGCAAGATGCTTTTGCTCATAAACTTTCTACTTCATTTCACAAGAACAACCATGATGACATTCCCATAACTTCAATTTAAGCACACAACTTATCAAGATATTTCTAGCCATAGATCATATGACAAGGTTATAAATGAACAGTGCTTTTAGTTCTAATTTACCCACCCCACCCCAAACTTAAAGCACATTAAATATGCAATAAATTTCCATATATGGGAAAAGGACTCATGCATGTTGTGCAAATCAATTGTGGAAACTCATGGAGCAAACCTTAAAGAGATGTGCAAAGTGGAACAATTGGAGACATGGCCGAAGAGAAGTACCAAGCAAAGCATGGAGTTTAGGGATTTTATTAATAGATGGAGATCAAGTGAGGGACGAGAAAATTGGGCTACTTGTAATGTCAGTGCTTCACACATTTGAATGTCAACATTTTTAGGCTAACGGTTAAGTTTTGGATGTATGATGGTGAGTGAAGAGAAGGACAAAACACGATCATTCGCTTCTCCTCATAAGTTTTGTCCTTTCACACACCTTAGAAAACATTTGATTAGATGGAGAGCTCTTTTGCCTCATTTTTAACTTTCAATCCCCAATACATAAATAGCTTTTGGCTCAATATAAATATAATACATTTTTAACTTTTATACTACATTTGTTGCCTTGTTCTTTGTTTTTGTACACCTACAAAAATATGTGGCTCAACATAACACGTTTTTCAGCTTCAATCCCCAACACTAAAGTGACTCGATACCATTTCCAACGTGGTGGTTTACGCAACAAGCATATTTCATTCTCATGGCCTCAACCCTTTCAGCATCTTCTTGCATGCCAGAAGATGCAAAAATACTAGCCATAAGGACATAGGCTGCAGCACAAGAATTATCTAATAGTAGTGCCTGATCAAAGGCAAATGACCCGACTTTTACATTCCCCCATTTTTTACAAGCACCCAGAAGTGCGAGCCAAACTTCTGGACAATCTGATGATGGCATCGCCCTAATCATTGATATCGCCTCATTGAATTGACCCGCATACCCAAACACGACAAGAATGCAAGTAAGATGCTCTAAGCTTGGTGTAATACCATATCTTCTAGTCATGTCCTCAAAGAGCATCTGAGCTTCTTCCAATAGTCCAGAGTGACTACATGCACTTAAGAGAGAGAGGAATGTAATCTCATCAGGTGAGAAACCCTCTGTTTTCATCTCCTTCAAGCAATTTAAGGCTTGATAACCTTGCCCTTGTTGGGCATATCCTGCGATTAGTGCACTCCATGAGACCTCATCTCGAATCTGAAGTTGTTTGAGCAAAACATGTGCTTTTTCGAGCATACCGCATTTGCAATACATGTCGATCAAAGCGGTGGCAAGCATAACATCCTTTTGTAACAGGCCTCTCCTCACAACTTCATCGTGAACTTGTTTACCCTTGCTTATTGCCCCTACGCTACCACATGCTTTCAACATGCAAATAAAAGTGGCCACATCGATACAAATATCTTCACTTAGCATATATTCGAAACAGTTCAGCGCTTCATGACCTTGGCCTTGTTGAGCATATTCTCCGATCAACACATTCCAAGAGACTATGCTTTGAATTGGAAGTTCTTTCAGAACTTTTTGAGCTTTATCAAGTAGACCGCATTTCGCGTACATTTCCACCAAAGCAGCCCCTAGCAAGTTATCCTTCTTCAGGAAGCCCCTACTCATTATATCATCATGAATTTGTTTGCCCTTGTTTAAAGCGCCGGTGCTTCCACAAGCCTTCAAGGCACAAATGAAGCTCACCGAGTCTGGGGTGAGACCCTCAGTTTGCATCCATTCAAAATAATTGAGTGCTTGTTGAGCTTGGCCCTCTTGTATATAGCCTACGATTAATGCATTCCATGAGACTATATCTCTATGCAGAAGGTCATCTAATACTTCTTGTGCTTTTTGAAGCATACCACATTTAGCATACATATCTACCAGAGCATTCCCAAGAGCAATATCCTTCTCAATTAAACCCCTCTTTCCAATCTCTTCATGAATTTTTTTGCCTTTGTCCATAGCTCCCATATCTCCACATGCTTTCAAGATGTAAATGAAGGTGACTATATCTGGGGAAAGTCCTTCGCTTTGCATTTGGGAGAAACAGTTCAATGCTTCACGATTTCTCCCTCGTTGTGAATAACCTGAAATCACTGCATTCCAAGAGACTATGCTCCGGTTAGGAAGTTCATTGAAGACCATTTCTGCTTCTGCCAGATCACCACATTTAGCATACATATCCACCAATACATTACCAAGCACAATATCCTTCTCGAACAAGCCTCTACTTGCTATCTCATCATGGATTTGTTTACCCTTGACTATATCGCCAACACTGGCACAAGCCTTCAAGACAAAAAGCAAGGTCACTTCATCAGGAGAAAGGCCCTCACTTCGCATCTGCTTATAGCAACTCAATGCTTCACGACCCTGATCCCTTTCAGCATAACCCGCAATCAATACATTCCACGAGATTGTGTTTCGAATAGGAAGCTCTTCTAACACTTGCAGTGCTTTAGCGAGAACACCACACTTGGTATACATATCTACCAAGGCATTCCCGAGCATAATATCCTTACCAAGCAAGCCTCTACTTATAATTTCATCGTGTATTTGTGTACCCTTGTCTATAGATCCCATATTGGCGCATGCCTTCAAGGCACAAACAAATGAGATTGCATCTGGTGCAAAACCCTCCTTTTGCATTCTTTCAAAACAGTTGAGTGCTTCATGACCTTGGCCCACGTGGGCATATCCTGCAACTAATGCATTCCACGAAACTTTGTCCTGAACAGGAAGCTCTTCCATCACCATCCGTGCTTCTCCAAACATACCAAATTTGGCATACATATCCACTAACGCATTGCCAAGTGCAATATCATTCACCAGAAAGCCTCTACTCACAACCTCCGCATGGATTTGCTTTCCTTTCTCTACATCTCTTCTGATGCCACATGCCCCCAATGCACAAATGAAGGTCACCGTGTTCGGACAAACCCCCTCACTTTCCATCATTTCAAAGCAAATCAGTGCCTTGTAAATTTGTCCATGTTGGACATATCCGGCGATTAGTGCATTCCAAGAAGATACATCTCGAACAAGAAGCTCTTCGAGCACTTGCTTTGCTTTTACAAGCATACCACATTTAGAATACATATCCACTAGAGCAGCCCCAAGGACGATATCCTTGTCCAACAAGTTCTCACTCTCAATCTTTTCATGAATTTGTTTGCCTTTATCTATGGTTTGTAGGCTTGCACAAGCCCTCAAACAACAAATGAAGCTTACCGCATCGGGTGAAATGCCATCACATTGCATCTCTTCTAATGTATTCAGTGCTGCATGAAATCTTCCACACTGGGCATACCCTGCAATCAGTGAATTCCATGAAACTACATCTCGAACAGGAAGCTCTTTGAGTACTTTTTGTGCTTCTAGAAGGGTACCACATTTGGCATACATATCAACCAAAGCATTTCCAAGCACGTTATCTTTCTGTATTAAGCCCCTACACACAACCTTATCATGAATTTGCTTGCCCTTGTCTATAGACCCTACAATGCCACATGCTTTGAAGGCATAAATGTATGTGACTAGATCTGGAGAAAATCCCTCACTTTGCATCCGTTCAAAGCAATCTAGTGCATTGTGACCTTGTCCTTGATGTGTATACCCCGCGATCAATGTCGACCATGAAACAATGTTTCGAACCAGAAGCTCATCGAGCACTTGTTGTGCTTTCGCAAGAAAACCACATTTAGCATACATATCCACCAAGGCATTTCCAAGCAAAATATCCTTCTCCAATAAGCCCCTATTTAGAATCTCTTCATGGATTTGTTTCCCCTTTTCAATATCTCTGGCAATACAACAAGCTTTCAAGATACAAGTAAAAGTGATTGCATTAGGAGAGAGGCATTCACTTTGCATCTGTTTAAAACAATCCAATACTTCATGGACTTGCCCATGTTGTGCATAACCGGCAATTAGTGCATTCCAAGAAACAATATCTCGAGTGGATAGCTCCTCGAGAACTTCCTGTGCTTTTGCCAATGCACCACATTTAGCATACATATCAACTAAAGCATTACCAAGAACAATATCCTTCTCTAACAACCCTCTACTTACAATATCATCATGAATTTCTTTGCCCTTGTCCATATCTTTTTGGCTTCCACATGCCTTCACAATGCAAACAAAGGTGACTACATTCGGTGAGAGACCATCTCTTTGCATCAATTCAATGCATGCCAATGCTTTGTGACATTGACCATATTCAGAATATCCTGCAATTAGAGCATTCCAAGAAACAACATTTCGCATAGGAAATGCTTTGAGTACCAAATGTGCTTCGGCAAGTGCACCACATTTAGCATACATGTCCACCAATGCAGTGCCCAGTGTGATATCCTCATGAAGAAAGCCCCTATACACAATCTCTTCATGAATCTCTTTACCCTTGTCTAAATTTCCCATTTTTCCACATGCTTTCAAGATGCAAATAAAAGTTACTTTGTCTGCAGAGAGACCTTTGTTTCGCATCTGGTCCATGGAATCAAATGCATCATTGTATTTTCCTTGCTGAGCGTACCCTCCTATTAAAGAATTATAAGAGATCACATCCTGAAACGGAATCTCTTCGAGAACACGTTGTGCCTTTGCAAGATCACCACATTTGACATACATACTAACCAAAATGGTGGCTAGATAAGAGTTCTTTCCAAGTAAACCACTTCTCACTATATCAACATGTAGTCTAATCAATTCATCCAGGTTCTTCCTATTGCCACAATCCTTGAGTAATGCCACAAAAGAAAAACTTACCTTATTGACTCTTGCATTTCCAATCTCTTCAAATAATACTTCTTCTCCACAGTTTGGCTCCATATGCTCTCCATTAATTGATACCACAAAACCTTTGTTTCTTGTGAGCTCTTCATAAACCCAATATGGATTGTATAACCCATCAATCCACAGAGACTCATTAGTCCGGATGTGTGCAAATCTGGGGAGATTCTGTATGTTGAAAGACAACAGGACTATGTGAACTCTGTATGTGTAACAAACCAAATGCACACTCACATAAATTCATATATACATCTCTCTATCTTTCTTCAGACTATATTCTTTTTCCTTACCATTATGTTATCTGTGTAGAGCCATGGAGAGGGATCTTTGAAGTAGTCCTTCCACAAGGTATCCATCCTACTAACATTATGTCGTCTCATCATGTCTTTCTTACATTCTCTTGTTAGTTATGTCATCCTTACATATGAAAAGAAACGAGGAATCCGACACAACACTCTATTCTTCTCATCATCATCCATGGGGGGGAGGGGGGGCCGTAGTGAAATGTGGTGCCCTGCATTTAGCCAAATGGAACAGGGTAGGTGCCCTGGAATCTCCATCATTTTCTGATGATGCACCGACAAGAACCATACATAATTAAGTTGCTTTGTATGTGTAATAAAAACAGGGGAAGAACTCATGTCAATGAGAACAAGAGACATACATCAATCTGCAGAGGGCACTGTGCCTGCCATACATATACGCAGTGTGTTGTCTTGTGTTGTGTTGGTGATGGATGGATGATGTTCACATGTGGGTAGAGTTTCTCCTTTTTGTCTGTAGCAGGAGCCATTTATGTTGTTGGCATATGTATGTGTGTACAGTGTGTCTCATGAAGATGAAGGCTATGTATGTACATTATGAATATACATATACCATATGTAGCTAATTAGTAATAGCTTTGCATGTCATGAATCATGATAAAAGAAGAACAAGAACAAGAACAAGAAGAGAAAATGTGTATCCTTTCTAACTAAACAAGGCCCTACCCATTCGCAAAAAACAAAGGCGGTATTGGTGCGTGCGGGCGAAGCATTGTCCCTTATATTCCCCACGGTGCCAATGACTTCAAACCTTTTGCGAACCAATTATCGGAATTGAAAAAATGGTAACGATAACTGAGTTCGTGTTGCATGTATCAAACACTAGCAACGATAATTGATTTGGCGTAAAAAATTATTGGTCTCCCTGAACCTGTTCTGCGGAAATGTTCTTGAGAGTTACACTAGGAATACATGTTGGCGTAGCCTAAATTGCTTCAGCAATAACCAATGTGGCATAAAATGGTAACCACATCTTTGGTGCTAAAACGGTCCCTAAATCTTAAGATAGAAATCTATGATGATGTGACATAAGTCCATTTGTCACAATAGGTGACAAGAGAATGTGCCACGCATGTGTATTGCTCGAGTTGCTAAATTTCTTCATAACTTTTGGAAATAATCACTTGAGCAATCACATTCTGTACGATAGGGTAGTTCCTACTTGACAAATCATCTTAATTGTCCTACACACATGTGCTACATATGTATATTGTTTGTGTTTAAGAGATGGCATTCTACAGGCGATAATCGTTTTAGTTCAATAATTAAAAGAAAGGGGTTCATAACAAATGACAAGCAATTCAATAACACAAGTATGTCCAAGCAAAAGAACATTAGAGTCTCTTAATCAAAAGGTAATCCTACTTGTCATACAACTTGTGCTACATATGTATATTGTATGTATTTTGGAGATGTCATCTCATTGGTGATAACCTTTTTACTCAGCAAACTAAAGAAATCTAATCATATAATAAACAATAAGCATTTCAACAACCCAAGTATATCCAACCAAAGAATCTCAAATTTGGGAGGCACTTATATGAACTTTCCATTCTACAATTTGAAAAGTGATTTTTGGACATCGCACGTGCAAATTACAAGAAGATTGGGTTGTTTTCCTGGAGCTCAGGTATGAATCAATAAACAATATGATGTACAAAATAATGATAAATGTTGGGTTAAAAGGTTAAATATAAAGGTATTTTATATAATATGTACCAAAATTTACTCTTTAAAGTTACGTGAAACGTTTCGACTTGGGCTTTGGACAAACAGGAGCACGAGAACAACTAGCACTAAACTTGGGAGCAGAAGAGGAGCGATTCTTCTTGGGAATTGGGGAAGGTGGTCGAAGAAAGTTGGCAAGCGAGCGGGTTTTATAGGCATTGCCGGTGGGAGGGCCAGAGGCAATGTTCACATATTTGTTGAAGCTTGCTTGCAAGTCACACAACATCTTCTTGATGTCACTATGACAATGCAATAGCTCGGCCCGTTCTGCCTCTCGAGTATTCATCACCTTCACCTCCGCCCATGTGCTCCCTGTTAACCGTGCATGCTCCACATTTGCACTTGGGTTTGCCTCAAAAACCTCAATTTGTGTGCTCCTTGATGTGATACTCTCCGCAGACTTTGGTGTTGCAGCCACCACTTCTGATCCCCCATTTTTGAAGCAATTGATAATGAAACGTGCATTTGGTCCCTCATCTTCTTCATTTGTCCTATCAATTTCCGCGCATTTTAGTCATAAAACATCATCCTACCCCGAAGGTAACCCCACTATTGCCTCATTTTTCATTAATACATTGACAATATATCATACAAAAATAATTTTAGATTCTACTCCACCCCATGGAGGTGTAAGATGTTTTTTATTTCTCTTAATATGTGCTCAATTCAAGCGATTCCACAAGAGGAACCACTTGCTTTTCACATCACAAGGTGTTGCAAGAAATAGGATCACACAAATTGAGACAACTACTTTAATTCTCACTAGGGACATGGTCTTTCTTTGAAGTAAAATATCCTTAACCCAATATGGGAACATGGACAAGACTATTTTCTAAATATCCTTAACCCAATATGGGAACATGGACAAGACTATTTTCTAAATATCCTTAACCCAATATGGGAACATGTACAAGACTTTAGATTCTACTCCACCCCATGGAGGTGTAAGATGTTTTTTATTTCTCTTAATATGTGCTCAATTCAAGCGATTCCACAAGAAGAACCACTTGCTTTTCACATCGCAAGGTGTTGCAAGAAATAGGATCACACAAATTGAGACAACTACTTTAATTCTCACTAGGGACATGGTCTTTCTTTGAAGTAAAATATCCTTAACCCAATATGGGAACATGGACAAGACTATTTTCTATTCACATCAAGGCCCACATTGTGACTCCTCTGCTTAGGCATGAGAGCTGCTAACTACCCTTCACAATGGGCTCCATCACCAAACTAAAATTCATTCTGATATCCTCTCCAGAATGCGTGTCACCAATTATTAATGTAATATGGTCTCTACAAATAATTGGAAATAAAGGATGCACTAACTTTAGAGCTTCATGTCTTGGATTGTCAACAAACGCTTAACCAAAAATCATTTCTCGGTCAATCGAGGACTAACTTTTCATATCGATTGTGACTAAAGTATAACATGCATATGATTTGTTATCACATTCCCCATGCCATAATTACGGATGCACAACACCCTATGATAGCCAAACAAAAAACGTTGATGAGATATTGACTACTTACAAATTGATATCTAATAAGTAATTAGTTCCCAATGATACACAACAAGAAACTTTGAGATATTATCCTTCACATGTTGGGAAATAATGAAAGCTTTCCTCGCATTAATTTTGATTATTGATGGCTGAAATGTACAATAAATAATGTTTACTTTGATTCAAACCTTGGATTGACTTTCTCTACTGATCTATCACTGCGTTGAGTAGCATCACCTCGGAGACACTCCTATTGTCAAACACAAAGTATTATAAACCAATAAATGGGTTTTCAAAGAGGTATTGCAATTATGTATATTTGAGTAATAAAAAGTATCTCACAGAGTCAAACCTTACGATCAATTGTGTCCTTGTGAAACGAGGTTGATGTTCCATCATTTTGTACCAATCTAGCACAATCAATGAGACGATGAATCTCCTTCTCCACATACTCTAATTGGATGTGTGGTGGCTCATTACTATAACTTAATACAACATTCTCTCTTTCTAACTCCCTTTGTATGTTCCTTACCATCTTCAAAAGTGGATCCCCTTCACCATTTGGCCCTGATTGCAAATAGACCTCTACAAACATGGTGGAATAAGTACAACATATGCATGTGGTTGAATATTAACACTCAAGTTAATGACCATCTCATCAAAGTTTGCCATTATTGCTTAGACTTTTCTATTCTTTTCGAAGCACAACATCATCTAGAGACAATGTAGTGGTTCAAGCTTTTATAAGCGTGAAGTTTGATTTGCACATTTTTCTAAAACTGAGGAGTTATGGTTTTCTCTTATAATGTTTCTAGAAGACATTTTATGACCATATTTAGAAGCAAGGGAGATTGGATCACATCGTGCTTTGCATATATCAACTAGTTAACAACTTCAATAACCAATAGACCAATATAATATTTACCATATATGTCAATGGATTACATTGCAATTTTCCTAGGACTATCTATAAATGATTCAATCCTACATTACTATTAATGGAATCACTTTAATGTGACAATTTAATAATAAAACATATGTGTTTGTTGATATTGTGTTAACCTCATCTCTATATAAATGAATCATCATACTATGAGGTAGAAAGTACCAGAAAGACATCCAAGCATCCATCCAAGGGTAGACTTCTTCTTTAGTAGCTCATTTTCCTTCTCAAGTTGTTTCATTGCCTTTTCTTCCTTTTTCCGTCTACGACTAATGAGCTCATTCTTCATCTCCAACTCAAGCTCTAGTTTTTCTATTTTCTCCTCAAAATTCTAAAATTGGAATCAAGATATTTTCTTTAGTAACATGATCAATCGCCATTGTAGATGCAAAATGTGGAATTTAATGATGTCATGGTGTTGAAGCTTATGTGTTAACTATAAAGACCATGCAAACACATCAATAACGAGAAATGAATTGAGATTCCACGACATAAAATGAATTAAGGAATTGTTACACCAAGGATTAAAGGCTATCACCTTTGGTGACATTATTTGGCCAAAGTTATCACCAACGTTGTTTTAAGAGTAGATTTCGCTAGATGCATTCTCATTGAATTAAATATCCAAGAAATATACCATTATGAGAAGTTAGAGCCTTTTGAAAAAGTAGATGTGACAAATTGAGCAATTCATTCTAGGTCTAGAAGTTATGTCACAATGATAGCTTAAAGAGATTTGTGAGACTCTTTGCTAGCCTTTGTCCACAAGGAGATTACATGTTATTCATGCAAGGTGCAACATAATTAGGAGGTATGGTGGATATTGAGAGAGAGGAGTGGCAACCCCCTCATGCCATGCCTCGATGAACCTACCTTCTTTGTGAACATGTCTTCCTTATACAAGCCCATGATGTTAGTCCTTAATCCTTCATCTAATATATATATATATATATAACAATCCTAAGAGGGAAAAATGTCCCCAAGCTTTATTCTTAGAGATGTATACAATATATCCACATATATAGAAAGAGAAAGAGGCCAAGAAGGTGTTGTAAAGGTTATCCAACACGGGATTCCACATAAAAGAAATTAGAGGGCCATGCATTTAATGTGTTCACCTAGTAGATTCATGGACTTGAATCCCCTCCCCTACATATACTTGGTAGGAATATTGAACCCACTTCATACCCCATGGTTCTCTAGTAGTGAATTGGTTTTGAAATCTGACATTCCCCATGGTCATCTAACAAATTAGTGAGATTGTACATTGTGCATGGGGTAATCTAGTGAATGGTTGTGGATTGTGCACATTTTTCCCATATTCTACAATGTAGTAATCATCTAGGTCAGTGGTGCGGATTGTAGTGCATTTTCCCATTAGTTGCGACAAAATCTCCTAGTAAAATGAAATTGACATTTAATGAGCCAAAGTGTCTGTGTGTGTGGGTTAGTATTGTATGCATGTGTAGGAAGATGGTGTGTGATTTGAACCACTCAAGAGAGAGGGAGAGCGAGAGAGCGAGAGAGAGAACCTTCTCGCGCATGCGTTCCTCTTGGACGAGGCGGGCGGACATGAGGGAGTCATGCTTGTGTGCGAGCATCTTCCTTCGGGTGTCATCGAGCTTGTCGAGGGCGGCATTGAGCCCTTCTTTGAGCCGCCGCTTCTCCTCCTGGTGCCTCGATTCGGCCGCATCCCTCTCCAGCCTCAGCCGTCCTAGCTCCTTCTCGAGATACCCGACATACTCTGACAAATCGTCACTCCGGTGCCGGTGGTGACCACCGCGGGACCCCGATGTGGATGCCGACCCTTCCTCTTGGGACACCTTCAGGTAATGGGATATGGGGTGGGCTGCTCCTCCGCCTCCTCCTGATGCTACCTTTGTGGCCATGGGAGTAGGTGGAATGTCCCTTCTTGGTTCACTACTAGGGCAGGGCATTCATTCATCATCTATAGTGTATCCCATCCATTCATTCCTTTACAAAATGATCCCCCTCCACAGCGTACACTACTATCTCATTGATATGCACCATACCAGCATGAAGCCATGGATGGATGGATGGATGGATGGATGGACATTTGGCCCTTCATATGATGAGGCTGTTTCTCTCTTTTTGTTTCCTGATGTCTTCGCCTCACTTGCTTGGACGTGCAGAGACACAGAGACAGAGACAGAGACAGAGAGGAGAGAAACGCAAACGCACGCGCAGATGTGGTAAAATGGCGACGACGTTTCAGTCTCTCAAACGCAAAAGCACTCCTCCATTCTCATACAACATACATACATACCCACTACAATATGTACACAGTACTATACATACATATGTATGTATGTATGTATGTATATACTCTTTACGTATACACATAAATACGTATACATACGTACATGTATATGTAACGCAAAGCACTCCATTCATAGAATATACATACTACTTACTATATGTATGTGTATATACTCTCCATGTATACACATAATACGTATACGTACGCATGTATGTATGTATATATATATATAGCATGAGTATAGTAGTACACATACATTATACATGTGTGTGCGTGATTACACACACTAATTGCACATACAAGTATATACTCCACGTGGGGTATGCAATATTCGTAATATATCGTACAGATGGTGTCGCGCTCTCCTCTACAAATCCGGCTGCAAAAAAAATCCCTTTGTGTAGGTATGTTGCATGCTTCTGTGCAATGATGTCATATGTCTAATGTTGTTTTTGTTCTTCAAAATCCCACTAAAAGCATGGAGGCGAGTACACATGGATAGGACACAAGCGTTGTCGCGTAAACGCGTGTGCCTATGCTACTTAAGTGGAACCAGAGGGGCCTTGGACCAGGAAGGACGTGAAGATTAGGAGGAGGACATGATTGTACGAGGACTCAAAGGCTCCAAGGAATCGAACATTTTGAGAACTCGAACGCTCCAAGACTAGAAGTCTTGGAGGACTCGAACTTAGCAAATGACTCAAGCATAGGCAATGCATATGTAGATACCAATGTGAACATAGACAACGATAAACGACGAGAGAGGCTAGTCATGTGGTTAACGGTTTAACACACATGATTAGTGCATGATTAATGGCAAGACACCAAGATTAACACTCTATTTGACAAAGGAGATTATTTCTTACATATGCAGAGTCAGCTTTACTAAAATAAAACCATGAATGTGGTGGCTAAATTTACGAGTTTTAAAGTAAACAAGTATGAAAAGAGAGAATGATGGGGGCAATGTAAGCTCCCAATGAAGGCGAGTCGAGTGGACCGTCAAGACTGCGACTACTACTGATGGCTACGTTGCCATGGTGTTGAAGTAGTATCCTCAGGTCGCTCTGTGCTCCTACCAAATGATCGGTAAGCGAGCTAGGCAAATCCCTTTGCGAAAACCATCCATACGCAACGAGCTTGATGGTGATGGAGGTTGCAATGACCACCTAAGTAGAATAGGTGGTAGCGAAGAAGAGTTGAAGAAATGATATACCTTCACGGAAATCTCTAAGATCGAGCTACAAATGCCACAATATGAACATCGAAAGTGGAGAGCTCAAGCTAACTTGAAACACCCAAAAATGATGCAAACCTAAGAAAAAAATTGAAGAAGCGAGCCCAAGAAGCCAAAAATTGAATAAGACCCAAATAAGTTCTCTTCCCCTCATTTTATAGGGAGAAAGGTACCTCATTTGCATTAAATGCAAATATTCCTCTTTTTCTTTATTCTCCTTAATCCACGCCGCATTGGCAAATATTCGAACTCTACACCTACAATACCAAGTCAATGGCTCTATCAATTTTAGTTATTACATTTATATTTTCATATTTACATAGGCACATCTCACCCCCTCCTACTTTTGTTTTTTCACACGTTTTCCACCTTCGAGCACGCCACATAACGACAACGTAAGCTCTATGAGGCCAACTTCATACATAGCTACCATATATAGAAATATGTATGGCTAACCCTCACACACACATGTATGTATGTATGTACGTATGGACGAGAACACGTATAGAACATGAAATCAGGTACATAAGTGTGAACACACATGCACAAGACATGAAGATGGCTATATACGATCGAGGACACAAGTACTTCGTATAGGGCAATGTTTATGTAAATATATAGAAGGAACAACTAGTACGTGTTTGATACATTGGGCAACACAAATCTTAGCCAAGTGTATTTGTGCATCAAATAATAGTAAATTGTCCCCAAATTGCCAACTCATCTAGGTCTTGCTATTTTATTTTGTTCTAGTTTTTATAAAAATCCTACTCTAACAATTTTGGGCAACAACTCTATTAAGAGTGCCATTCCTTTATGCATATGTGTGTATATAATTATTATAGATATTTAGAGATACTATAGGGTGAGTAGGATCACTAAGAACATTATAGTTACTAATCAACAAAGTTCCCTTTTCATGCATGAAATAGTTGGAAGGCATGTATGAATGCCGAAATCTTATAGAAAATCAATCTATTTCTCGTGAATATGATGTCTTTATAACTATTTCTAGTTGGCAAGTTCTTGTTCGTGGTCTTGAGAACAAGGGTAACAAATGCATCAAGGCTAATGATTTAAGCCACATTAGTTCTGAATGTATGCCACATCGATTACAACTGACTATGATATTATTGTAAGCAACAAATGTACTAGGATGGATTTGCAGCTCAAGTCTCAAGAGCGTTTTAAGCACAATAAACATGAGGGGCAAACATTGATTGTATGCCACATCCATAAATTGTTATATGTATTAGGAATCGGCAACGGCTCGGTTCAAGCCTAAACCGAGCCGTTAAACCATTTATAAATGCTTTGGTCGTTTGGTGGTTCGGTTCAGGCTTGTACTTCGTAAACAGTTTTGAGCTCGATTTGGCAAGGCTCAAGCTGAATGAAACTGAATTGTTCACAAACCAGTTAAGGCTAAATGGTTTGTCCAAACCGATGCTTGGTTCGAGTTTGAAAACTTCCAAACGAGTTAAAGCCTTAAAAACACTTTGGTTTTGGACAAAGGCCAAACCGGTTAAGCCGAAACCGAACCATTGCCGGTTTCCCAATATTATTACATATGCCACATATATTTCTTGTCCTAGAAGAGAGTCACTAGGAATTTTAATGCGCGTAATGAACCCAATGATTTTGTGCCACACGAGTCACAAGCAAGTGGTGAAGAAGGTGAGGCGGGCGGGCGGACGTAATCCATGGCCACCGACCGGACATCAAATATCATCAGCCCCCGAGATGAGCCGAGCCGAGCCGAGCCTAGCCAAGCCGAGTCCCGAGCCCCCATTGGCCGGCCGTACGTGCCACGTCAGCCCATCCCTCCCTAAGGAGTGGGAGTTTTCCGGGCTTTCTTGGTTGGGGAGCTCCTTCCTTCTTCCCTCCTTCTCCTGTTCTTTCCCTTTCATCAGGAGTCAGGACAGGAATGGTGGTACTGGTGATGGGTAGGCGAGCTATGGCGATTCAGGTGAGGCACGCCTCTCTTTGATGGGATGGATCTCTTTAGGCTCTCCTGCGTGCTCAGGTTAGGGTCTCTTCCCCCCCTTTCTCCATATTACCCCTCTTTGTGAAACCAAAACCCTTGACCTCAAGAAGTGGAAGCGGATTTCCTCCGTCTTTTTTTTAAAGATTAGGGTTCGAGTTGAAGTTCTGAATATCTGTCTCCGCGCAGAGCGCGCGGTATATCATATCTGCGATTCAAATTATCTCTCGGTAGCCTTCCTTTTATGCAGTAAGGGCGAGATTCTAACCTTATAATACCAAGATTAGCTGGAACCAGAGAAGAAAATTAATCCATTTTTTCTTGAATTGACATGATAGACACTGATCAAGTTTAACTGATATCAGCGAAGAAAATTTCCTGTCTTCTGTGTTGGAATAAAGGGTGTGGATGCCAGGAAACGAGAGAAACTATGCATGAACAGTACTCTGATAGGATTTTCCTAACCCGAAAGAACCATCATTGAAACCTACATTTTCATTTAAAGAATAACAGATTTGGATTGGGAAAAGTACAGTATTTATGGTTAAAAATTCTCTCTTGATAGCTTTTTATGCACATAAGCAAAGTATCGAAAGCGTGGATTGTAATATCATCTAAATAGAAAATCAGCATCTTTTTGTGCTGAGATGATGGGTTTGGATTGCAAAAAGTCTGAATTTCATGGTTAAGATCTCTCTTGAGAGCCTTTTATACATATAAGAATAGTACTCTCACCTTAGCTTACCAGCATTCTTGCAGAGAGGACAGAATCTATGGCTAAATTCTCTCTTGAAAACTTCATGTAAGCAAGGTTTATTCATGGAAAACCAGCTTTAGTTACTATCATAGAAATAAAACCTCTGTCTTGATGTGTGTTGAAATGACAGATTTGGACATGGAATCCTGGTTAAAGTGCTCTCTTGATAGGATTTAATTGTATAAGGAGGAATTTTCTTACCTACAAATACCAACTGTCAGAGAAGAAAATCCGTCTTTTGTGTGTGTGTGCGTCTGCGCGTGTGACGAAAGAAAGCCATGCCAGATCTAGATGCAAGAAGGTCAGCAATCTTAGTTGCCTGTATGGCATGCAAAGTGGCAATTCTTGTGATATTAGAACATTTGCAAAATGAAGAAGATGGGGGTGGATTTTCCATTTCTTCACAAGCTCATATCCTTCCGCTGATTCACAAACTTCAATGTATGATTGTTGCCATAGCTCAGCATAATGATAAGAGAAGGAAACTTACACATGAATGGTGGGTAAAACCTCGCTCAGCTGGATGGGCAAATAGAGTCTTTGCTGGAATGATAGACATTTCTACATTTAGAAGCCATTTCCGAATGTCGCCTTCCACCATGGAATGGCTTTGTCAACAAGTAGCCCCTTTGGTTGAAAGAATGGATACTCACTATCGACAATGCGTACCTGTGAAGAAGAGAGTTGCGATGGCTTTGTTTCGATTAACAACGGGAGCTAAGTATTCAGAAGTTGCTGAGAAGTTTGGTTTAGGTGAATCAACTGCTTTTATATGCACACGGCAGCTTTGCGAAGCTCTTTGCTCTCGGTTTAAGCATTATTTGGCATTTCCAAAGCCTGATTCTCTTGCGAGAATAGTGAAGAAATTTGAACAAACAAGCGGTTTATCCAATTGTTGTGGTGCGATTGATTGCATGCGGTTCAAGATAAGGAGGCCAACGGGTCCACATGCGGGAGAGTATTATGATGGGAACATGTTTCATAGTGTTATTGCTCAAGTTGTTGTGGATGCAGATTCCAGAATTCTCAATATTGCAGCGGGATTCTCTGGTGGCACTGGTGACTCTAAAGTATTACGGCTCTCAGCTTTATACGATGATGTTCAATCACAGAAGCTTCTCAATGGTTCTTCAGTCCATCTAGGGGGTGGTTTAGATATACCTCAGTATCTTGTCGGTGATGGAGGGTTCCCACTTTTACCATGGCTTATGGTACCTTATGAAGATGTGGATTTTCACCCTTATAAGGTTCAATTCAATCAAAAGCATTCCATTGCTCGTCGATCTGTTTTGAGAACATTTGCCTCGCTCAAGAAATGGAAGATTTTCGATAGAGCTATGTCTGTCGATGTGAAGACTGCAGTGTCTATGATTGGTGCTTGTTCGATCTTGCACAATATGCTTCTATATAAGGGTGAGCCTCTTGATCTTGATGAAGATAGGCTCCAAGATTATAACAAACATGATTCATTGATTCAATATGATAAGGATTATGTAGAGGATGAAGAAATATCTTCAGAGGATCATGTGATGGCCTTTCATATTAGAGATGCCCTTGCTATTGGGACAGAGCAGCAGGATCCTTAAAGTATTTACATGAATTACAAAGAAAAGTTTATATAGCTTCATCAACAACTTAGTTCCCTCTTACCGAGTTGGAATTTGATGGCATATTATCTGTCATGGAGAAAATATCATCAGAAAAGATTCTATTCGAGACATTGTATCCTGACATTACAGATTTACGTGACAGGAAACAAAGTTTTCCATGCAAAATGACAACTCCTTTCTGCTATACGAAATGATCTATTAACAATATTACTGAATATATTCAAAGATCAAGTGACTTAGAGAGTCTCAAATCCAAAATTGGTTCTAGTCTTGTGATGCTTTTAAAAAAAGAAAGATATTTGGGTTAAACAAATTGAATGCAATAGTTTTGTTTTTGGCCATGTAGAGGAGCTCTTTGGGTTAAACAAATTAAATGCAATAATTTTGTTTTTGGTCATGTAGAGGGACTCTTTAGGGTATGATGTTAATCACACACCTATTGAAGAAGAGAAACTCTCTCATTGAATCATGGCTTTCTATTGGTCCTTAGTTTTGTATTAAATTTTGCAGCAGGCTGTTATTCGAATTTATCCTATTTCAGTAGGCATGGCATCCTATGCGTAAGGATATCGCAACCTGTTTTTATCAAAGAATTAAGTATAACTGCATGAATGCCAGAGTGAAGGATCATGACAATGATTGATGTGGCCCTGTAAAGCTGACATGCCAGGTATATGACTTTGGTATACGATATTGTGTTTATATATAAATGAAGCCTTTTCCACTATTTCTCATGTTGTGCATATATTATTTGGTGTAGGTTTTCCTGGCATCAACGTTAGTATGTACATTAACCCTGAAGACTTCAAGCATGTTGCTTGTTTGATCACCATTAGCAATATCCTTTGCTTCATTGATACAAATCCCAAGCCTGACCACCATAAAAAACAAATAGTTCATAATAGTCAGAAACCTCCCTAGGACAATTTGGTGGCCTAGCTACAAAAGAAAGCATCAGAACTACAAGGTTATTATCAAGCTTGTTGCCAATTTGCATCAACTTCAATATGAACATTAACCTTAAACATTCCAAGGATGTTGCCTGGTTGATCACTACTAACAATATGTTTGCTTCATTGACACAAATACCAAGCCTCACCACCATAAAATAACAAATAATTCATAATAGTTAGAAACACCCTAAAGCAATTGGTGGCCTAACTAGGAAAGAATGCCTCAGAACTACAGGTTATTGAATATCATGTTCATGGTGGCAAATGAAAAGCAAGCCATGATTTATAACCTTAAAATATTGCCAAATGCATCAAAGAGATAGAAGTAAACCATTCATCAATAATTAAGTGGACTAGTGCAAAGGGATAAATCCACTAGGTTCATCTAAGAACGTTTATAAAATGACAATGTGGTCAAAGTTTAATTTTGCAAAAGGGGTTAAATTTACTTATGCAAAATTAAGAAGGGATAGAAAGCAACATTTTGCAGAGGGATAAATCCACTACGTTCATCTAAAAACATTCAATGGCTTTTATTTAAAATTCTCTAAGATGCAAAAAATCGTTCTCTGCTGCTATCATCATACAGCATTCAAGTCTGGCATCCAGCCCATTCACTGCAATTACTAGATATGCTTAAACCCCTCTTAAACTTCACATTGCATTTGAAGTATATACTCCCTGCCAATGACATCTTAGTGTGATGCACTAATAACCTCTTATCTGATGATTTCTGAAATAATATTACATCATTATGATTATAGCAATGGTCTAGATATTTAGAATTATCAAAATAGGCAACGCATACAAATGTCCCAATCACATGAAAAATGAAGATTAAGCACAATCACATGTGTATTTTCTTTTCATTATTTGATTTTTGTGCCCATTGTTTCACTCTTTTGCAATACTTTTAATCTTCTAAGATCAGTTTGCATCCAAAGCGTGCCAAAATGAATTTAAAGCACATATATTTGTATCTTTAAAATATATTCATTCATTCCAAGAGATCTCTCACGTTGAAAGATATTCATACATTTGAATCCCTCTGCTCCTATTTCTATACAGGTTTTGAGGCCTTATATACTAATTGATCCATAAACCATACCACAAAGATCATGGGATTAAAATTGAACTGGGGGCAAATGGCACAGATATTCACGTGTAAAGTGAAGGATAAGTGACTCCTACCTCTCTAGTAGCATCACCATTACCAAGATAATTCTCGTTATTTATAGCCAAAGGGTGCTCTCCTGAAATGGTAGTTTTTCTAGTCTTATTGTTCTTTAAAGTGGTAATGTATGCAGCACTTGGACTTTGAGGTCCTAGCTCACCATTAACCATTGAAAATGATATGCTCGATGAAGCTTTGCTCGCAGCAGGTGGTAGCCCTGTTTCATCTGATATACTCGATGAGGACCGGCCTGATATGATTTCATAGTTCAAGGGCAATTCTTCCAATGTCTGCAAGAATATTCAAATGTCCCAATGCATGTTTCAAGAACAACGTGAGTTCATTATACATTATAAAGCACACAGAAAATATATAATACGAAGCCTCACTCATAAATATAAGAGACTTCACGCTTTCTCATAAGTTACCATTAACATTTGAGATTTCAATTACATAAACATGATGATGTAATGGTGCAGTGTGGAGTTTTGTAACATTAATGTTGTGGGTTTAAGTCTTTACCAATGGTTTGCAATCTTGCACACTAGCAGTTTGCACTTGAAATGTATACGTTTACAACATTGTCATTGACATGTTTTTCCACAGCACAAGGAGTGACAACATACATTGCCATTTACAAGGCTATGCTGACAAAGCTTAAACAATTGTGAATTGCACAATCACATGAGGAACATAAAGATTATGGATTGCACAAGCTCAGTAAAGGAACAAAGATATTATCTTGGACACAGCTTACATAGGCAGCCTGGTGAAGAACACGGAGCACTTCTTTACAACGTTTTCGCTTCGAAGCTACTTCTTCCCTCTCTTGGAGCATCTCTTCAAAGAGGTTCTCTCTGCAAAAATAAGAAACACGCAAGACATAGTATCATCAATTTCCTCTACATCCACAGAATTTGTACATTACATAGCTCATACATTATACATCAGGAGAGAAGATGAAGAACCTGTAAAGCTTCCTGATGAATACATTGTGAAGATCACGTTTGGTATGATTGACCTACAAATTATGTAATCAGAACAATGCATGCTCTAACAAATCATCCTTAATATACACGATATAAGAAAATTACCAGAAAATGCATAATAGCTTTTGGCACAGCATCTTGAATATTCTTTCTGACAATGTCATAATAGGACTTGATCAACATACGAGTTATATCTATCTCCATGGAATCTTGCTCAGACTGAGTTTCAGATGCCCTGAGCAAAGCAGGTGGCTGAAAATGTTGATGTGATTGAGAAATTAAAAATCTAAATAATATAGGCATCACAGATTAAAATTCATCATATGACAATTTATAAAAAAGGCAATTCCATGTACCTCCCTCAGCTGAATTGTTGCAAATCTTGGTTCTAAATTGGAAATCGGATCACTGAAATTGTTGGTAAATGTAGTGGGGTCCATTCCATTTGAATGAGTAGTGTCATTCCCACTGAAAATTGATGAAATTCCCCAGCTTCCTCCTGAAGAAGCAGCTGAAAAGAGAAGATATGAAGGGTTGAAATTTGAACGTCTTAAGAGGGTGTCAAATTTTAAAGTTTTAAAAAAGACCCCTTGGTTTTCCTTCATTTCCACAAAATGCCTCCTGAGTTCTTTGTTGAGCAGTTAGGATCAACATCCCTTTTTTCTCAGTAATATGTGCTATTTGAGCCATTATATGTTCAATTCATCTCCTTTTTCTCTTTTCCAGAGATTTACTAAGTGAATTGGGGAAATAATGAAAATTTGGGACACCTGGGGAATAAAGAAAAAGCCTGGCATATTTCAAAGTTTTTATCTCCTTTTTCTCTTTTCCAATGATTGACCAAGTGCATTAAGGAAATGATGAAATTTTGGTGGCAGTTTGGAAATAAAGAAAAAGCCAGTCAGTTTTTGCAAAATACAATACCTGCTGAAGTATCAGATTGTATATTTGAAGGATTCGTCCCCTGGCACAAACACAGAAAGATAATATAATTAAAACAACCCTGTACACTGGGTTTCAATTCACAGGAATTGCTAAATATACAAACTTGATCCACTTGAGTTGCCCTCCCAAGGATGGCCCTTGACTTTGACGGTAAAGAATTCCTTTCTGTTAAAGGATCTTTCAACTCGCTGCTATCCTGTAGACAAATGCACATTAGATAACATATACAACAGTCAATAAGTAAATAGAAATAAAGTCAACCTTTGACTGTCTCGCAATTCGATTTTGTTGAAGAGCCAATTCTACAGCTTTGCTGCCACCAATGAATGATGGATGGGAAGTATTTATGTAATCCATCTGCATAATATAGTGTAAAATAAATACCCAGCAAAACAGATTTTAATAGGAAATTGTATACAACAACCAAAAGGTCACCTCCATTTCAATCAGATGGCAAATCATTGTTTCTGCAGGTATTAGTCCATCACGCAAGAAATTGGCAACAACCTCTTCGACTCGTTTCCGCAGGATGGGAAATCTCCTCAGTTCATTAGACTCACAACGATGGGCAATCTGAAATGTTAGATTTTCTAATGTTCTCGTCACACAAAATCATGTTCACTATGCTATCACCTGAGCTTATACATCATTCATGACAAAACAAAAGAGGTCTTCATGCACACAATCTGTGCCTTCACACTTTTTGGCACATCTCCGTGCAAAAAAATCTCTACCATATTGATTAAGCTCTAATATCATTCATCACAACATAAAAACGAAAAAAATACTGTAAATTATTATAAAACCAGTCTTATATATTAAATGCATGTGAATATGGTAGAAAAATAGAGAATTGGAAGAAAGAAAACTATATTTACGTCTGTAGGATACCAAGAATGGATACATCAAAATGGCCTATAAGACCAACCAGAGATTACATCTGAAATTTTTTTCTTGTCTTTCAGAATGAGAAGTGTAACTAAGTAAAATGGAAATAAGATAAAAGTGACTGCAGAATCTTGTTATTGATACATGTACAACTCAGATAGATTGAAATTTTTGTCTTCAAAAGATCTTTAGCACAGGTTGATCCACGATGGAGAAACAAAATCATGTACCTTGACAAGCTCATCATATATAAACCGTGCACATTGCAAACTTGGATCAAGCAATCGAGAAATCTGTCGTCGAACTAAGACTTCAAATGGTATCTGTAAGATTAAACCTATACATAATTATTTCCATGAAAAATAATCCAATGTGGTTTTATATCTAACAGAACTTGAAACCAGAATTTGCAATATTGAGATAAACTAAGAATATTAGATAGATTTTGAATTTTCAAAAGATAAATGAGAAAACATATGAAACCAATGATTACTCAGTTGATTGTTTCTGATGAATAGATATTGGCCATATAAAAAAAATCAAAGAATGCAAATTTATATTACATTATAACAAGATATGATTGGATACTGCATAAAGACATTTTATCATAAGCATGATTGGCACTATGGTAAATGGAAAACAATTGAAAAAACCTAACACCGTAACATGACTTGTGAAATTCATAAAGCAAAACACATTTTTCTTGTCTAAAAACTACTGAAGAGGTAATATCAAGTTTTTCCCACCTCAGGAACAAAAATTGTGTTCTTTGCTCCTGTGGCATTTTGAATCGCTGTCTTAATATCTTCATCTGTCAAATCTTCACAAGGTTCAACCTCCTAAAATACATTTTCCCAATAGAGTAGATTCAGTACTGTAATTATATGAAAATGCAGGGGTATAAATTAGCTGTATTGACATTATTATGGATCTTGATTCACTTTAACTCACATTGATGCTTTTAACAAAGATGTTCTGAAATATATAATGGAGGCGTGCCCCTCCTGACAATTCTGATGTTGACATTTCTTCGTTGTTACCATTGATAATTGATGAAACGCCTGTTTATATGAATGAAAACATTTGATTATATTGTTGCGGTAACCTCTTCTCATGCCCATATCACTTGAGGCAAATGAGACCCCACCTTGCGAATATCGTGTAATGATATTAAGCAGCAATGCAGCTTGCCCTGACTGGAAATGAGTAACAAAACAACACCATAATTAGGATCAGGGTAATTTGGAAACGGTTTTCAAGGTTTTCTACTTCCATCTACATTTGTATAGTTTTTTGTGTATATTGGACATCGAGATAGACAACCGCCATGTATTAGATTATCTCTTTTTTGGTTGGACTCATTGATGCAGTAAAACCCAAACTGAACCATCAATTTAGCTAACTTTCCCTACTGGAGCAATTTTAACTAAACAAAGAAAAATCTCCTTAACATTTTGGACTCACAAAGGCTTAAAATTCAAATCCATAGGTGCATGTTTCTCCTTGACAAGGAAATTAACATCACGTTACACTCAAAGATTGGCACTACTTTTGGTATTTATTTAAATATAATTAGTGGAAGAGGATGCAATAAGAAACAGCCCAAACCATAGACATTTCAAGGTATTTCCATTTATCAGAGTAGAAGAAAAGTTTCAGGACTCCAAGATGGTTAGCCATTAGCTCTAAAGCTGAATTTCAGTTCTATACAAAGAAAGCGGTTTGTTTAAATAAGGCCAGGTCATGGTGTCAAGTGCACCTCTTCAGAATTAGTATCTTAAACCAGTCCCCTACTCATCCACTTATAAATTTAAGTAACTTTATGTAGGCCCAATTTTATAAGCGGCTCACACTTTTTTAAATGTATCTTACTATATATTGACCAACTGATCATATAATATCATCACTCAATATATTAACATCTTTCAAGTGACTAAATGCACTATAACCAAACAAGAAATTACACATTAACATCTTTGAAGTGACCAAATTACATTTTAAAATGCTGTCTCATCTCTAAGACCAAACCAAAATAAATGTAAAGTACAGAAAAAGTAAAGAAAAAAGAATCTACACACACGTCAGATTCTCATGCCAGATACGTTGTACATCGTCTTCGAAAGATCTCTAACGTGGGCCGATCTAGAATGGAGAGGTTTCCAAAGCAAGGAAGCGCCTGTGTTGGTGGGAGATAATGACATTTATTTATAGATGACAAGGGTGGTGAGGTTGTAGTCCACAAGGCCGTGGCCTAAATGCATGACAAATTGCTATTGTCCGACCTATTGTAACACCTTTCCAATGTCCTAGTTGTTGACTTGTAGAATGAGTAAGAGTGATGGGGCTTAAGAAAGCTGTGATTCTTCTTTGTTTATGAGCTTGCATGGCTATATTGTCCTTCAACAACTTCTGTTTGGATCTCTTCAGATCTAGCAAGTAACGCCCCAAGCACCGTTCATTTTCCATTACCTTGTGCAAAAGGACATAACCTTTCTTAAAGAGTCACTGGTATCTCCCTCTTATTTCATTAAAAACAATGTTCTTCAGATTCCATTCCCTGATGAGACAATCGGCAAATTCTTTATTCTAGAGGTATTTGTGCATATCTGCCTACCTCAATCTCTAACGGATTGGAAGAAGTTCTCAGCTTCTCTATCACACTGCACACTGCACAGTGCATAGGATATATGTATGTCCATATAAGAGGTCCTGATGATGAATCCATCCTCTAATGTACTGCAGCATGGACTATTCCTGGCTTATATAATTGAAAATATATAGGAACTGCAGTATGGATTAAGACACAGAATTCAAAGGAACCAAGACAAAAAGGTGTTGAAGTATTCTGTTGGTTACTTTTTTGACCAGTCAAGAAGACATTTTGTCCATGTAAAGAAATTTGAGTTGCATTTGTTTGATTGGTGGTGGTCTCAACATCTTGTTTTTCTGAACTGGCTTCTTGGCTTTGTGCCTCACAAGACTTAAGACACTCTGTTCCCTTCTAAAAGATGGTAGGGACATACATATTCTCTGCAAACTTTGGGTTTTACATCATTTAAGGAAATTTTTTGACCATGTAAAAAAAATGAAGAAGTAAAATAAATAAAAGTTTTGACCATATAAAAAGTTGACTTTGGGTTTTACATCATCTTGTCCAATTTTATGAGTTAAAATGAAGAAGTAAAAAAATGAAAAATAAAAAATCATCATTAGATATTGCCATAAAAGAACAAAAAATAACCCCTTCTGGGTGCACTAGTTGTCATTTCTGTATATATTAAGTCCACAGTGGTATTTATTACATTTCAGTTTTGATGCACGAGAATTCATCAATGTTCATCATTAATTGGCTTTTCATTTTATCTGAGTTAATTTATCTCTTGTTTTTTGATAAATTACACACTGGTGGATACTTTATTGAATCCCAGTATTGTTTAAAATCTATTAAAATCACAAACATAAAAAAAAATATTGGAAACAGCAGGAATTTTTTTTCCTGTGTAACATTTTTGCAATATGTTTCCATAAAGCTCTGAACTAAACTCAATTTGGGACTAGATGCTTTTATCAAAATTTCATAATTTACATTGTTCCTCCACTTTATGCTTCGGGAGGCAATCATAAACTCAGGAGGTCACTTACCTTTGAGTCTGTAAGTTCACCATAACTTGCCAGCTCTTTTGAAAGGGCAATAATCTGTGTATTGATGCGTGTTTTCATATCAGGAAGTAATGCCTTGATATGTTGCAAAAGAATCTAAAATAGAAGAAATGTATGTTATGCAAAAGGCTGTAGAACAAAAGCGGATTGAGTGACCATAAACAAACCAATGTAATGTCATAAGCATACACTGTTCAATTTTATTGCTAATTGAGGGATACCACAACGATCAGATAAACCATGATAAATCTGGGAACATAAATAAAGAGAGAAATCAGTCTTCAAGAATGTGAAATATAGAAAATGAAAAGAAAAGAACTCACTGGACGAGAGCGGAAGAAATTCTCCTCATACAAAAGTGCATCTTGAATACTTTTGTTTCTAGCAATATCCTGTTATAAAGAAATAAATTATGTCAACCATCAGACAAGCTGAGACAAGAATTCTCTTATTCTTCTATTTTGTTAATGTAGCAATCCCTCATCGCCCACTCTTATGTATAAACTGCAATCTAACCACCAAAAAACAGTAGTAGTCATTCATATGGACAGATGACGAATAAATAACACAAGTGAAGTAAATATTACCCAGAAAACTAAATTAAAATAAACAAAGTAGCAAAAAAGGAAAACATATACAAAAGCTACGAGAACAATCTCTGACAAAGAGCACTACAACCATCATTAGAGAAATAAGAAAGGGCATGAAAGACAGATTCTTTACCTCTTGACTGCGATTTACAACTCCAATATAACCCAAACGAAGAGGAATTATATTCCCAAGGAGTAAGTTCCGAGCATCAGTTCCCCTATCCATGATATCCAACTGTGTAAAATTTAAGAAGAAATAAGAACAGCAGAAATGAAATATCTGCAATCTTCCAAACGATGGACACATCGCAAAAGTTGAGGTTTTAAACCTTGGTTATTACACCCTAGCAAGAAAATTACACCCTAGCAAGAAAATTAGAATAAGTAAGAAAAATTTTAAGTTCATAAATATTGAACTGATTGAAAATTAAACAGAAAGCAGCCTAAGGGATTGACCAGGGGCAGACGAGGAAAAAGAACTCGAGACTAAATAGTAAATAGAATAGGAAAAAATCTAAAATACCCCTAAACTTCTCTTTATTCCCCCATATGCCCCAGTCAACCCCTGGAAAGGAGAAGAAGTGGATGATTTGACCATATAATCAATCAAATAGCACACATAATATGGAAATATAGATATAATTGACAATATATTTGCTCCAATAGTGTATTTAATTTCTTAAGAGGAGATTGACAAGGCATTTGGAAAATGACGGTTCATATGGGTATTGGGGAAATAAAGAAAATTGCAGGTATGTTTGTAAGTTTTTCCCTTGTAGAAGGACAAAAGTATTTTAATTACCATCTGGATCAGCCATTCTTGCCATTTGAAGGGAATCTGAATTTGCCAAATCTGCATTGGCTGGTGATACGGCTAATATGATGCATGTCTCATGTTTGATGTAGGAAAGAACCATAGTTCTCACTCGAGATTCTATATCACTTGGCTGATCACCCACTGGAACCTTAGTGATGCCAGGTAGATCTACTAAAGTAATATTTAACACACGTGGTGAGAAGATTTTCAGCCGAATTTGTTTATCAGAAATGCCTTTATTTGATCCTAGTTCCCTTTCAGTCTCTGCCTGCAAGTTTCAAAAGAGTTTAAATCAAACAAAGGCTTTGTAAAACTGTCTTTTATTATTGATTCAATAATAAAAGAAACAAGCATTCAATCTTAAATAAAAATGGGAGATTTTCTACACCTGTAGAGGATTCAATTAAGAAAAGATAAGCGTGTTAGTGAGGAGAAGCAAAAACCTGAATCTCCTTCCAGACTGATGAGAAATCAGTGAAGCGCTTTCCAGGAGTGTGTAAGAATTCACCCCATTCAACAACCCCAGAATTATCATCAGAATTACAAACTATCTGAATAAGTTGCAATACAAGAGGTCTGCGAGTACATATATCACCTCCTCGGGGCAAGAAATCACGTCCAACAAGGGCTTCTAAAACACTAGATTTTCCACTACTTTGGCTTCCAATCACTGCCACCTGAGGAAGATCAATTGACGAGGCACTGCCAAGTTGTGAGAATATGTCCTGAAGTTTGTTTACCAAGGGTATCACTGATTGACCTATCAAAACAGTGGGAACATTTCCTACAATAGGGTCCTTCTCCTGTGTGGCTTGCTGAATTATTGGATTCTCCTTGTAAACCTCCATTATTTACTGCTATGAAACACCGCCTGAAGCAGTTTCTGATGGAAACCCACTTCCTTACTATCAGTAATCAATTCCATATGTATGAAGTAAACTTTTTATCAAATAGAATTAAAACCTTAGGTATTTTAACAGAATGAAGCATGTAAAAAAAGACTCCAGGATTTGTCCACAGTTAAGAGAATAAAGCATGTTCATTTTGACAAACGGATAAAAGTTTAATAAAACAAAATCAAAAAAGAAAAAAGCCCATTGATATATGCATGTAAACTATATGCAAAATATTGTTTCTCTACTAATCCACCAAGTATTTTTACATACATAGAATAGAAGTAGATTATGAGTAGCAGCACAAATTCATTGGAATTTAGCTGAAGTTTCATATATTTATGATGAATTTTATTCTATCTATAAAATTTTCCAACCAGAAACTCACAAAACTCCACAGACATTACATGAATTAATGAACTTTTCATGAAACACTAACATATACCATGTCATGCACAAGAAAAATCAAAATAGCAATGAATATACAGATTAGAAGCAGACAAAGCTTGTCAATGATTATCTTATCAAAGGATTGCAATAAAGATCAGAAACAAAATTTTGAACACAAAGTTTAAACAGAAAAGATGGTAAAACAATAAAAAAGTTATAACTAACAAAAACTCATTGATGACCATTCAAAGACAAAATTGTATCCAGTTACGAAGAAAGATTGGAATAAAATGAAACGTGAGGTGAATGTATCATTCAACTTATACTATACATCAGTTAACGCATGAACAACGTCAAAATAAGAAAGAAATGCAACCAATAGAAAGCAATGATCATTAAGAGAACGGCAAGAGAACTATACCTTGCCAGACACATATGAATTGCAATAAAACACGACGTATAAGTAGAAGCAGACAAAGATTTTGATGATCACTCAAAGAGAACTTTATATCACATGCTGAGCAAGAGAGATCAGAACGATAATTAAACACATAGTTGAAACAGATTTAAAGGCATCGATGAAAGAAAGATCAACATAACAATAAAACGCATCTCATTATTGATTGTTCGAAATATTGCAAAAAGAAAAAGAAAACCTCCAAAACACTAACTGAACTTGACATTGAAACTTGAACCAAACAGATGCTCATGAGTAACTATTTAAAGAATCTCAAGAAAAAAGAAAAATTGTAACATCTTTTAAGAGGCCAAAATGGCCCATAAGAAAAAACAAGATATTACATCGTAAGTGTCATCTCGTCTTTGAGAACAACAAATCAAAATAAATTAAATGTTACTAAGTAAACATAAAAGTAAATAAAATAAAAAGATACTAAAGAATCTTTTTATCAGCACATGTAAGATTCTCAAGTCAGATATATTGTAACTTTTGTCTTCGAAAGATCTCTAGCATAGGTGAGATCGTGATCCATGGGGTTGGGCCATACATTCACAACAAATTGCTATTGGCCGATCTATTGTAACCACTTTGTTATGTCCTAGTCAGGAACCCATTTGTGTAGCCCTTGATTGACTTGTAGTTTTAATAGTAGTGATGGGGCTAAAGAAAGTTGTGATTTTCCTTTGTGGATGAGCTTGTGTGGCTGTACTGTTGTCCTTGAACAACTTTTCCATGTGTCTCTTGAGTACCATTGGTCCTCATATTCCATTATCATGTGTAGTGCACCAAAGCCTTGTTTAAAGAGACAATGGCATCTCTTGCTTATTTCATAAATGACACAACAGTGACAAACATAGTGTTCTTCAGATTCCACTCCTTGATGACACAATTGGCAAATTCTTTCTTCTAGAAGTATTCGAGCATATCTGTCTACATCAATCTCTAACTGATGTGATGAAGTTCATAACTGCCCCATCACTCAGTGCAATGCATAAGATAGATGTATGTCCATCCTCTGATGTGTGTAAAAAGTGTATTATGAAATGAGCCATCTTCATACCAAATGATATTTTAGGGTTGATCCATGTTGTTTTGTTTTCCAAGTTAATAATATCAGTTTGGATCACTCTATTCTTTTCCACTTTGGTCATGGTTAGATGGGGACAGTCCAAGCTATATTGAAACAGCTCATCACAAAGTATCGCAAGAGAAAGAAAAATCACAAGAAACTATCAAATATGAAATTGTAATAGAAAACTGCATTGAAAATATCACAGAGGAATGCAAAACAAAATGCATCCAAAATTTTAACAAAGGCGAAAAAAACTCATTTATGATCAATAAAAGCATTGCAGAAGGAAGGAAGTTCAGAATAAAGTGGAACAGGTCATCAATGATCATTTAAACGAGAGCTCAGAAAAACAATGAAATTGAAGTTGAAGTTGATGATCATTTCGAGAATTAACAAATTTGGAAGGGAATAAAAAAGGATAAGAAGAAACAACCAGACATGTCTCGTCAATGATAATTCAAAGGATTCATAAGGGAAAGAAACTATCAGAAGAAAAAAATGAAACCATGAATTAAACGAATTGGAAGAGAAAGAAAATGTCAACAGAAACACACATATTTCATCGATGATTATTCAAAGGACTACGAGAACAGGAAGAAGACTCATATAAAACCTTGAATTAAAAGAATTGGAAAAGAAAAATAAAAGATCAGAAGAAACAATGAAACACACCTAACAAATCAACATTCAAATGATCGCTAGAAGAAGAAAAGATTAGAAGAATAATGAAATGTGAAGTTGAAACAGAATACAAATAGATAGATAGATAGATAGATAGAAACCAACCAAGTAATTGCAAGAGAGAAAGAAGGATAGGAAAAACAACAAAAAATGTGAAATTAAAACTGATTCAAAGAATAGACAGAGACGAAAGAGATAAAATATAACATTCAAAGTATATTCAAAGAAAGAAAAATCGAGAAAAAAGAAATGAAACAAGAAAAGTTAAATCAGATAACAAAAACCAGAACCGCAAGACTATATTCAGACACGTGCATACACATCAAATAAAGGATCAGAAAAATGATGAAACGTGACAACAAGTAAAGGAGAAGAAGAAGATAGACCTTAACCAAGCATATCTGTTTTTCTTTCAGATTTTTGGAGAAAAAAACATCGGATTATTGGCAGAGATTTTACATGTTATTCTTTCAGAGCAAAATATCAAAGAATCATTGGCTGACGTGAGAAGATTTAGTTGTTTTCAGAGAGAAATTGGGGCTGATCATTGAACTAATTGCAAGACAATTAGGTAAGTACTTCGGTATGTATGTAACGTTATTCGAAGAGATAATGTGAGGAAACAATGAAAAAGCTAAGACGACAACTTACCAAGCATATAGAATCGAAGGAAGACAAAAAAATACAGCAACAGATTCACATAAGAGGAGACCGTATGAGATTCCTTTTTCCAAAAATAAGATCAAAGGATAGTTCTTCGTCTCTTAAGACAGTGTTTCCATGGCTGACAAGAGAGAGAGAGAGAGAGAGAGAGAGAGAGAGAGAGAGAGAGAGAGAGAGAAAGAGAGAGGGAGAGATGTTACTTGTTTTCTTGTGTAATCAGAGATTTAGAATTACATACCTTAGTTCATTTAAATTGACAGAATCTTGACTTATTTCGATGATACTGCGTTGTCCATGGCTGAAAAACAAGAAGGAAAGAGAAGGGAAAATGGAGAAGAAGAAGAAAACAGGGAAAGGTTTTCCTTATCGGAGGGAGGGTGTGATCGGAGAGGGAAACCACACAGAGAATTGATTCCGCAGATTAGAAGAAGAAGAAGAAGAAGAAGAAGAAGAAGGAGACGGATTTCATATCTTCTTCTTCTTCTTCTTCTTTTCCTTCCTCTTTCAGCTCAACCGATATTTGAATTTCTGGTTTTGGAAAATCTCCGAAATACCCCTGGGCCTCATGTATGTATGTATGTATGTATGGATGTATGTATTTGGAAAATCTCTGAAATACCCCTGGGCCTCATGTATGTATGTATGTATGTATGGATGTATGTATTTGGAAAATCTCTGAAATACCCCTGGGCCTCATGTATGTATGTATGGATGATATGTACGTATATATAGTGGAGCTACTAAAGAAGAAGAAGAAGAAGAAGAAGAAGAAGAAGAAGATGCATGTAGCAATGGGCACGGTTCAGGTTCGGTTTCTTCAAACCAATCTGTTTATGAACTCTCAAGCCACTTAAACCCAAAACATATAGGGAAAAGTTGAAACCATTTAATAAAAAATTTTAAACCTAACCATTTAACTCAAACTAATTAAAACTCTAAATAAACAAAAATACATTAAATTAAATAAGCATTTAAGTTAAATTTATTAAATCAATAAGAAACCATTAAATTACTAACCTATTAAGGTGAAAAAAAGAAGTTAATCAAAAACCAATCATCCGTTAAACCTAGAAATCAATAAACCCGAGATTTAGAACCAAACCGAACAGTTTATTAAAAATCTAAATCAAACTAAACCATTAATTTTTTTGGAAGCAATGAACCGTTAAACCCTGATTTAACGGTTCGGTTCGGTTTGAGCCAAAACCGCGCCCATTGGCAGATACATGACTCAATTGAGTCGTTGAGAAAGACAAGCTTTTCTATTATGAGAGAGAGAAAGAGAGATTTTTTTATCTGCTTCCAATGTCAAATTTGACCAATGAGACCAAAAATATAACATTTTCATTAATACATGTGAAAGTGAGTAGTGGCTCTTCATGTTCGAGAACTTTAAAGAGGGGAGATCATACATGCAACCCAGAAGGGGTTTAAAAGCCTTCTCGCATAACATCACATCCTCTTTGGTTCATGTCCCTTGGGGTGCCCCTTGAGTAGCGCACACACTTGCACACACATTTACGTGATAACAACGCTTGCTTGAATGTGAAGATGATGATAGGGGGTGTGGCGGTGAATTGAAGCATTTTTTCATTGGATCTTGAGAGAGCCTTCCATTGCAATGGTCTGAATAAGGACAAAGATCATGAGCTTATAGGCTTTGGTGACTCTAAAACATGTATGTGACATAAAATCAATGCATCTCTTTGTTTGAACCTTGCATCCATTCCTATATTCCTTCACTTGTGTTGTGGCTAACATTTTCTTTGGAATTTTAGGTAATCTTCATATTCGCCTTGTATGTGTAATCCCAGTTTCCTATCCCATTTAAAAATGTTTTCACCTTGAATTTCTAGGCATGAAATTTGTTTCATCTAATTGTTTTGTGATGATCAAGTTACATGTATCTTAGTTCATTTCAACTCCTTTGTGTGGTTAAGCCTAACCAAAGCCGAAACTGAATTGTTAACGGTTTGGTTTTGACTTAACCTGTTTGGGAGTTTCCAAAATTGAATCGAATCGGTTCCTAAACCGGTTTAGCCAAGTTGATTAAGCCTTAACCAATTTGGCCCAAATTGGTTCGGTTCGGCTTGAGCAATCCCAAATTGAGCCCAAATCGATTAAGGAAGCTCAAGCCTAAACCGAACCGCCAAACCGTTAAAAATGGTTTAATAATTCAATCTAAGCTTGGGATGAGCCGTTGTCAAATCCTACTTCCATGCTTAGTTTCTTACACGAGTGTTAAGTATCTAGCATCCAAGACACTAATTTTGGAGACAAAGGCACCGACAAGGGATACCAAGCTCAACAAGACTATAGGAAAAGGGGGATATAATAAACACAAATAGGAAGCATTATAGCCAATGGCCAACCTAGTGTGAAAGAAACCCACCAACCTTGTAAAAAGCTATGAAGCCACCCTTTGGTAACTTTTTAGCTCTTCTCTAATCTTGGGTTTTCTCCAAGTTCTATTAGCGTATTATGAGTTTTCACTCTCGTTCATCTTCTATTAGAGCTAAGATCAACTAGTGTTAAGAGCTATTTAAGCCAAACCCTAACCTCTCTACTTTTGTACGGTGCTAAACCTCTTTGTTAATGATAAATGTTGTATATTTATCTATTGTCTTCTTTTGTTTATGCATCTATTTCTATCTACAAGAGATAGTGAGTGTAAGTGTTGAGCACTAAGGTTGGTTAAGCTAGTAGCGCAAGAGTGATCGACAACTACTCTTGCTGCTTTGCGACCAATAGGCATAATCATATCGACGAGAGGCATAACTCCACGATTCGTAGATGTGTTTCCGTGCGAGTACACGAAAGCCACATATCTATTTGGCGCCACCACCAAGGAGAAGATCAACACTTGATTGTCCACCTTGTGAGAGCATTCGACTCATTAAAATGTCCGCCTCATCAAAGCATTCACCCCCTCAAAACATCGACCTAGTCAAAATGTTTGCGTTCTCAAAACATCCGCCTTGTAAGAGTGTTCGCATCCTTTGAATTTTCACCTCGTCAAGGTGTTCACCTCCTCAGAACGTTTGCCTCGACCAAGCTTTTTGACCTTAAGGAATCATTAACATGAAAACACATCCACACACACATTTTAGCAATTTACAAAAATGGTCAGACCCAACCAACATTGGTTAGAATTTTTTCAAACTTCGCACTAGACCACCTACCAAGACGGCCTGGGTTAAGACCAATGCCAAAGCCAACACATCAAACCCCACAAAATATTATGGAGGATGGTTCATACCATGAGTACTCCTAAATATAAATACGAGCACTAATCCCCTGGTCAGCACACCTCCTGAGATCACATCAAAGCAAGGGGGTATTCCAATGGATCGATAGAGTCTTGATTGTCATTACCAAGAGATGGTAGAAGAACTCAAGGATCTTGAGCAATTTGTGGACATCCCAACTAACAAAAGTGTAGGCATTGAGTGTGTCTTGGTTGGTTGTTGTGTATGAAGTGGGACGACTAATGCGGAAGCATGTATTGATCTTGTGTATGGAGTTAACAAGCAAGTAATGGATGAAGGTGTGATGCATTGTTCCTACCAAGAAGGTATACACACAGAGAGAAAGAGAGAGATATAGACAATTACACAATTATGGCTCAAGAAGACTATTGCATGATTAATCCCATGAACTCAATTTACTAGAATAGGATCCTCATCTTTATAGTTAGGGTAACTAAGCCCTAATTGTGTTCACACTAGGATTACAATAGGTAGAGTGGGGCTTTTAGCCCAACAAACTCCCTCGTAAAAGAATTACTCTAACTATTACAAAGAGTTAGGGGTTATCTCCCTTGTAAGCTTAAATTACAGTTTGAATTTAAACTATAATTAGAGTATATACAAGCCGGTCGGCTTGGGTTGGTTGCTGAGTTCGTCGGCCTTCGGCCCTTTAGCCTTTAACTCTTCTGGTCGACTCGTCCTCATACCCCTTTTTGAATATGCGATCGGCTTTCAGCTTCTTCTACCCTTCGATCGACTTTCTATCTTTCGGCTCTTTCGAACTCTACCTGCTTGACCTCTTCGACCCTTCCGATTTTCTAACTCTCCTATTGCTTCTTCGGATTCAGCTGCCTTGTGCTCCTCAACTTGTTGTAGTCCCATTCGTCTCCTTAGTGCTCTGAAGCGATGATCTGGGAGTGGCTTCGTCAGGTTGTCGGTGATGTTCACCTCTATATCTACCTTCTGTATTGGACTTCGAGCTTTTTGTCGATGACGAACTCCCGAATGTGGTGATACCTCACCTCAATGGTGAAGGCATGATAAACCAGATTCCAAATGAGGTGAATTGTTCAATCCATTCTATGGATTCTCCAAAGCCACTCCAACCAAACTTCCGAAATGACGGTATGAAGAAGGTGCTAGAGGAGGAGATGGAGGTGCGACGCAATTATGCGACAACTACGGGAATACGGGTAGGTGTTGTCATATATATACGTCAAGTAAAGATAGGTTTCGAACCCATGACTTTGTCTATGTAGGCAATTAGTCTAGCTGATTGATCAAACATAGAATCATGACGTAAACGCCAATAATACAGGTTCAATAGCTCTTTCTGATGTTCCAAAAAGTTTTGGAACTTTCTAGAAGCTCCTGCATGAAACTCCCTCTGCTTGCATGCAAAGCTCCTTGAATTGTATAAATACAGTGGTTAACGCTAGTTACGAAATCAAATATTCAGCTTCATCTATATTCTACTTCTCACTCATCTCTCCGTATTCTGTCTTCTGCTTCTTACTGATTTCTCAATATCCTGTTGTCTACCCTAGATCTGCTATACTTTGCTCTTACCTAGCTTTGTTCTTTTCTACCTTGCTCTACCTGTGTCCTTGACAGTTCTTTCACCTTCCCATTTTCTAAGCCTCAACATGTCGGATCTTACCAAGATAATAAATTAGTTCATGGAATCCATGCATCAACTTCAACTTGAGAATGATAACCTTCGGGAATCGTTACAGAAGCTTCAAGCGGGAACACTGATGGAACTCGAGGAAGAAAAAAACAGCTCTCCTCTTGCATCAACAAATGTTCTACCTGTAGAGCTTGGTTCCTCGTCCACCCTTTCTCCAACTCCTCTCCATCCCACTACAAGTATGGAGCCCAATATTAGTTTACATGACAAGTTTGATGGCACGAGGAAGCACTTCTGAGGGTTCATAAATTAGATCAAGCTTGTTATCCAACTACAACCCCAACGGTATGGGGATGATTTTCGTCAAGCTGGTCTCATTGGGGCCCTTATGTCAGGTGTTGCACAAGCCTGGTTTGTGTTAAGATTCTATTACTAACCAATAGACCAAAATAAAGTAAAAGAAGGAAAATAGATTGGATAGAAGAATCCGTTCCACCCGATCACCCCTGAGCTATGATCTAGACATAGCCAACCTACCGCTGGATATTAGGATGACTATACCTTGGAAGAGATAAACACAATCGTTGTGACGAAAGCCTAGCCCATACCACCGGTGTCTAAGTGTCAAAGTTAATATGCGGAAGCTTTAACAAACCAGTTTATCCGGATAACAACAGAAAACAGAGACAAGGTTTAATGGAAGCTTGAATCACAGAGATAGAGAGCGGGAGAGACAGAGAGAGCAGAACAGTAAAATCAATTCAAAATAATAACACTCTGTACATACAAATGTCCTACAAAACACTTTTTATACAAGTCCTTAAAAGGACTGACAGAAGTACTGACAAATACTTCAATGTTCATACGAGCGACTAACACTAACTCCAAGGAATTTGCCTATGTACTAGGCTAAGATTGTAGACCTCTAACGGCCTATTAGTTACAATCCGATCCGTCTCTCTGATACGGCTCTTGGTCCTGGATACCGATCTGGATACCTCGTTGGTTCTCCGTTCCAGATACCAATCTGGCTTTGGCTTATTCAGCCAATCTGGACCCGGTTGAGCTTGTCCTCTCAACACTCCCCCTCAAGCTCAAGTTGAGGTCGGATCGTAGTGTTAGTGATTTGTGTCTGCTGGTCCTTTCCTCCAGCTCCACCTTGCGTCTTCCCGCTTGGCTCGCGCTCCACGTTCGGTCCGATTCTGCTTCCCGCAACGCATTCAGTTCCGCGCACCTCAACCTTCTCGGTCGGCTTGTTTGCTCATAAGGCCCATCTCCGCTCCTTTGCTATTGCGACTTTGGCACGTCTGGACCCATTGGTTCCTCTGTGTCGGTGTCGACTTCCGTTGCCTCCTCGTCCGTTTGGCCTTGACTTGATCCGGCTCTTCCGAATCAATCACCTGCTCCGAATCGGGTGCCTCCGATTCTGTTACGGGCATGACCATATAATATCCCGTGGTGAGAATTAACCATAGCATTCCATACACGTGGATAAGTGTGAGGGTTAAACGAGAGTGTAAAGAAGGGGATGATTACTTTTAATCCTTGGGATTGAGACAACCCATTAGGCCAAGTGTGAAGTTGCCTAGGGACCTTGGGTATCGCTATAAATAAGAGGCCTAGCTACCCTCATTTGATCATTTGGTTGACTACGTCGAGACTCTATCTTGTGGTGGGTCAACTCTTGTAGCGAGCGCGCCAGCACCAGGTATGACTCGACGCCAAGGCAGTGGTATGGGACGCTGATCGAGGCTCGAGTCTGTCTCGATCCCTTCGCTCAAGGGTGGTTGGGTGGATCGACACCCTTCTTTCTCTCTCTCCTTTCTATCTAGATCTATATTCTATCCTTATCTAATGCTTACATTAGTTCATGTCTCTAACAGTTGGTATTCGAGCTCATTTTCTAATGTTTCTTTTGTTGCTTTTGTGTTCTTGATTGATGGCGATCGATCTACGTGCGGTTGGCCTTCATGCAGACAAGGATCAACAAAGGAACTTTGGTAATCTTTCTTGTTTTATTTTGTCTATTTTTTCTTCTCCCATCTAATCATGTGTGTGGTTAATATGTATATTATTTTCATTAATTAAAATGATGTTGTAGTGGTACTTCATTGGTTTCATAAAACGTTTACATATGTGTATGAGGTCAATACCTCATTTGACGTATATTGAATATGTGATGAGTGTCGTATGCGCACGAGGTTAATACCTCAATTGCGTATTACGTTCACAAACATATGTTACGTTTGCGTATGAGGTCAATACCTCGATTCGTTGTAAATGATATGCGTTTGGTCTCATATGCATAAGAGGTCAATACCTCAATTACATATTACGATTAACCCTTATTTTTGGATGTCTCGTGTGCGTAGAGGTATATGCCTCGATTACATATCTCGATTACGTCATTTTTGGCTATTAAATATAACGATTTGTTTAATATAGGCATATGTGGTCACGTGTATATGTAGTTGATCGTATATATGTGATGATATATACATGTGTATATAAGTTATTGGATGGAAGCACGCTACGGTGTACCAGAAAAGTACTGTTTTTGGCCACAAAAATTGTCAGTACTTTCGATACTCTTAGTACTGAATAATTTAGAAAAAAAAATCAGAGAAAAAGAAAATCGATTTTGGAGAGTGGGGTGATTGTAGTACAAGTGTCATTTACTACAAGGAGTGGGGGGAACATGTGAGGAGATGTTCTTTCCATTTTGGGGGCTATTTTCCCCTCATGTCAATTTTGGCGGTTCCCCTCACGTCGTTTTTGGCGGTTCCCCTCATACTCCTCTTCCTCTATCCCTCTGAGCTCTTCATCTCAGACATCCATGTCACGTTTCTGCTTTTCCTCCAATCTAAGAGTTTTGTTAGGGGTTAGGGAGCAAATCTCAGACATCCATGTCAAGTTGGAGCTTTTGAGTTAAGGAATTTTGGTTTTTTTAGGGTTTCTGTTTTTGTTAGGGTTTAGGTTGAGGAACAGAGACTGTTCTGAGGCCTCTTATAACAGCCAATAGTGACTTCTTTGACAACGACTTTCTTACTTCCACCGATTGTAGTTTATGTCGTGGTGATTTGGGGCTTTTTCCATCGAGGCGAGGATCCTTCCACCGAATCCAGGCGGCATATCACAAAGATTCAAGGCACCCTCCACCATTGGAGGTTCCTTCCACTAAATCAAGGCGGTATATCACAAAGATTCAAGGCACCCTCCACCATTGGAGGTTCTTTCCAGCAAATCGAGGTAGCATATCACACAGAATCAACGCTCCCACCACCATTGGAGGTTCCTTGCATCCAATTTTTTATTTTCAGGACTAAAATTTTTCATTTCTTCATTTTTCAGTACTAAATTTTTAGATTTTACAATTGTCAAATTTGTACGTCGTGCTTCAACCATTGGAGGTTCCTTCCAGCAAATCGAGGCGGCATATCACACCGAATCAACGCTCCCACCACCATTGGAGGTTCCTTCCATCCATTTTTTTATTTTCAGGACTAAAATTTTTCATTTCTTCATTTTTCAGTACTAAATTTTTAGATTTTACAATTGTCATATTTGATTCGCAATTCTAATGTTCGAAACGAATTATTTCTCACTTTGCACGCCACATTTAAAAACATTTGACTATGTTTTCTTAGTGTAGTCTATATAACATTAACTACTCTCGCCGGACACTTAATTTTTTTGGATAAATCTAGTGACCAAATGGGGGTCCCTAGAGTGAGTTGTCAAGTAACTCATGTATATCTGAAAGGACCAAGAGACGGGTGGTTCTTCACATAGTCCGTTATTTGGTAGAAATAATGAAGAGATTTAGTGAAGAGGATCGTAGGGATATTATATGTAGAGTGTTACACCATCAACGTTTGAATGAAGACATGGAGAGAATAAATTTTAGGAACCAATGTGTTTCAGAAGAGATTGTAGAGTCTATGAAGTCATCCCTAGACTTAGTGAAAGGTGTAGAGAGCATAGACAAACTTGCTGCAAAGAGGGCAACGCTACACATGGTTGTGAACGGTGCGAGAGAAAAAAAATATAGTGATACTAAAGTTGCCTTAGCCCTGGGTATTCAAAGAAGGAACTTGAGGAAACATCGCTGAAATATACACTCAAGCCAATTCAAGTGGCTGGGGTTGGGACGTAGACGATGATGCGATGCCTTATCTCAAGAGATTATTGAGAAAGTGGATTCATTTTGGGCCAAAAATACGCGTGTCTCACCAAATAAGAAGGACGTGTGTAGACAACGAATAAGTCAGGGTAAGTACCAGATTCACCCTAGACACTTCTTGGAGATGACAGAGGTATTCCATTTTTTTATATCAATTCACATTCCATAAATTTGTGTTTTGACTAAGTGTATATTAATGTTTGCTATATATATTGGTTGATGTAGGCTGAATTGTACATGAACTTTAAAGACCAACATCCAAGCTTGACTGTTGGATTCCGCAAGTTCCAAGGTTTGAAACCATTTTATGTTAGAAAATTAAATGAGAGGAATACATGTTGTTGTGTGTACCACGTGAAGATGGACATGTTAAGGCTAGGAGTGAATGCAATGCGTAATGATTCTAAGGGTATACACGGGGAATTATGTGTCTGCACTTGTGAGGTTTGTAGACCAAATGGGGAGGATAATAGGTGTAATGCACGAAACATGACTTATGCATCCGTTTCTGAGCTATGGAGGTCTTGTGTTTGTGAAAAAGAACCATCATGTGAGTGGCATCGTCGTACATGTCTATTAAGAACATGTAAGGTTTGTCCGCTACCATTATTTTGTAGGCAGGAGCTTGATTTGGGAAACAATCATATCATGAAATGGAAATATTTAGAGTATGTGATTGAAAATATTGGCAAGGGACTTGTAACTAAGCGTATCAAGGAAGTATATAAGGAGACATGTGCTGCTACCCTTGTCTCAGAATTTAAGAAACAACTTGGGGAGTTCATTCCACATAACTTCCGGAGGTATTGGCAAAATTCACAGTTCAAGGAATGTATTAATAACTTACCAACGGGTGTCATTGTATTCGTTATTGACTTTGCAGAAAATTATACATTTAATGTTCAAAATGAGGTTCAATCAATGCATTGGTACAATGATCAATGTACAATACTTGTACATATTTGCTATTGGAGGCAAGACGGTGAGTTACATAAGAAATCAATATTTTACATTTCAGATGATAAAAAGCATGATACACTATTTGTTCAACATTGTTTTAAGCTTCACCATGCAGATTTATTGTCTCTAGGGTTAACCTTTAACCGTCATTGGGTTTGGTTTGATGGTGCTGCCTCGTAGTTTAAGGCGGCACGATCGTTCTACTTTATCGCTAGGTAATTTTTAATCTATATGTTTAGTACTTATCATGCAATGTATAAGGAAATAATTCTTGTGTTAGTGCATGCATACTAATTATGTTTGTAACTATTCACACACAGTACTATTCACATGGATGCATACTGATTATGTTTGTAACTATTCGAACACAACACTATTCACATGGATGCATGCATACTAATTTTGTTTGTAACTAAGTTAACTATTCTTGATTGATCAAATAGTACTATCCTGTCACGTGAATGTGAAGTTTTCTCCATAGACAAAGTGTACTATGTTGTGTGTTGTATCTTTACTAAATCAGTATTTACTGAAGAATGTAAAGTACTCGTATTGTACTCTATAGTATTGTCCGTCCTTAAGAGAATTGTACTAATTATCTTTAATGTATGTGAAGTGTTCTCCATAGACACATTGTACTATGTTGTGTGTTGTATCTATACTAAATCAGTATTTACAGAAGGATGTAAAGTACTTGTCTTGTACTCATAGTATTGTCTGTCCTTAAGAGAATTGTACTAATTATCTTTTAATCCATGTGAAGTGTTCTCCATAGACACATTGTACTATGTTGTGTGTTGTATATGTACTATGTTGTGTTTACAGAAGGATGTAAAGTACTCATCTTGTACTCATAGTATTGTCCATCCTTAAGAGAATTTTACTAATTATCTTTTAATCCATGTGAAGTGTTCTCCATAGACACATTGTACTATGTTGTATGTTGTATTTGTACTAAATCAGTATTTACTGAAGGATGTAAAGTACTCGTCTTGTACTCATAGTATTGTCCGTGCTTAAGAGAATTGTACTAATCATCTTTTAATCCATGTGAAGTGTTCTCCATAGACACATTGTACTATGTTGTGTGTTGTATCTGTACTAAATCAGTATTTACTCAACTTGTACTCATAGTATTGACCGTCCTTAAGAGAATTGTACTAATTATCTTTTAATCCATGTTGAGGGTTTTCCATGGACATTGTATTGTACTATGTGTTGTATCTGTACTAAAGAAGTAATTATCGAAGGATGTAAAGTACATGTCTACTACTCATAATACTGTCCTAGATTGAAGAGTTTGTACTAATTATCTATTAATCAATGTTGAGTGTTCTCCATGAACACACTGTATTGTACTTGGTGTTGTATCTATACTAAATCAGTAATTATCGGAAGATGTAAAGTACATGTCTTGTACTCATAGTACTGTCTTATATTGAAGAGTTCGTACTACTTATCTATTAATCCATGCTGAGTGTAAAGTGGGATGTAAAGTACATTTGTTGTAGTACATGTGTTTATTGGGGGATGTAAAGTACATGTGTTGTAGTACTAATTATCTTCTAAGGAGGGTTGTGTTCTCCGTGGACACATTAAACTGTATTGTGTATTGTATCTGTACTAAATCAGTATTAATGAATGTAAAGTACTCGTCGTCAACAACATAATACTATCTGATATTGAAGAGTTTGTATTATTTATCTGTTAATTCATGTAGAGTGCTTTCCATGAATTCATTGTACTATGCTTTGTGTTGTATCCATACTAAATTAGTATTAATGGATGCCAAGTTCACATGGTTGACAACATAGTACTATTTATCTTTTAATAAGTGTAGAGTGTTCTCAATGGATACGTTGTGCTATGCTTTGTTTTGTATTTGTACTAAATTAGTATTAATGGATGTGTAGTACTCTCGATTGACAACATAGTACTAATTTTGTTGGAAACCTGAGATACAAAAGCAAGTATTTCTCCTTATTCAACATTCGTATGCAATGGAACTACTTTGGGTTTGGACATGGAAAAGGAGAGGCATTCGTAATGAGTAACCATGTGATGGGCCACGTGGGCCTACTACGAAAAGAGGGCTCATTTGGCTTGACCATTAGGTTGCACTTTGGCGTATGCCATTGTAATTACGAGACTTGAGATTAGGTAACGTACCAACATAGTTGTAGTAAATGAGGGTGAAATAAGGACACTTGACATATATGTTTCTTTTAAAAAAACATATATGGGCAAATGCCTCACATATCTCTTATACGCATAAAACATTAAACATTCAAGAACAACAACTTACTTGGTTGGCTCAAGTGTTTAATGCATTTGTTCTCGAGGTCTCGAGTTCAAATATGACCAAGACCATACAACATCGTTGATACATATGACTATAACACATGTTTAGACCCAACGATACATATGACTATAACACATGTTTAGACTTAAGGTCTAAGTGCACTTCGGGGTCCTTGTAATAGGACTTAAAGAGCTGAAACCACATATGTGGGCACCGAAACATAGTTTATTGTTAACATTTTTTTTCGTGTATAAACTATTCATGATGCGAACATACATGGTTGAGCCTTAGGGAGCCGCCATGAAAAAATCAATATAGAGATCAGGGAAAGACATTAAATTGTCACCCCCATGGTTGTTAAAACACCTTTGTGTTACCATAGTAACCTGATCTTGAACCTCATCTCATACGTCTAGAGGGGTATTGATGTGAGATAATGATATCGATTAATGTTCGCCCATGATATGTTTACATCACGACATGATGTTATGCTATCTCTCTGACCTTACCCTATTTCTTTTCCAGAAATAATCATTTAATGGCTCAAAATAACGACCCGATGTCATTCGCTCAAGCGAAAGGAACTCAAGGGAATCCTCCTGGACAAATGTCCATTGAGATGTATTTTTCGCAAATAACCCAATATCTTAGTTTCACCGCTCAACAGATGACCGAACTTCGGCAAACTCAAAGTGCTCTTGAGGCACGAGTCATTAGTTTACAACGTGAGACTAATAGACCTGATGAGCGACAGGGTGAACCATCATTTGTCGTTAAGCCATTTACGGGAGAAAAAAAGGAAAGAACCGAAGAAGCAATCTGCACGTGGCTGGGCTGATGGGAGTCTCATTTTTAGCTTTATCCCATGCCAAATGGTACGAAGATTGCATATGTCGGCCGAGAACTAGGGGGTAAGGCCGCCGCCTGGTGGCGTGGGCTCCGTACTTTGGGGAAATTGCCTGATACCTGGACAGATTTTGTCACAGTTTTCAAGGGCCAATTTCTGCAACCTCCCTCTCGAACCGAGGCAGCACAAGCTTTAATGAACCTCTCTAGTCGGAAATTTTCCTCGCTAGAAGACTATGTCCACCATGCTAGAACCCAAATCCAAAAATCGGGTCTAGAAGGGGACAACTAGTTAATAGCTTGTTTTGTGAATGACATCCCCAATTCGGATTATCACTAGATAGTGCATGATAAGGATCCAAAATCCTTCGAAGAGGCCATTGAAATAGTTCTTCGCTATCAATGCACTTCGAAGAAGGACCACAACAAACCCAACGAAGCGCCTGGGACTAAGCAGTCGCAATTCATTGGGAAATGCAAGACACCCAATGAATCCATGGATCCCGATTGTAAGCGACAACATCCTTTTTGCGTATTCTGCAAAAAGAAGGGTCATACCAAAGAGCAATGTCGAAAGCTCCAACGAAAAGAGCACGACAACAAAGCTAAAGTTGCAGACCATAAAGGTCAGATTCCTAATGTCCTTCAGGTCTATACACATCATTTAAGTAATTGTCAATGTTCTTTCCCTCACTATGTCTTGGGTTCCAATGATTTACTACATGCAAACTGGTATATCAATGGATCTCTCGTACAATTTTTATTTGATTCGGGAAGCTCACACAACTTTGTCAATGATCGTTTGGTTCAGATATGGGGAATCCAACCCATCGTAAGTGATCACACCTATACGATGCACTTGGCTGATGGAAGAGTACAATACATCAACGGGGCGATTCATTCATTAGGAATTTCTATTGATACTTATATAGAGGAAGTAGACTTCCATGTAATGAATCTTTGTACCACTGATGTAATACTAGGTTATTCCTGGTTTTATAACAAAAACTCTTCTTTATTTATTGATTGGGTTCATTATTCAATAACTTTTGTACTGAACGATTGTACTCATTTTATTCAATGTGTCAGATTGTTTCCTTGTGTCCATCAATATCCGAGTTGCCTTGTTCTACTCTATTTTATTGTGTACTTGATCCGGACATTCATGTTTACAATATCGATAATGTCTCGGGTCAATTAACATATTTTGAACAACAACAACTTGATGAAATCTTAAATGATTTTCGTGATGTTTTTTTGAGTGAACTACCAGATGGGTTACCTCCTAAACGTAATATAGACCATCGTATAGATATTGTACCTGGCGTTGCACCAATAAGTATACCTCCTTATCGCTTAAGTCGATCTGAAGAGGATGAAGTAGCTCAGCAACTCAAGGATTATTTACGAATGGGTTATATACGTTATAGCAAATCTCCATGGGGGGCACCAGTTCTCTTGGTTAAAAAGAAAGAGGGCACACAACGTATGTGTATTAATTACTGACGCTTGAATAAAGTGACGATCAAGAATTCGTATCCATTGCCCCGGGCTGACGATCTAATTGACCATCTCCAGGGAGCTCGGTATTTTACGAAACTTGATCTCCGTACTGGCTACCATCAAATTCGTATAAGTGAGGACGATGTTCCTAAAATGGCATTTCGTACGCGCTATGGCCATTATGAGGTTTTGGTTATGCCTTTTGGTTTGACCAATGCTCCGGCTACATTTCAACAAGAAATGAATGGCATTTTCCGAGAACAACTTGGAAAATTTGTCGTTATTTTCTTGGATGATATTTTAGTTTATAGCCGTACATTACAAGAACATGCTAAACATGTCCGCTTTGTTTTACAAACATTGCGTGACAAACAGATTTACGCGAAGATCTCAAAATGTGAGTTCTTCAAGAAATCAATTACTTATCTTGGACATCTCATAACCGAACGAGGAGTTGAAATTGATCCTTCTCGCATCGAGAAAATCAAGCTTTGGCCCACTCTTCGGAACATTCGAGAAGTTCGATCATTCCTTGGTTTTGTCGGGTTTTTGTGAAAATCCCTTCGTAATTACTCCCAATTGACGACGCCGTTTATTGATATTCTAAAAGGTCAAACGCGTAAGTCTACAAAACCTATTGTCTGGAATGCTACACTAGACCTCGCCTTTAAGGAACTCAAGGACCTGGTGTGTAAGGCTCCTTCACTTCTTTTACCTGATCCTTCAAAACCTTTTGAGGTTGAAACCGATGCAAGCGATTATGCTATTGGTGCTGTCTTATATCAAGATGGTAAACCAATAACATTCGAGAATAAGAAACTTGATTCTGCTCAATGTCGGTATACTGTTCAAGAAAAGGAATTATTTGCAGTTATACATGCGCTCAAAACATGGCGCCATTATCTTTATGGAAATCGCTTTGTGGTAACTACGAACCACGAGTCCTTGAAATATTTTTGTGACCAACAAGTCCTGAAAGGTCGTAAGGCACGATGGGCTGATCTCATCCAGGACTTTGACTTTTCCATGAACACTGTCGCTGATGCACTAAGTCGCATCCGTGAAGTTAACATGCTTAGCTTCACTGAAATATCATCAGATCTTTATGATCACCTTCGAGGAAAATATCTTGATGACAGTTATTTTTCAAAATACTAGGCAAGAGTTGAGTCTGGAACAGACACCACCACATCCTCGAGGGAATACTTCCACATTGCTAACGGTCTGCTCTACCGTAATGGGAAGGTTTGTGTTCTAGATTTGCCCGAGGTCAAAAAGAGAATTCTTTTTGAATGCCATGATGCACCCTCAACAGGGCACCCTAGAATACATCGTACACTCGTTCTCATCTCCACTCAATTTTATTGACCTAAGATGTGTCTTGACATACATAGCTATGTGACTAAATGTCACCAATGTCAGGTTAACAAAGCCAAGTGACTTAAAGCCGTAGGACTTTTACATCCCTTGGATATTCCCAATAATAAGTGGGAAAGTATATCCATGGATTTTATTGTTAGCCTTCCTCACACCCAAAAAGGCCATGATGCCATCTGGGTTGTGGTTGATAGACTAACTAAAATGGCTAGATTTATTGCTACTAAAACCACGGTAACAACTCCTGAATTGGCTTACCAATTCGTTGACAAGTTATTTCGTTTTTATGGGTTACCGATGGATATCGTGAGTGATCGAGATCCAAAATTTACTAGTGACTTATGGACACAAGTCTTTAAGAAGTTAGAAACTACGTTGAGCATGAGCTCCACGGATCATCCTCAGTCCGATGGACAAACAGAACGAGTAAATCAAATTATTGAGGACATGCTTCGAGCATACGTTGGTGCAAAACCAACAAAATGGGAACGTTATCTCCCAATTTTGGAGTTTGCTTATAACAACTCCAGGCATACGTCGACGGGATATAGTCTTTTTATGTTGATGTATGGTTTTCAGCCACGAGCCCCGACTGATGTTAATATACATCATGATGAGTTGCGAAGTACGCAAAACTTTCTTCGGGATATGCAAGATATGTCGCATATTGCACGAGATAATATAAAAACAACTCAAGATAGAGCGCGTTTTTATGCCGATCATCATAGGCAACCTCGTGTATTCAACCCTGGATAGAAGGTATTTTTACTTGTACCTCACAATTCTAAGACATTGTCTAAGGGTAAGTGCGCTAAGTTAGCCCCATGGTTTTGTGGACCGTTTACAGTCCACACATTGGGTCATCAACGTATCGTCTCGCTCTTCCCGATGGTGTTGAAATTCATCCATTTTTTCATGTGAGTCGTCTAAAAGAACTTCTAGGTTCTGGCAACAATACAGTTACAACTGAAACTCTGGTTACTTCTGAAGAATGATCTTCTAAACCACATGTACCAGAAAGAATTCTCGATGTTAAAACAAAAAAATTACGTACTAAAGAAATCCGAGAATTTAAAATAAAATGGAGGGATAAATCAATAAAAGATGCCATATGGGAACGCGAAAATACTCTTAGAACTAGCTTCCCTAACTTTCCATTGCCAGAGTGCAATGTTTTAAAGAGGGGGAGTATGTTACGGGCATGACCATATAATATCCCGTGGTGAGAATTTACCGTAGCATTCCATACACGTGGATAAGTGTGAGGGTTAAACGAGAGTGTAAAGAAGGGGAGGATTACTTTTAATCCTCAGGATTGAGACAACCCATTAGACCAAGTGTGAACTTGCCTGGGGGCCTTGGGTATCACTATAAATAAGAGGCCTAGCTACCCTCATTTGATCATCTGGTTGACTACGTCGAGACTCTGTCTTGTGGTGGGTCAACTCTTGTAGCGAGTGCGCCAGCACCAGGTATGACTCGACGCCAAGGCGGTGGTATGGGACGCTGATTGAGGCTTGAGTCCATCTCGATCCCTTCACTCGGTGGTGGTCAGGTGGATTGGCACCCTGCTTTCTCTCTCTCCTTTCTATCTAGATCTATATTCTATCCTTATCTAATGCTTACATTAGTTCATGTCTCTAACAAATTCCTTCTCGATCTTGTCCAAATTTTCCGTCTCCAATTCGTCCTCAATCTTACGGCCCTTTACCACATCGGACAATGTCCGGGTCTTGGCCTTCCGGTTGTCTCTGTCCTTTTTGACTCTACCGCCGTCGCCGCTTGTTCTGACTTTATCGGATGTGCCGACTTCTTCAGTCGACTCAACTTCCTTTTTCTTCTTCTTGTCTCCCCGTATCTCTCCAGTTCTTTGTCCGTTGCCAACACCTATTTTCCCAGTTTTTGTCAGAACCAAGAGAGAAGGTAAAGTGATAGAAGAAAGATATAAAGAGATCACAAGAAGAGGAATGAAATGATAAGAGAAGAATGAATGTATTAAAGTAGAATAAGAATGGATACAAGATAGGCGATGAGAGCTTAAGATTGGTGTTGATTCAAATTGGTTTGAGAAGAATTGTATGTCCATATTTATAGGTTCCTATAGAATAACCTAGGGATTTCTATAATGTTCTAGAATGTTCTAGACCTAGAATATTCTAAGATCTTCTATGATATTCTAGAATGTTCTAGAATGTTCTAGAACATTTACAATATCAATCTATTACAAGAAGTAGCTTTTATTATTTCATATAATCATATGCTATCTTAATGGTTAGGTTCTTGATTATGTATTACAAGGTCTTGGGTTCAAGCCCAAGTGAAGCCACATAATGTTCACAGATTCATGACACTATCCCTCCTCTTAAAACGACGAGTCGAAGGAGTTGTTAACAATGTAGGGCCGGGTTTGTTGGGATAGTGACGATGGAAGTCGTCAATAAGTGCTGGAGCATTACAAACATTATCGACGGGTTCCCATGTGCGATCGCTCGGAGTATAGCCTAGCCAATCAACTAGATAATACAACTTATTACGCACAATCTTTGAATCAAGAATGGAGGCTACCTTGTACTCTGGTCCATTAGCAAGTTGGAGAGGAGGCGGTGGTGGCACGACACGATTGGGAATCGAGCTGGTGTGGTAAGGTTCCAAAAGAGAGATGTGAAAGACTGGATGAAGCCGCAAATTTGCAGGAAGATCAAGACGGAATGTTGCATCATTAATTCGCTTCGTGATGACAAAAGGACCCAAGCGTTTATAATCTAGTTTATCACACAGTCGAGTAGTCTTTATGTGACGGCGTAACAACCATACTCGATCACCAACCTTGAATGGAGACGAAAGACGATGTCGATCTGCATGGGCCTTATGTTGGGCTTGAGCTTTCTGAAGATGTGAAGACAACTTAGACTGAAGGTGTTGTAGTCGATGGATGTGGTGCTCTGCACTAGGGTTTGGTGAGATCACTGGAATGTCCAAGAGACACCATCGAGGATGGTTGCCAATATAGGCATAGAAAGGTGTGACCTTGGTAGAAGAGTGCGATGCCTAGGTATTTTAGCTCAACAACATGTGTCACATGTGTGAACATAATCTTCAACGAATTGTTGTAAATGAGGCCACCAAAATGATCGATTCACTAGCTCCATGGTCTTGGCAATACCAAAGTGTTCGGCCATACGGGCATCATGACAGTGCTCCAACACTCGAAGGCATGGTGATCCATTAGGGACATAAAGTAGATTCTTGTAGAAAAGTAAGTTATCTTTCCACTTGAACTCCTTATAGCGTTGAGATGTCCCTGGCAATGTGGAGCAAAATGCATGATTTGGACCAAGGTGGGCGAAGACATCCATAGCAAAATCATCAGAGTTAAGTTGTTGTCGAATAGTATCAAGAAGACTTGAATCCAATGGTGTGGCGCAAACCGTGGTTGCTTGTAGCTTTGTTGGACCAAGGAGAACTTGCTTTTGATTGTCGAAAGTTGGATCTCCAGGGTGAAGTGCCAAATATGAGCGTCGAGATAGAGCATCTGCTTGCCCTTGTTGGTTCGCTGGGCGGAAAATGATCTTGAAATCAAAATGAGTTAAAAATTGCGCTCACCGAGCTTGTCGCCTATTTAGCACTCGAGTCGTCTGAAAATATGTAAGATTTTTGTGGTCACTATAAATGATGATTTGATGAGGCGAACCTTCCAGGAAATGTCGCCATTGCGCAAAAGAGTCGACCACAGCTAGTAACTCTTTGTCCTGAACCTCGTAGTTGATCTCCACAACATTAAACTTTCTTGAGTGAAACGCGACTGGATGTAAGTGCCCATCTTCACCTGATTGTGATAGGATGCTCCCCAATGCAATGTCGGATGCATCTGCCTCAATGATAAATGGCTTTTCTGGATCAACATGAGCTAAGACAGGAGTTGATGTGAATGCCTCTTTCAACTGAGTAAAGGCTTTGTCTACTTCAAGAGTCCAAACAAATGCTTGATTTTTCTTGGTAAGTTGAGTAAGCGGCAACACAATCTTCGAATAATTCCATATGAATTTGCGGTAGAAGTTGGCAAATCCAAGGAAACACTAGACATTGCGGACGAAACTTGGAGTATGCCATTCCAATACTGTTTGAACTTTTGTTGGATCCATGAAGATACCTTTGGATGAAATGGTATAACCCAAGAACTCAACTTCTTTGCAATCAAAACTGCACTTCTCTAGTTTGGCATAAAGACCATACTCTCTTAAGTGTTGGAGTACCTTCCGGACATGTATATCATGCTCCGCTTGTGTCTAGAGTAAATCAATAGATCATCTAAATAGATGATAAGAAAGATATCTAGAAAATCTCGGAAAATGTCATTTGTCCATATGTTGAAACACGGCAAGAGCATTTGTGAGCCCAAAAGGCATAACTGTATACTCGAAATGGCCATATCGAATGCGAAATGCAGTCTCCACTCGTCTCCCGGACAAATACAGACAAGATTATATGCACACCTTGATCAATCTTGGTAAAATGCTTTGCCCCACCAATGCGCTCTAAAAGACTGGAAATTAAAGGTAGAGCATACATATTTCTTATTGTCACTTTATTTAATCCCCGATAATCCATGACCAAACGACGTGAGCCGTCCTTTTTCTTCACGAAAAAGATAGGATCACCAGCTGGAGACTTTGAATGTCGAATAAATCCACTTGCAAGATTCTCGTCAATGTATGCTCAAAGAACCTCAAGCTCTGTTGGTGACAGATTGTAGATCGGACCCCATGGTGGCTCTTTTCCTGACTGTAGATCAATGGGACAATCGTATGACCGATGCTTTGGAAGTACACTAACTTTGACTTTGTCGAAGACATCAACATATTCTTGGTACTTTTTAGGAATGTAGACCTTTGACTTCCCTTGAGTGTCACTAGAAGGTGCAACTGATATGGCAAATAAGAATAAATCTTCTTTTGCTCCTTCTTGGCATAATTGTTCTAGGGTGATGGTTGAAATCTAATGAAGAGGAACAACATGTTTGGTAGAGGGTGAATTGGTAACACTATGTTTTTCAAGGGGAGGATCCTAGCTTCGACCCTTGACTACTATGTTTCCTTTTGAAGGGCACCTAATTTCTCGTCATCTCCAATCAATTCTTGGGCTGTGTAGCTCGAACCATGGCAAACCAAGGACTATTGGATACTCAGGGCTACGGATTATGTTAAAGGAGACTACACATCCTAAATCACCTAAGAGTATGTGTATCGACTCAGACTCCTCGAATATCTCTCTAGAAGCTATGGAACGTCCATCAATCACTACTACGGAAACTAGGCAAGGAAGTTTATGCAAGGCTATTTGATGTTTTCGGGCAAAATCTCTATCCATGAAACAAGAATTGGCTCCGATATCTAAGAGATCTGGGACATGAAGTTGGCAACTTGGTGTCCTAACTTGTACTTGGCTTGAGAAAACTCTACTAACATGCTTGGAAGAGATGAAACCCACACTAGGCTGTACAGATCTAGGATTGTCCAACCAAACGGCTCCGATTTTGGCCGGACTTATTCGTTTGACTCCTCTTCTAATTGGCTTGGGACCTCAAACTTATTGGATAGAGTTGGATTATTAGAAACACTAGTTGGCATAGTTTCAACAATGCTAGACTCATTTCTATTATCAATAATGCTAGGCTCATTTCTATTATCATAGTTAACGTGATGTACCTGACGTCTCGGTTTGTGTGGACAATGAATGGCAATATGTCCTGAACCTCCACAATATAACCATAGTCGATTTGCTCGACGACGTTGTTTCTCTTCCTCTGATAAAGGTCCTCATTGCCAGGTCATATCAATCTCCATCGGTGTCGGGCTATCCATTGGTGTTGGGCTACGTGCTTGCCGTGGAGTTGGGATGGGGCTATATTGTTGCCTTGGAGATTGTGCCGTCATTCATGCATAAGTTGGCGTAAATCTTGATCTTGTTTTTTGTTGTTGTCGCTCAGACCGACGCTCAAAAAGCCGATTATCTCACTGTATTGCTTGGCTAATAGCTTCTGTAAGGGATTTTGGATCCTCAAGGAAGGTAAGAAGTAAATCCTTTACATCTCCACGGAGGCCCGAACGAAATTGCTCCATTAGAGCTTGTTTGTCCCAAGGAATATCACTTGCAATGAGACGAAAATTGGCTGCATACGTTGATGTTGGTTGATCCCCTTGTCGCAGTGTTCTTACACTATCTGTGTCTCCAAAGCAAGCCTTAAAATCTTTGATAAATTCTTCAAAGTTGTTGAGTAGGGGCGAATTTGCTTCTAGCAATGGAGGAAACCATGACAATGCCCTGCCAGTCAATAAAATGCCCACTAACCCGACTTGAGATGAATCCGTCAGATAACACGTGGGATGCATTTGAATTACCAACCACACTTGATTTATAAAACCTTGAAAATGTGCTCTCGACCCATCAAATTTAGCTGGGAGGTTGATTTTGGGCTCCTTAAGAACTCCTTGACCGTCAACTTTTAGTTGTTGTAAAGCTACTATTGCCGATTCTAGTTGTTGAACCCTTCGTGTAAACTCATCGTGTATTTGTTGCTTCTCTACTGAAACCTTCTGTAGGTCTTCAAGCAATCGTTGATTCTCCAACTCTAGTGATGGAAACTTGCTTTTGAGATTTTCCATTTCTGCAACAAGGGCGAGGTATTCTTGTGGGTTGCCAGCAACCATGGGTACTTACTAGTGTTTGTGGAAGAGGCTAGACGAGAAGAAGGAATTCGAATCAAACTGTCAGAACCAAGAGAGAAGGTAAAATGATAGAAGAAAGATATAAAGAGATCACAAGAAGAGGAATGAAATGATAAGAGAAGAATGAATGTATTAAAGTAGAATAATAATGGATACAAGATAGGCGATGAGAGCTTAAGACTGGCGTTGATTCGAATTGGTTTGAGAAGAATTGTATGTCCATATTTATAGGTTCCTATAGAATAACCTAGGGATTTCTATAATGTTCTATAATGTTCTAGACCTAGAATATTCTAAGATCTTCTACGATATTCTAGAATGTTCTAGAACATTTACAATATCAATCTATTACAAGAAGTAGCTTTTATTATTTCATATAATCATATGCTATCTTAATGGTTAGGTTCTTGATTATGTATTACAAGGTCTTGGGTTCAAGCCCAAGTGAAGCCACATAATGTTCATAGATTCATGACAGTTTCCGTAACGGTTCTCCCCGTATCAGTCCTGGTTCTCTCCCTCAAGTGTGGCATGTTGAGATGCTGAAGACCAAGCATCTCCGAAAAATGTTGCAACTTGTTGGTTCCAAGGGCCTTCGTGAAGATGTCAGCAATCTGCTGACCAGCTTTTCAGTTATACCACATCGGTATCAGGCTTCACATATTTGGGCCTTCCGGCCACTGAATTTCGGTAATCCGAAAACCACATGTTTCGATTGCAGGTCTTGAAGCCTCTAATAGTTGACGTGGCCGATCCACTTGTGCCACAGGTTGATATCTGATTTAACCTTCTATCCTTTGTGAACATAGTGGTGCTGATGTCGTTGGTGTCGAGGATAAACATCCTCTCGTCCCGGCACCCTTGCGCAATTATCTGGCCTTCCTCCTCGATGAAGCATCCAAAGTGCTTAAACCGCACTTGCATCCCCTAGTCGACGATCTGCCCGATTGACACCAGGTTCTTTGTGATTGTCGGAACATGTAGTACGTTCATTAACTTTCCCTATTGTTTGGCGTGGCTTAAAGGAACTTCTCCGACATGCACAATCGGGTGAGGAGTGTCGTCTCCGGTTTTGACAACTCCCGGTTGCTCCGGCTTTTCTAGAAACGAGAACCACTCTTCGTGGCTTGTCATGTGGTTAGATGCTCCGGAGGTCATGTACCACACTTCCTTTGATCCGGAAGTGGTCTTCTTCATCGAGTTCGCCTTGTGTTTCATCACAAAGGCTGGACCTTTTCCGGTCTTACTGGTAGTCCCCAATCCTTCATGTTGCTAACATACCGGAGTATCCGGTGTGCGCACTGAAGGTGCTCGACGGTCGCCTTCTGCATGAACTGGCTGATCACTCCGACCGGGTAACTGATGTTGGTTTGAGTGATTATCAAGTTGTTGGGAGACAGGTCCCTCCGGATGGGAAGGGAGAAGAACAGTGCCGAAGACAGGAAACCGTATGAGGTGGACCCGGCTACGGAGAGCCGGATGGTGCAGACCCGGTATGAACCTTTCCACTATGGTAGAGCAAACCGTTTGTAATGTGAAAGGTCTCCTTCAAGGGTTTAGGGTGCTAGTAACAACATCTAAACCAGATTTGGCTTTCGTCCAGTATTTCGAGAAATAACTATAATCAAGGTATTTCCCTCGAAGGTGATCCAAAAGATTAGATTTTTTTCCGTGAAGCTAAGCATGTTAACTGAATCTTTAATGGGACTAACAACATCCACAACGGTGTTCATAGAACCCTTGTGATACCGCATGGAAAAATCAAAATCTTGCACAAGGTTAGCCCAATAGCCTTTACGACCAACAAGATCTAGTTGGTCACAAAAATACTTCAAGGATTCATGGTGCGTTGTAACCACAAATTGATTTCCATAGAGATAATGCCTCCATGGTTTTAATGCATGTATTACCGCGAACAACTCTTTCTCTTGAACCGAATACCGATATTGAGTAGCATCAAGTTTTTTACTTTGAAAAGCGATAGGGTGACCGCCTTGACAAAAGATGACACCAATAGCATGATCACTAGCATCGGTTTTGATTGAGAAAGGCTTGGAAGGGTCTGGTAATAGAAGAGTAGGAACTTCACACACATGCTCTTTGAGTGTCTCAAATGATGTGTCAAGTTTTTCATTCTAGGAAATTGGTTTGACAGACTTGCGTGGATGACCTTTTAAAAGGTCAGTTAATGGTGTAGTCGATTTGGAATAATTACGAATTGATTTTCGTAAAAATCCAACAAATCCTAAGAATGTTCGAAGTTCACGAATATTATGAGGAATGGGCCAAAGTTTAACCTTTTCAATATGAGAAGGTTCAATTTCAATGCCATTTTCCGTAATTAAATGACCTAGCTACACAATAGATTTTTGGAAAAAATCACAGTTTGAATGTTTTGCATAGAAAGAGTTGTCACACAACTTTTGCAAAACAAATTGAACATGTTGAACATGATCTTGCAAGGTACGGCTATATATGAGAATATCATCCAAGAAGACGACAACAAAATCACCGAGTTGATCTTAGAAAACGTCATTCATCGCTTGTTGGAATGTGGCTGGAGCATTAGTCAACCCGAAAGGCATGACTAAAAACTCATAATGGCCATAACACGTACAAAAAAGGTTTTAGGAATATCATCCTCGACAATGGGAATCTGATGATAACCTGTTCATAAGTCAATTTTCGTAAAATATCGGGCCCCGTGCAAACGATCAATAAAATCATCGGCACAAGGTAACATATATGCATTTTTAATTGTTAGTTGATTCAAACGACGATAGTTAATACACATTCGCCATGAACCTTCCGTCTTCTTAACTAAAAGAATTGGCGCACCCCAATATACCTAATGTGACCCAGACTCAAGTATTCCTTAAGTTGTTTGGCGATCTCATCCTCTTCTAATCGAATAAGTCGATAAGGTGGAATGCTCACAGGAGCAACACCGGGAATGAGTTCAATCTGATGGTCCACATTACGTTGTGATGGTAAAGTAAGCGACAATTCGTTAGGAAATACGTCTTGAAAATCATCTAAAATAGAGTTGAGTAATTGTCGTTCATAATGTGGTAATTGAATGACGTCAAGATTAAAATAATAAAATTGAAGCAGTAGATCAATTACACACGAATAAATTGATGAACTAGAATACTCACTTAAAGATTTATAAGACACAAGTGAACGAGAAGGAAGTTTGGAACATTGAATAATTTTTTTACAATTATTGAGTTCAAATGTGATTGAGTGATCAACCCAATCAATGGACAAAGACAGGTTTTAAAAAAAAAACATGGGTATCCTAAAATAACATCTGCGGATTGTAGTTTCATAACATGAAAGTCCAGCTTCTCCATATAGGTATGTATTTGAATTGGCAGTTGACAAACAATGCCATTGATGTATTGAACACTACCATTTGTCATGTGAACTTGATAGATATGATCACTTGTGTTTATGTGGAGTTGCATTTGCTGCACCAAGTGATCATTAAGAAAATTGTGAGAACTACCGGAATCAAACAAGAAATGTGCGTGTGTTCCATTGATATACCTGACTGCTTGGAGTAAATCATTAGGTCCAAGTGAATGTGATGGAATAGTGCATTCACATGAACTTAAGTGGTTGGTATGAACTTTAATAACATCAAAAGACCCACATGTGTGACTCATAGATTTGTCTTAAGGAGGGGTGTTCATTGACTTCCTCTCAAGACGACGACATGTATCCTTTGTGTGGCCCCGCTTCTTGCAATATGCACAGAAGAGGTTTGGTTTCTTTGAGTTGCGGTCAAGAGTGTGATTGGATTGTTGTCATTTTCCCAATGAACTTGACATTCGGAGTTTTGGCGAACTTGTAGAAAAACAGTGCTCGGCCACAACCGAGGAATAGGTTCAACTTACAGAAAACAGGAAATACAAAATGCACGAAGTACAATAGAGAGAAGAGTACACGGGATGTTTGACGTGGAAAACCCTAAATGGGGAAAAACCACGGGAGTCCTCAAACTCCAACTATCACTATAAACAGAGATGTACAATGGTGAAGCTACAAGGCAACAACCTTGAGCTCACTGTCTTCGCCACAGGCGGCGGTAATACACAGAGGCAACGACCTCTTCGTCTTTCTCTCTCTCTCTCTCTCTCTCTCTCTCTCTCTCTCTCGGCTGCTCTCTTCACTCTCTCTTAGTGGAAAAACAGAAAAATGAGCAACAACACAAAACTGTTTGCCCTAAGTCATATTTATACCCATATGACTTTCGGGCTATTTACAAATATAGCCTCGAGGGCCCTTGGCAAACATATTCACAAATATGTCCCCGCATCCGGATCTCTCTCCGGGTACATGCGTCATCCGGCTCCGTAACCGGGGTCTTCAGCATCCGGCCCCGTAGCCGGGTCTTCGTCATCCGGCTCCGTAGCCGGGTCTCTTCATCCGGCTCCGTAGCCGGGTACTATTCATCATCCGGTTCCGTAACCGCAACCGGGCTTGCCGTCATTCATCTCCGGACATCCCATCCGGAGGGACCGTAAATCCCAACAGAACTCAGGTTTATTGTGGTCTTTCTTGGAAGTCCTATGGTACCAAAGTACAATGTTGTCGGCGTCCTCGAAAGTTGTGGGGTCCTTGTCATGGACAATCCAATGGTAATCCCCATTGGGAATACCATTAAAAAAACAAGCGACAAACTATTTCTCACCGGTAAGTCCCGATTTTTGGATCTGGGTTCGAGCATGATGCACATAATCCTCGAGAGAGGTAAATGACTTACTCGACAATGTGAGGAAGTGTTGCACTTGTTCGATTTGAGAAAGCGGTTGCAAGAACTGTCTCTTAAAAACATCAACGAAACCTTCCCAAGTTCTAGGTAAGTTCTTTGCAATCCTTAGGCCGCACCACCAAGCAGCAACTCGGCCACCTAACTCACGACCGACATAACCAATTTTTACAACATCGGGCTTGGGATGGTGCTCAAAATGAGGCTCCCAACGACCAAGCTAAGTGCTAATGGCCTCCTCGGTTCTTTCTTTCTTATCTTCCTTGAATGGCGTGACTACAAAAGAAGGTTCACCTTCTTTCTTGGACTCAATAGTCAATTCTTGGATTTTCTTTTCCAAAGCCATATTGGCTTGCCTAATTTCGGCCAATTGATTCAAGGTAGTAGTGAGCAATTGCTCAATAGTGATTTCAGCTTGTGTGTGAGATGCGGATTGGAGTTGAGAGGTCTCGGTCGGAGAGATCGCTCCAACAGTGTTCAAAACTTGTTCGATGATGCAAACTATGTGTACGAAATATAAATAAGGAGGTTTAGAAAATACACAAGCAAAATGAATGCTTGAAATTTTGATTGGAAGAACTTTATCCAAGAAAGCATCTCACGTCTTTACCCCTTTAGACATATGAGATGTGATTCGAGATCCGATAACTATGGTAACACTATGGTGTTTTAAAAACCATGGGGGAAAACATAGCCAAGATGTCTTTCTCGGATCTTTATCTTGAAAAATCATGGCGGCTGCCTGAGGCTCAACCAGGGTTCTAGCATCAATGTAATTTCCTAGTTAGCCTTATATTAAAATGCCAACCCAACATGCATTGATATGGTCGAGAAAGTGTATTACATGCAAAAATAAGTGCACTCGCAAGTAATATGCTAGTCTTGCGAGCAACAAGTAAATGGATGAAAAAAGAGATAAAAATAAGTCACTACCAAAAAATGTCAAGAAGTGACGAAAAGAAGGTTCAAAAAACCCATGTGCTACCTGCTAAAAACAATGTCACAAATAAATGGATGGTGCGAGGTATGCACATATACATCCCAATATGGTGGTTGTAATTTGCACAATTGTGACATAAACCACAAATTGATACAAATGGTAGTGGTGTTGTGCGCAAAGATGTAGTACTCAAATTTATGAGTAAAACATCAATAGTGGAACTCACGTGTTTTTAATCGAGTTCTAAGGCTCGATTACATGACTTAAACCTAGAGAAAACTTTGGAAAAGCTGTTCAAAAAGTGGCATGATGCCCACTCAATATGAAAAAATAGTCTACATGAATCGTTACACCATTAAACGTACGTAAATAGTGTAGATGAACTTAAAATAAGAGTAAGAAAGAGAGTTAATTGTGGGTGGGTAAATGATAATTACGAGAAAATCATCAAAAAGTGAAAAGACAATTTGTGTAATTAGAAAATAATTAGAAAAATAATCAATTAGGTGTATGAAACGTTAAGCATGCCCTAAGGTAAGAAACCTTAGAGTTGTCGACATGCACCTCGTCAAGACCACAACATCCCATAGAATCGGCCAAGTGATGGCTCGATAGAGAGTACAATGGCTTAGGTAGTCGACATACACCTTGTTAAGACCACACCATCCCAAAGAATGGCCAAAAAATGGCTGAATAGAGGGAAGAATGGCACACAACATCGTATGCAAAAGGGCCATTAGGTAAGCGTGTGCGATTAGTGCAAACACACTCGACCCGATGCACAAGATTAATTATTATCGTAAGAGATGGTTCAATGGAGGGGAGAGTGGAATAGACAACATAATATGCAAAAGGGCCATGAGTTGAGCGTGTGCGATTAGTGTGAACATGCTCGACAAGATGCACAATAATAATTAAAATCATATCATGGTAGAAAGAAGAAGGAATAGAAAAGAAAATGTAATACAATTTCCATGCGACCAAGAATAACACATCATAGAAAAGAAGAGAGATAGAGAAAGAAGAATAACATGTTTAGAATGTTGTTTTGATCTTGAGAAGAGTATGAAGAGCCTTGTTAGATCCCCATCGCTCACACGCAAAAACATCAAAACAACAACAACAAAAATGTTAATGAAAGCTCTGATACCACTGTTAAGAGTTTATTACTAATCAATAGACCAAAATAAAGTAAAAGAAGGAAAATAGATTGGGTTGAAGAACCCGTTCCACCCCCGATCTATGATCTAGACATATCCAACCTACCACCGACGTCCCATACCATTGTATATTCGGATGACTAATACCTTGGAAGAGATAAACACGATCGTCGAGACGAAGGCATAACCCGCACCACCGGTGTCTAAGACAACAACCTTCCAACGTAATGTTATGAGGGTAGCTAAGCCTCATATTTATACCTCTTCCTAGGCCCCTTGAATAGATGTACCTTTCTAAAATGCTCTCCATTCATTGGTTGTCCAAATCATGATAGTGCATGCACCTATCATTCCTTCTATCCAATCACATTGGTCCCCTCTTTAACATTAGTGAACATACCCTTCACTTATGTAAATATTAATGACCTACCATCACCTACGTTATGTGTACATAACAGTTTGCACCGTTGGTCAAAACGTCATCACCACTTCTACAAAATTTTCCTGCCTTTCTGGCAGAGTTCGAGGCGACATTTGGGGATACGGACTAATGTCGAACTACCATTACCAAACTCTATTCATACATAAAGGTATGCCCCCTGTATCCGTTTATGCCTTTAAATTTAGACAATTAGCATGTGATGTTCAGTGGGATGGCCAAGCGCTCTATGACCATTTTCGTTGGGGCCTTCGAAGCGAGATTAAAAATTTACTAAACTTTCTGGAGCCTATTGCATTGTCGCAAGCCATCATGCAAGCAGTTAGTTGTGACAATTGGTTGTTTGAGCTTTGTCAAGCGACTTCAAGGTGGCAACCCTCTTTGAGATCTCCTCCATCGTCATCGTGCAATGTCCCTGTGCCAATGGAAATTGATCGAGCTCGAGCCCCACCTCTCACCGAGGTTGAACAGAGGTATCACTAATCCAATGGGCTATGTTTATATTGTGGTGCATCTATCCATCTAATTCATTTTTCCCAGTAAAAAATAATCAACGACAATTATCTACAAACAATATGACTAGACGGCTCCAATAGCCAGAAAACAACAGTGTCCAACAATAGTAGGAGCCATGTGGTTGGACAATCCGCATTCATGTTGCTCCAATAGTTTCGCTACATCTACAGAAGATTTCTCCTTCCCTGTAAGCATCCATTTCAAGTCTATTTCTATTAGGTCCTTAGCACTTCTCGATTTCGGGGCAACAACATGTTTTATGGACGAAACATATGGTCTCCTTCAACCTCTCCCAATCCCCAAATAGCCTTGGGCCTCTCTTTCCATGGATTTCAAAATTGACCTTCCCTTTGTTGGTGGTTACGACTCGGTGTTCGTCATGGTCGATTGCTTCGTCAAGATGGCCCATTTTGCTCTATGTGCCAAAACCATTTTCGGAGAGGAGACAACTGATTTGTTTTTCAAAAATGTTGTTCAACTACATGGACTCCCAGACGATATCACTTCTGATCAAGGGGACCACAATTTGTTTCCAATTTTTGGAGGCACTTTCTGCAAACCTTCTGTTGTACTGTGAATCTGTCTTCAGCCTATCATCCGCAAACCGATGGACAAATAGAGTAGGTTAACCAAATCCTGGAATAGTACTTGCCGTGCTCTCTTAGCTACCAACAAGATGACTGGGTTGACCTTCTCCCACTTGCCGACTTTGCCTACAACAACTCTCTGCATGCGTCTACGAGAGTTACTCCATTTTTTGCAAACTACGGTCTCCACCCCCCTTCAATATTTCTCTTCCCTCTAACTCTGTCAATCCTTCTATGGAGGGCTGAGCACGTCTCTTGGAGATGTACATCATGACCTTTTCTTGGAGCTCACCCTCATTGGAGAACGCTACAAGGTACAAGCTGACGGTCTTCACTCAGATGCCCCCTGGTTTGAGGTGGGTGAATTTGTTTGGCTTCTTCGTCGCAATATTGCCACCATTCGTCCTTGCCCGAAGCTCGATTACAAGAAGTTAGGCCCTTTCAGAATCATCGAGAAAATTGGTTCCATGGTTGTCTGCTTAGAGCTACCATCTCGCTTCCGTATTCATAATGTATTCCATGTCTCCCTTCTTGAACCTCACCATCTATCTGAAATCCCTGGTTGACACCCTTCTTCTCCACCACTAATCCAACTCTCGATCGGAGAAGAATATGAGGTCGACCAAATTCTCGACTCTTGTCTCTTCCATCGCTAGTTTCAATATCTTGTCCTCTGGAAAGGGTACCTAATCTCCGAAGCAACATGGGAGCTGGCACAACATCTCAAGCATGCCCCAGACGTAGTTCGGGTATTTCATGAACGATATCCACAAAAACCAAGGCGGAGTTTTCACGGGCAACCTTAAAGGGACGATAATGTCATGTATATATGTCAAGTCAAGATGGGTTTTGAACCCATGACTTTGTCTATGTAATCAATCAGTCTAGCCAATTAATCAAAAATAGAATCATGATATAAACTATATACATATAGGTTGAATATCTCTTTCTGATGTTCCAAAGTTTTGGAACTTTCTAGAAGGTCTTGCATGAAACTCCCTCTACTTGCATGCAGAAATCCTTGAACAATATAAATACAGGGGTTCACCTTGATCCCAATCAAGGTGAACAATGCCAATTACGGAATCAAATATTTAGCTTCATCTATCTTCTGCTTCTCGCTCATCTCTTAGTATTCTGTCTTCTACATCTTACTCATCTCTTAGAATTCTGTCGTCTGCCCTAGCTCTACTCTACTTTGCTTTTGACTAGCTTTGTTCTGTTCTACCTTGCTCTTCCCGTGTTTGTGACAGGTGGCTCATATGGAGCAAAAGCAACTTTCTGGCCAGAAGTGCTAGGAATTTTGGAGAAAACTGGCTCTAATGAGATCCGGAGCAGTGCGGATGACATCGGGGAAGTTACGGGATGGGAGTGCCTCGTAGATAAGAATATCTTACACACCTTATGTCAATCACATGAGGTGTACGTACATGAGAAGTGATGGCACATGGGTGATGCGGCTGTACCATCGAAGACACCGGCGACCTGGAACTCTGAAGAGAAGGGAAAAGGGAAGATGATTCTGGCATTCAAACTCACCTCGAACATCGAACAATGGACAAACCTAAAGAAGGTGTTCGAGGAGAGAATCCTCGATAGTCGGGTGCACTTTTCCCTTTGAGAATTGCTCGGAATCGTGAAGGAGTTCCACGATCTCCTTGTGGATCTCGTAAAAAGAAAGAGGTAGACTACGGAGGAGACAAATGCTCCAAGGGTAAATTTGAGTACCATCCTAATGAACGACACAGACGCGGACAATGAAATTCCGAAATCCCACTACACAAAGCCACATTGGGCACGAGCAACTACGGAGACTCTGGTCCGGATTGGAAACATCAAAGAGCCCGTAGTTGCATTGATTCATCACAGATCGGAGATCAATTTGATGTCCAAGGAGTTCTACCAGAAGGGAAAGTGGTCTATAAACACCAGTCATGGATGGAAGATCCGAGCAGCCACGAAAGCCAAAAAATATCTATTTGCGGCTTGTTCGGATGTGACAGTGAAGATTGGAGATGTGGAGATTGATAAAAATTTCTTCGTGCAAGATGAGATCTCACATTCTGTGGTCTTCGGGCAACCCTTCATTATGGTTTTGAGGATGGAAACAAAGGTGCTTGACAACTGAATGACTTTTGCACAGATTCGGAGCCAAAGGGAAGGAAAATCTGTACAATTCTTGTTGTGCCAATGAATCATGAAAGGAACAAGAGAGAGCTCTTGTCCCATACAAAAATGGATTTTTAAAGCGGTCTGTTGTAGAGTGGGGGAGTGAAAGTTTGAGGAGCCTTGATACCCCATGTAGGAGGAAAACTCCCGGAGCAATACAAGTACGAATCAGGCAGATAGGGCATCTACGTACATGGTCTTGACTGGAGTAATGAAGAAAGAACTCCGGAAGATGTAGGATGAGCTACGGTTTGCATCAATCATAAAAATGAATAAAGAAATCACGTGGGTTGTTGAGGAAGTGTTCTTCAGGAGGGTACAAATGAGCAATGAATCCGGATAGTACCAGTGGAATCGGTCGAAGTATACAAGATCATTACCGAAATGGGGTCGGATGTGCTCCGAAAAGAAGATGTGATGGTTTGCACGAAGTATAAGACCGTGGAGAAAAAGGTGAAACCACTACCCGCAAATAGCGAACAAACGAGGAAAGAAGTTTTAGAAGATCCGACACTTCGAAAGTCCATGGATATCGGGCATACCTTCATGAATGAGACCCAGATGAAACTCCGGATCGATGGAGGTGGGTTCCTCTCACCAAATGACGAAGAATAATTTCGGGAGATGTTAGAGCAGCATGGCAAGGCATTTGCATTTGCACCAAGGGAAATCGGGTGCATGGACCAGAAGAAAGTTGAGCTGATGGTGGTCTTTTTTGTCCAATTTAAATAATATCCTCCATTTGTATTAAACTTAAAGTGGCCAAAGGCAATATACAAAATAGTCCACTATTACAATGAATATTGCAACATATTTAACTAGAAAACTCTTGGACACTCATGTAGCTGCAACAATCAAACCACATTTAACATCCAAATCAAGCAAGGAATTACCACCAACACTGGTTTCAAAAAACCCCCTCTTTTTCGAACCTGAATATGGTTTTTGGCCTTTATCAATGGAGTCTATGCCACATATACTCAACATTCCGTCTTTCATTTTATTAGCCAGCTTCTCCAAAGCACGCCTCAACCCTACTTCCATGGAGCCGATGGTGGTCTTCACAATCGATCATGTGTCGTGGAATCTGAGGCCGATTCCGCTTCCACGCGTGCATGTTCCGAAGATCATCAATTTGGTTAAGGAGAAGGTAGCGATGGGAATTCTTGAGTTATCAAATGCACCGTACTCGAACCAATGGTTCACGGTTCCGAAGAAGAATGGGTCACTCCGGTTCATTCAAGATTTGCAACCGGTGAACAAAGTAATGATCCGGAACTCTAGAGTCGGACCAATAGTGGATGAATTTGTAGAAGCATTTGTTGAACGCACGATATACTCCAATTGGAGACCTATATCTAGATACGAACAATTCCAATTACCCGTGGATAGCCTGAATATCACAATTGTTAGAGCTTAGATCTAAAGTAATCATATGATAAGGATAAAAGCCATAGATTATAAGAAAGGAGAGATAGGAAGAAGGGTGCTGATACACCTGACCACCCTTGAGCGAAGGGATCATGACGGACTCGAGCCTCGATCAACATCCCGTACCATTGTCGTGGCGTCGAGTTGTACCTAGTGTGCTGGAGCGTTGTCGGGGTAGTTGTGGTTTGTGCGTCGAAGTCGCAGGGATGAAGGTTAAGGGGAGTTGAAGGAACTTAAATTTTAATAAGGCTTGTATGTTGATGTTAGAAAGGTTAAGAATAGCAAGAAGAAGAGTTACGAGTAATGTGAGAGAGAGAGACGAGAATAGATAGAAGATAGAGACAATATATGATTCAAGAAGCAAGAGTATTTGATATAAACATAATGTATATTAAAAAGACAAGATTTTACCAACTTTACAATGCTTGATAGCAAGATGAACCCTTTCTCTACCGACCCTTGATTCGAACCCTTGACTCCAACTTGAAAACACGAGCCTCTTCACCAACAAGCTAACTTATTATTTGTTTCTTTGATCATCTTATTTCTCTAACTTTCTCTTCATTGATTGATTACCCTGTTTTCCCATTTTATATAAGTGTTGCCATGCATATGGTAATGTATGGGAGCATGGCATGCATGCAATGCATGAGTTACATGTAATGCATGATCGCCATTTGGCGCATATGTATTGCATGTGATGCATGGTAGCCATCATGCTCACTTGAGCTCCCATGTATGAAAATAGATATGTGATAAGTATAATGATGAAAATATATTCTAAAGTAACTAACCTAGCTTAGTGGTGTATACTTTGTGTTTGGTCTACAAGGTTGAGAGTTCAAGTCTCTCAATTTTACTTAATACAATATATAGCTTCATTCTTATATCATGAAGCACATTCTTCACGACAACGCTCGTTACAAGAGTTGACCCACAACAATGTTAGAGTCTCGACATAGTCGATAATGTGTCCAATGAGGGTAGCTAGAGAGGGTCTTTCAACATTGCACTGTTGCAATGGAAAGTTAGGGAAGTTAGTTCTAAGAGTATTTTCGCGTTCCCATGTGGCATCTTTGATATATTTATCCATCTATGTAATTTTAATTTCTCGGATTATTTTAGTACGCAGAGTTTTTGTTTTAACATCGCGAATTCTGTTTGGTACATGTGGTTTAGAAGATAATTCTTCAGAAGTAACCAGAGTTTCAATTGTAACTATATTGTCACAAGAACCTAGAAGTTCTTTTAGACGACTTACGTGAAAAACTGGATGAATTTCAACACTATCGGGAAGAGCATGACGATAGGCTAATGAACCAATCGGTTTGAGGACTTGAAAAGCTCCACAAAACTGTAGGTCAAACTTAGTGTACTTACTTGTAGACAATGTCTTAGAATTGTGAGGTACACGTAAAAATACCTTTTGTCCAAGGTTGAATACACGAGGTTGCCTATTATGATCGGTGTAAAAACGCGCTCTATCTTGAGTTGTTTTTATATTATGTTGTGGAATATGCAACATATCTTGTATATCCTGAAGAAATTTTTGCATACTTCGCAACTCATCATGATGTATATTAACATCAATCGGGGCTCGTGGCAGAAAACCATACATCAGCATAAAAGGATTATATCCCGTCGACGTATGCTAGGAGCTGTTATAAGCAAACTCCAAAATTGGGAGATAATGTTCCCATTTTGTTGGTTTTGCACCAACATATGCTCGAAGCATGTCCTCAATAATTTGATTTACTCCTTTTGTCTGTCCATTGGATTGAGGATGATCCGTGGAGCTCATGCTCAACGTAGTTTCTAACTTCTTAAAGACTTGTGTCCAGAAGTCACTAGTAAACTTTGGATCTGAATCACTCACGATGTCCATTGGTAACCCATAAAAACGAAATAACTCGTCAAAAAATTGGTAAGCCAATTCAGGAGCTATTACAGTGGTTTTAGTAGCAATAAATCTGGCCATTTTAGTTAGTCTATCAACCACAACCCAGATGGCATCATGGCCTTATTGGGTGCGAGGAAGGCTAACAATAAAATCTATGGATATACTTTCCCACTCATTATTGGGAACGTCGAAGGGATGTAAAAGTCATGTGGCTTTAAGTCACTCGGTTTTGTCAACCTAGCATTGGTGACATTTAGTCACATAGCTAGATATATCAGGACACATGTTAGGCCAATAGAATTGAGTGGAGATGAGAACGAGTGTGCGATGTATTTCAGTGTGCCCTGTTGAGGGTGCATCATGGCATTAAAAAAGAATTCTCTTTCTGACCTCAAGCAAATCTGGAACACAAACCTTCCTGTTACGATAGAGCAGACTGTTAGCAATGTGGAAGGATTCCTTCGAGGATGTGGTGGTGTCTATTCCAGACTCAACTCTTGCCCAATATTTCACAAAATAACTATAACCAGGATACTTTCCTCGAAGGTGATGATAAAGATCTGATGTTATTTCAGTGAAGCTAAGCATGTTAACTTCACGAATGTGACTTAATGCATCGGCGATAGTGTTCATGGAATCTTTACGATATCATATGGAAAAATCAAAGTCCTAGATGAGATTTGGCCATCGTGCCTTACGACCTTTAATCTCTTGTTGGTCACAAAAGTATTTCAAGGACTCGTGGTTTGTAGTTACCACAAAACGATTTCCATAAAGATAATGGCACCATGTCTTGAGCGCATGAATAACTGCAAGTAATTCGTTTTCTTGAACGGTATACCGACACTTAGTATAATCAAGTTTCTTATTGTCGAGTGCTATTGGTTTACCATCTTGATATAAGACAACATTGTTACACTTGTTCCTCGAGTAGCTTTGATGTGAACCATTTTCCCTATACATGGGCACTTTTTACTCTAGTGATGGCTAGAGGTTTTTTCCCCATGTTACCACATACATGAGTCACTCATATGTGGTGGTACTTAGTACTTAGGGATATATATTTCGGCTCTTACTAGGTTTGTATTATTCATCAATAGAGAAAGCTATTCCAGCCATTTGCCTTCTTTGTGTGAGTGCTTCTTGTCTGAGCTTCTTGTGTGTGCTTCTTGTGTGTCTCTCACTCTTCCTCACACACTCAGCAGTGGTATCAGAGCAAGTTCTTCATCCTCTCCATCTTCGGTTGTCTGCGTCGCGGCGCGCACGCACTTTTAACTGTGCAAATCAAGTTTCGAATATAGAGAAGTGTATTTCAGCACTCGGCGGCCATTTTCAGCACCTATTGTTTAGCCCCATTTCGAAGCTGTTCGTGTAGTCAAAATCGCCGTCCGAGTGATAGTTTGTGAGATGCAATTTCAGCACTCATTTCAGATTTTGTTGAGGTAAGATTTTGCCACTTTCTTGTTCTTTGGTAAAATGGCAAACAACGGTGACTTGTTTCGCATGCTTCAAGCTGAAGATAAGCTTGATGGGACTAACTATCCAATGTGGCCCTACATGATGAAACACGTTCTTGTTTCCAAACAACTATGGAACATAGTGGTAGATGTAGATCGGCGCCCTGCCGGTCCTACTACTTCACAGTCTACTGCCAGAAATACAGGTTCATCTTCAAGCATAGTGACTTCATCTACTCCACCCACACAAGAGCAACTTAGATGGGATGGAAAAGATGCTCAAGTTCATGCATTGATTGCACTTTCTGTGAAACGTCACATAGTTCCACATATTCGGTCATGCTCTACGTCCAAACAAGCATGGGACACTCTTGCTTCATTGTATGCCGTGCGTAATGAAGCACATGTTGCATATTTGAGAAAACAACTTGAGGATGTATATATGGCTGAAAATGAGTCAGTAGATGTGTATGTGACACGCATCAAAGATTTGAAAGAGCAATTGGCAAACATAGATGAGATCATTTCGAATACATCACTTGTCTCTACGTTGTTGAAAGGATTACCCGAATCTTTTCAAAGCTTTGCTACTACTATTCGTTTGGTTGCAAAAGGGAATACCGATATGCATGCATTTGATGAGGTTGTGACTCTTCTTTTGGAAGAAGAACAATCTAAAGTGAATAGAAGTGGTTTGATAGAGGGAACACAAGCACTTGCTATCTCACAAAAAGGAAAAAGCAAGTATGGTTCAGCTTTTGGTTCATCAAAACCAAAGCCTCAACCTCCCTCTTCCACTTATTCCTCTAATGATGGTGATTTGAAAAAGAAGAAGAGATGCAAATATTGTCGGAAGGTTGGCCATACTATTGAAGAGTATAGAAAGCTTGTTAAGCGCAATGAGAAGAAGAAGGAATCTGGCATGACCATTTCTAAAAATGTTTCATGTGCAAAGAGTGATGAAACCAACATAGCCCAAGATTATTGGGCATGTGTTGTTACATATCATTATGATGCATCATTGCACTCTAAATGTATGGTTGTAAGTGAGATTGATTCGGATTGGTTCTTTGATAGTAGTGCTTCAAAGCACATTACTTCATGCAAAAGTTTTTTTGCATCCTTCAAAGATGCACCCCAAGGAGGACATGTGTGTGCAAACAATGCCTCTTATCCTATCATTGGAGTAGGAGAAATTGAGCTTTCGGCTGCAAATGGAGGTGGTGTCATCTTAAAGAATGTATTGTATGTGCTCGGTATCAACAAAAACTTAATTTCGGTTCCTTTGATTGCCAAATTTGGACTTCATGTACACTTTGTTGATGATAAGTGCATGGTTCATGATTATAGCAATGGCGATGTTATCGTGATGTCCGGTACATTATGCAATGGCTTGTATCGTTTGGATACATACAAGAGGGCTTCTCTAACTGCCTTGGCTGTCCATACTTCTTCCATGGCTGAAATGGAGCTTTGGCATGCTCGTTTTGGTCACTTGAACTTCAATAGTTTGCTTCACTTGCAAAAGAAGGATATGGTTATTGGGTTGCCTACACTTGAGTCCATTGAAAAACATGCATGTAAAAGTTGCATTCTTGGAAAAATGCATCCTACTTTTCCAAAAGATAGTCATACACACTACAAGAAAATTACAACTTGTTCATAGTGATGTGTGTGGTCCTGTAAAGACTCCATCTTTTGGAAAGCATGTATATTTTGTTACCTTTATTGATGATGCTACTCTCCACACATGGGTGTATCCTATGAAAGCAAAGAATGAGGTATTTTCTTGCTTCAAATCCTTTTTAGCTATGGTTGAATTTTTTTCCGGAAATAAGCTCTTGACTCTACGCACGGATTTCTTTGTGAAAGAGGCATTTTACATCAATTTACAGTGCCATATACACCTCAACAAAATGGTGTTGCAGAGCGCAAAAATAGAACACTCTTAGAGATGGCACGATGTATGGTTAAAGGAAAGCATCTTCCTAACAAGTTTTGGATGGAAGCGGTTATGTGTGCAAATTATGTGTTGAATCGTTGCCCTACAAAAGCGTTGAGAGTCATTACACCATATGAAGCTTGGAATGGACATAAACCTATGGTTAGTCATATTCGTGTGTTTGGTTGTTTGGCATATGCTCTTGTGCAATCACAACAATGTCACAAACTTGATGATAAGGCAAAGAAATGCATATTTGTTGGTTATAGTGCTGAAAGTAAGGGATATCGTTTGTATCATCCATTGACGGACACATTTATTGTGAGTCGAGATGTGTTATTTGCTGAAAATTCACCTTTCCCTTTTCTTGAATGCAAAAAGCAACCAACAGTTAGCTCACAAGATGTGTTTGATACACTCATGCCTTTGCTCCAAAGTGGTGCGCTTGACCATGGACATGTAGACCAGCCAAGTGAGTTTCAAAGGGATAAAAATTTCCAGCAAATAAGTACTGAAAATGCACGAAATGTCCAACCAAACATGGCTGAACATTTGCAACAAAATGTGGCTGAAAATGAGCATGAAATTCAGCCCACGCATGATGTACATATTGAAGATATATTACATAATGAACGTATGGCTATTGAGAGGTCACAAACTCTGCTGAGGTGACTGAAACAAACTTTGCAAGATAGCAAATTGAGTGCACCTTTACTTGGTAGAACAAGATCAAGCTCTCACCATGCATCCAGTAATTTTGTGGATTATTCTATTGTCGTAATAGCATGTAATGAGGAGCCACTTACTTTTGAAGATGCATGCGATGATCCACATTGGATGAGTGCTATGCAATCAGAAATGGATTCCATTCATAAGAATGGTACTTGGGAGTTATGTGAATCACCAAAATGAAAGAATGTGATTGGTACTAAGTGGGTTTACAAGATTGAACGAAAGTCCGATGGTAGTATTGATCGCTACAAAACTAGATTGGTTGACAAAGGATATGCACAACAATATGGCATCGATTATGAGAAAACTTTTGCAATATGGTACGCATGTCTACCATTTGTACCGTGGTTGCATTGGCTGCACAAAGAGGTTGGAAAATGCATCAATTGGACATAAAAACAACTTTCTTAAATAGCGATTTGCAAGAAGAGGTTTATGTCAAGCAACCTCCTGGATTTGCTATGAAAGAGAAAGAGCATATGGTTTGTCGCTTGCATAAGGCCTTGTATGGTCTCAAGCAAGCTCCACGTTCATGGTATGAAAAAATCCATAAGCACTTGATTGCTCTTGGCTTCACATGTAGTCCAATTGAAAGCACGCTTTATGTACGCAAAGATGGGGTTGATCTTCTAGTGCTCGTTCTTTATGTTGATGACATACTCTTGACTAGGTCATGTGATGCAAAACTTGATTCTCTTATGGCTGATTTGCAACATACTTTTGAAGTCACTTATCTTGGTCTTCTGAGCTACTATCTTGGCATCCAGTTTGTATCCGTTGAGGGGAGAATGATTCTGAGCTACTTCAGCGTTCTGACTTTGAGGATTGCAAGCCGATTTCCATACCTGTGGAGACAAGATTTAGGTTCTCTATTGAGGATTCTAGTGATGCATTTGATACTTCTCTTTAGCAACAAGTTGTGGGAAGCCTTATATATGCATGCAATACAAGGTCGGATATACAGTATGCAGTCTCCCAGTTGAGTCGATTCATGCATAGCCCTGGCACTAAGCATTGACAAGCAGTGAAACATGTGTTTAGATATCTTAGAGGCACTTTGAGCTTGGGTCTCTTTTATGGCAGAGATACTCAGCCATGCTTGCATGCTTTTACAGATAGTGATTGGGCCGGTTGTTACGATACCCGCGTGTCCACTAGTGGTAATTGCTTTTTCCTTGGAAACTCATATATATCTTGGTTGAGGAAAAAGCAACCTACACTGGCGACATCAAGTTTTGAAGCTGAGTACAGGGCAGTTTTGACAACTACAATGGAGTGTATATGGCTAAGATGCCTTTTGATGGATCTTTGCATGGAGATTGATGTTGCTACACGTATTCTCACAGATAGTCAGAGTGCATTGGCTATTGCACGAAATCCTGTATTTCATGCACGAACCAAACATATTGAGGTGCATTATCATTATGTGAGAGAGCGCCTTCATGCAAGAGATATTGATTTGGTATATGTGCCTACACAAGATAATGTGGCACACATATTCACCAAAGCTTTTCCACGAGAAAAGTTTGAAGCTTTTCGCAAAGCTTTAGGCTTATTTCCTTGTGGGGGCTGATTTGTCACTCCTTGTACATGTTCACATCATTCACTCCAGGGGGGTTTGTTACACTTACGTGTTCCTCGAGTAGCTTTGTTGTGAACCATTTTCCTTATACATGGGCACTTTTTACTCTAGTGTTGGTTAGAGGTTTTTTACCCATGTTACCACATACATGAGTCACTCATATGTGGTAACATACAGGTTTTGTAGATTTAAGCATTTGACCTTTTAGAAGATCAATAAACGACGTCGTCAATTCGGAGTAATTACGAAGGGATTTTCACAAAAACCCGACAAAACCAAGGAATTATCAAACTTCTCGAATATTCCGAAGAGTGGGCCAAAGCTTGATTTACTCAATGCAAGAAGGATCCATTTCAACTCCTCGTTCGGTTATGAGATGTCCAAGATAAGTAATTGATTTCTTGAAGAACTCGCATTTTGAGATCTTTGCGTAGAATTTCTTGTCAGACAATCTTTGTAAAACAAAGCGGACATGTTTAGCATGTTCTTCTAATGTACGGCTATAAACTAGAATATCATCCAAGAAAATAACGACAAATTTTCCAAGTTGTTCTCGGAAAATGTCATTTATTTGTTGTTGAAATGTGGCCGGAGCCTTTGTCAAACGAAAAGGCATAGCCAAAAACTCATAATGGCCATAGCGTGTAAGAAATCCATTTTAGGAACATCATCCTCACTTATACGAATTTGATGGTAGCCCATACGGAGATCAAGTTTCGTAAAATACCGAGCTCCCCGGAGACAATCAATTAGACCTTCAGCTCGGCGCAATGGATATGAATTCTTGATCGTCACTTTATTCAAGCATTGGTAATTAATACACATACGCGATGTGCCCTCTTTCTTTTGTACCAGGAGAACAAGTGCACCCCATGGAGATTTACTATAACGTATATAACCCAATAAAATAAAGTAGAACAAGACAACTCGGATATTGATGGAGAGGAAAACTTCCTGTTAGAGAGGTTCATTAAAGCTTGTGTTGACTCGGTTCGAGATGGAGGTTGTAGAAATTGGCCCTTGAAAACTGTGACAAAATCTGTTCAGGTATTGAGTAATTTCTCGAAAGTTCGGAGCACACGCCACTAGGCGGCGACCTTACCCCCTAGTTCTCGCCCGACATATGCTATCTTCGTACTATTTGGTGTGGGACAGAGCTCATGTTTCTAATGTTTATTTTGTTGGTTTTTGTTGTCTTCTTGATGGATGGTGATCGATCAATGTGCGGTTGACCTTGATCCAAATAGCAATCAACAAAGGAACTTTAGTAACACTTGCTTTCTTTCTTTTTCTATTCTTTCTTCTCCCAATCTAATCATGTATAATATGTGTTTTCTTTCATTGATTCAATGATGTTGTAATGCGAATTAATTGGTTGTATAAAACATTTACATATGTGTATGAGGTCAATACCTTATTTGACATATATTTGATATGTGATTCGTGACGTATGCGTAGGAGGTTAATACCTCAATTGCGTATTACGTTGTCGTGAAGATTTTCGGCCATGGTGGGAAAACCCGAGCGGGACGAACTAAAACGAGATGTGCAACGTAGCACATATACTTATTAAATTAGTAACCTAGGAGTAAATAAGCAAATGTAAAATGTAAGGTGTTCTACGAAAGTTCATTAAGTGTTAATATGGTGTGCACTTATGTGCACATGGGCACGTAGGAAAGGGGAGTACGTGGGGAGTACAAATGTGATGGGCAGTGGCATTGAAAGCGTGAGGGGAGAGAGTTAAAGGCCCACCAATTTAAGATCATGGGAGATATTCCCCATTAAAGGAGGGGGGATTTCACTCCCCTTTATGTAATGAGCCTCACCCCTTACTACTATAAAAGGGAGTGAGGGGTCACTTTGTGAGGGCTTCCACTTTTGGGTTTCTTTGGGTCGCCATTAGGGTTTAGGGATTTTGGTTCTAGGGTTTCACATAGGGTTTCATTCTCCTTCTTCTTTACCTATGCGGTTAGGGTTTCTTCTTGTGGTTTGACTTGGCCTACGTGACCATGGTTGTAATTGTATGAGGGATTCTTAATATAGTTTGTTGATGTTTCTTGTCTCTATTTTCTCTACCATGCTAACCTCTTATTCTTTCTCCTTTCCTCTTGAGCCAAAAGGTCGTAAAGGTTAAGCTCTCATTGCCCCCTCTACTCCCTAGTCCAAGACCCCTCAGTCCCGCCTAAGATCTCGCACGTTGCGGAATTCCGTGACAACATTCACATACATATGTTACATATGCATGTGAGGTCAATACCTTGATTTCTATTTAAATGATATGCGTTTGGTGTCGTATGTGTAAGAGGACAATACCTCAATTGCGTATTACGATTGACCCTTATTTTTGGATGTTTCGTGTGCGTAGAGGCTATATGCCTCGATTACATATCTCGACTACATCATTGTTGGCTATTTGATATTACAATTTTTTTAATATATGCATATGTGGTCACGTGTATATGTTTTTGATCGTATATATGTGATAAATATACATATGTGTATATTAGTTATTACGTGATTTCTATATCAAATGTTTCGTTTTCGGGGAAAGGATCTTGGTCAACATCCTTTTTCCAACAATTTTTTTTGTTGTTTACATCCTTGTTGGTCACTTCGATTTCGTTACATAAAGAAACGATTATAGAAACAATGATGTTGAGAATGTAGGGCTTGGTCCTCTTCATGTGAGGTCACACCTATGACACACATATCCAACATCCCTCCCTCATTACATGGATACGATGCCACGATGAGATCATTCTTACGAAAGGCATTCGTAATGACGTAACCATGTGATGGGCCACGTGGGCCTACTACGAAAAGAGGGCTTATTTGGCTTGACCATTAGGTTGCACTTTGGCGTATGCCATTGTAATTACAAGACTTAAGGTTAGGTAACGTACCGACATAGTTTGTGGTAAACGAGAGGCAAATAAGGACTCTTGACATATATGTTTCTTTGAAAAAAAACATATATGGGCAAATGTCTCACATATCTCTCATACGCATAAACATTAAACATTGAAAAGATAGAAACCATTTGGTTAGCATAAGTGTTTATTGTATTTGTTCTCGCGGTGTCGAGTTCAAATATGACCAAGACTATACAAACATTGTTGATACATATGACTATAACACATGTTTAGACTTTAGGTCTAAGTGCACTTCGGGGTCTTCAGGATCCTCGTAATAGGACTTAAAGGGCCGAAACCACATACGTGGGCACAAAAACATAGTTTATTATTAACATTTTTTTGTGTATAGTTTATTCTTAACATTTACCATAGTAACCTGATCTTGAAACTCATCTCATATGTCTAGAGGGGTATTCACGTGAGATCATGATATCGATTAATGTTGGCCCATGATATGTTTACATCACGACATAATGTCTGACCTTATCCTATTTCTTTGCCATAAATTATCATTCAAGGGCCAATTTCTACAACCTCCATCTCGAACCGAGACAACACAAGGTAACAGGAAGTTTTCCTCACTAGAAGATATGTTCACCATGCTAGAACCCAAATCAAACAATCGGGTCTAGAAGGGGACAATTGGTTAATAGCTTGTTTTGTCAATGGCATCCCCAATTCGGACTATCACTAGATAGTACACGATAAGGATCCCAAATCCTTTGTCTCGAACCGAGACAACACAAGGTAACAGGAAGTTTTCCTCACTAGAAGATATGTTCACCATGCTAGAACCCAAATTAAACAATCGGGTCTAGAAGGGGACAATTGGTTAATAGCTTGTTTTGTCAATGGCATCCCCAATTCGGACTATCACTAGATAGTACACGATAAGGATCCCAAATCCTTTGAAGAGGCCATTGAAATAGTTCTTCGCTATCAATGCACTTCGAAGAAGGACCATAACAAACCCAACAAAGCGCCCGGAACTAAGCAGTCACAATTCGATGGGAAACGCAAGACACCCAACGAATTCATGGATCACGATTGTAAGCGACAACATCCTTTTTGTGTATTCTGCAAAAACAAGGGTCAAACAAAAGAACAATGTCGAAACCTCCAATGGAAAGAGCACGACAGCAAAACAAAAGGTACAGACCATAAAGGTCAGATTCCTAATGTCCTTTAGGTCTTTACACATCATAAAAGTAATCCTCCCCTTCTTTACACTCTCGTTTAACCCTCACACTTATCCACATGTATAGAATACTACGATAAATTCTCACCATGGGATATTATGTGGTCATACCCGTAACACAACCCATTAGGCCAAGTGTGAATTTGCTTGGGGGCCTTACGTCTGGCTATAAATATGAGTTATTTACGGGCATGAACATATAATATCCCGTGGTGAGAATTTACCGTAGTATTCTATACACATGATATTATATGGTCATGTCCATATCATGTTGTCTCAATCCCAAGAATTAAAAGTAATCATCCCCTTCTTTACACTCTCATTTAACCCTCACACGTTATCCACGTGTATAGAATATTACGTTAAATTCTCACCACGGGATATTATATGTTCATGCCCGTAACAACAATAATTTGGACACCCATGGGTCTCGTATGAATGTGTATACTACCACAAGGAGCTACGAAATCGGTTCTGCATATAATGAACGCAATGAACCAGGTACTAAGGGATTGCATTCCAGATATCATGATGGTGTTCTTAAATGATATTCCGATGAAAAGATGTGCAGTGTGTTGTGAAATCGGTTCCTCCGGATGGGGTAGGACGAGCCTAAACAAGAAGCCGGATCGAATGGATCCGAAAGGATATTTGGAAGTCGGACTGGATGGACCAGGAAGGGGTTCGGATGAATCCGATGTGAACCATGAGAAGGGACATATTGGTAAATATGTTCCTATGTACCATTGAGGTCATACTTGTAAATAGCCCGAAAAGTTTATATCAGTATAAATATAACTAGGGCATCTAGAGAGTATGATGATCATTATTCTAGTTGTAGGAGTAGTTTGTTGTTGTGAGTTGTTCAGAGAGGAGAGAGAGAGAGAGAGAGAGAGAGATAGAAAGTCGTATTTGTTGTAACCGCAACGGTTTGACGAAGATAAAAAGCCTGAGGTCGGTGCCTCTGTGACTCTTGCTGTAATACCTCTCTTCCCTATAGTGATCCTGTTCGGAGTTTTGTGAACTCCCATGGTTTTCCCCAATTCGGGTTTCCATGTTAATATCCTGTGTCGACTTATTTCATGTGTAACTGCATCAATCTCTTGTTTGATGTATGTTTCTTCCATTGTGTTATTGAGACTCAGTTGTGTTCGAGCACTATTCGTATTAATCTGGTATGAGAGCAAGGTTTCAAGCCTAAATACAAAATGGAAGATCCATTCGGCGACATGTTCAAGCTCACCGACTCCAACTACTTAGTGTGGAAGTCGAAAATGAGAGACATGTTGGTGGTAAAAGATCTTTGGTTGCCTGTACATTTTGGAGATGCAAAACCAGACAAGATAGATGCGTCAACCTGGGAGGCGATGCATATGAAGATGTCAACTTAAATTCAATGCTTCATCGACATGAGTATGTACAACAACTTCAATGAAGAGAGTAAAGCTCATGAACTCTGGGAGAAGATAGGCATCATGTTTTAGAACAAGAATGCCGTAAATCGAGGCTCAGTATTCCGGAAGTTAGTGAGACTCAGATATCAAGATGGCTCCAACATGGCAGAGCACATGAATGCCTTCCAGGGGCTTATAAATTAGAATACCTAGTTGGAGGTACCTCTAGCCAACAAGGTACTCGTGTTGTTACTACTCGGTTCTCTCCCGGATAGTTGGGAGACGTTAATTTTCACTCTAGGCAATACTGGGCCCGAAGGTAAATACCTATCCCTAGCACGAGTAAAATCAAGCTTGCTGGATGAAGACGCTCGTTGGAAAGAGAAGGAAGTGATCTCTGACTCAAAAGTCCTAGTTACCGAAACTTACACACGAGGGAGAGGCCGGAATCAGAGTCCCCAGAACCAACAAAAGTCGGGGACAAGGTCAAAGTTAAGGGGGAGGGCCACGTGCTTCTATTGTTGGAAGCCGGGGCATTTCCAGAAAAACTGTTGACACTATCGGAAAGAGAAAGGGGTCGGCAGTGCCGACTCAAAGACGACTACGGACCGGAATAGTTCGGACCGAAAGAGCTCGGATCAGAAAGGGACGACTGCAATCGCGACAAGTGTGGAAGAACTACTGGTCATCACCGAGGAGAGAGAGCAACATCTTGTAAGTGACGAAACAACGTGGGTGGTTGACTCTGGAGCGTTGTTCCATCTGACTCCCAGCAGAAGTGCTTTGCATCCTACAGAACCGGAGATCACGATTGTGTGAGGATGGGAAATGGAGGCGCATGCCCAATTGTCAGCATAAGAGACGTATGGGCTGACAACGTCAACCGGGTGTAAGTTACTGTTGAATGATGTCTGACACGTTCTGGAGCTTCAGATGCACCTGATATCAGCCGGTTCGCTAGATGATGAAGGCTACACGAGTAGAATCTGGAATGGAGTCATGAAGTTCAGCAAAGGGAGCCTGATCGTGTCACGAGCCCGGAAGATCAACACATTGTACCTGATGCATGCCCAAATTTGCCAGGAGAAAGTAAATGTGGCAGTAGACATTGCCATTGCCGGTGAGTTGTGCCACAAGAGGTTGTGCCACATGAGCCAGAGGGGGATGCGTAAACTTGCCGAGAACAACCTCATTCCGGAGGTGAAAGATGTGCAACTTGAGATGTGCACCAATTGTTTGGCCGGCAAGCAGAAACTAAACCTCTTTACGGTCGAGACCACCGACAAGACGAAAAGAACCACTAGAGCTCGTGCACACCGATGTATGCCAAGTGAACACGAAGTCACACGCTGGGTCACAGTACTTCATGACGTTCATAGATGACCAAAACCGAATGTCGTGGGTCTCACCCCCGGGGGCTTCATTATATTTGAAGAGGTCATATCACGTGCCTTCATGACATCTTTTATAAACCCCTTATACATATGTTTTGTACTATTTTAGATACCCTTTTATAAAAAAAAGGGTTAATAAAAATATCCCTTAGTGTCAATATATATTTTTATAACAACTCGTTTTAAATGCCCTTACATAGAAAACACACGTATGTTTTATATGTGTATATATATATGTATATATGTATTATATTGCATACATTGTATATATTTTATGTATGTGTTGTGTGTATATATGTGTGATGTGGGTATGTGCATGTATGTTCACATATATGTATTGTATTTGATGTGAATATATGTATGTATATATGCATAGATTGACATATTCGCATTCGTGGGGCTTGCTCCACGAAATCATACAAATAGGAATACGAATGTATGTAAATGCACTCGTTTTCTTTCTTTTTTTGAATTTTTTATAAAAAATAAAAAATAAAAAACTATTTTTTCCCTGTGAGCGAGTGAACGAATAGCGAGCAGTGAGCGAGGAAGCCTCACCCTACTCCTTGTGCGTGTTGCCCTTGCTTCCCTCTGCATCTTATTCTCAGCCAAGAAATTAGGGTTTCAGCTAAAAACCCTAATTTCTATCATAATCCTAATTTTGACAAATTTTTTTTTCTTTTCAGCCCATGTCCTTGACTCCCTTTCATGCTTTATTCTAATCCTACATCTTGTTCTCTGCTACAAACTCAGGCTTTCATTGAAACCCTAAGTTTAGCTAAGTTTAGCAAAAGCCCTAATTAATTAATTAACTAAATTTTTTCAATTACTTAATTAATTAATTGATGAATTAAGATATGTATTAGTAAATTAATTAATGTATAGTGAATCAATTAATGTTTAAGTGAATTAATTAATTCTTATATTAGTGAGTTAATTAATTATTATTGTATATGTGTATATACATATATGAGTGATATATGTGTGTGTATACACATATATGTATGTGTATATGTATATATCATATATGTGTGTGTGTATATATATATATATCATATACGTATATGTATATATCATATATGTATGTATGGATATGTATATATCATATATGTGTGTGTATATATATATATATATATATCATATACGTATGTGTGTACATGTATATGTAAACTAATGGTTTTATAATATTCTCGGGGCCATTTTATATTCTTGAATATCGCAAATATTACAGATGTCAAATACCACGTATATTATGCATGGGTCAATCTATGTATATATTTATTGTATTGTATTTCATGTTTATTTATATATGAGTTGAATTGCAACACATTAATTTTTGCTTCTACTGTTTTAATATATTTTCTTCCTTATTTCTGTTTTAAAAAATTTGTTTGTATGTTTGTTTACATGTATGTTAGTGTGGAGCATGTGTCTTCACACCATCTTCATTCCGAAGAAGGATCACCATCTAAGCACTAAGCATTAAAGGCGATCTTCATTCCATTCCATCTTCTATAACATGTCTATATAACAATGCATATATTGTGGCTTCATGGAAGTGCAAATCGATATATCTAAAAGAGCATATATCATAACAAGAATATCATATGATATCCAAGAATAATTCACAACATTTAACTTGAGCAAGAACTTACTACATAAAGTTATTGCAATGCTAGAAACAACACACTGAGTTTTTCTCTAAGAAAAATTGAGCCCTAAGTTGCTACAATGCAACCACTCACACATCATACTTTTAACCTATAAAACATCTTCTCTTCCATAGCCATAGCCATTAATCTCTCTACAACAGAATTACAGTAAGTAAGTTGTAGAATCCACAAAGCTTTCAATTCAAGAACACCTAGTCTGAAATTTGCAAACCTACTCACATGAAAACACATTCTTTACCTCTTCTTTGTCAAGCACCCTCATTCAGTAAGTTGAGCACCTATATAGTAACAATATGAAACCAAAGGTTAATATGTTGTACGAATAAAATAAGAAGATCAGAACGATAGTTGCAAACAAAAGATCACAACAAACTCTTGTTCGATTGTCCTTGGAATCTCCGCCCTCTGTTGTCAATCACTTCTTGAAGCTGCATGAGGCTACGCAAGACCAAAAGAGCTCTTCTTGCTTGTGAAATGACAATAGCAAATACACAAATTAAGAGGGAATGTTGCAAATGCATCCATTCATATATGCATACAAATACAACCATGCATATGCAAATAAACATACACACATACAAACAGGGTTAAAAACTTATAATTATATATATGGTACTTAACCAAGAACCCTCAGAAAGTGGTCTAGATCCTGATGAAAACAAACTCCCGCCTTATTGTAGCTCATCTTGCACATCCTGGTTTGCTAGTGGAAGGCCACTTTGAAGAGGTCGATCACCTCATGTAGCCTTCTCTCTCTCTCTCTCTCTCTGTCTCTCTCTCTTGATGATCAATGGTTGACATTAGATTATCTCATTGTGAAACAACAACAAGAGTGTTAATGTTAAGTTTCAAAAGGAATCAAAAGATCCATAAAAATATAACCTTTTAGTTTTAAGTATATGCATCAAAGTGAATCAAACTAAGCAGAAGGAATCTAGTATTGCATAAAAGGAAGAAAAGAATCCATTGCATCCTCCTCCTCCTCCTCCTCTAACTCATCACTATAGTCCAATTCTCTCGAAACAAAAACCCGAAAAACAGGAACTACCGAAGGTACCCGCGGATTTTGATGCGTACCAAGAGCATGGGCATGACGTAGGAAACCCTAAACCACCGATGAAAGCCATTCAGCCTCAAAATCACTGACTTTTCAAATACTCCCAGACCACATTGAGACCCTCTCCTCTGTCTCCTCGCCATAATCCTTCACAACTACACATGAGCAACTACCAACCTTCCTGGCATTCCCCGCTAAATCAATCTTGCAAAGCCCAACCCATTCACCGAGCTTCTTGGCACTAGGAACAAAGATCAAGTTAACATTATGCTCTGAAAAAAGTGCTTGTACAAGTTTCGTGTAATCAGGCTGGTTGCAATCTTCAGCCAATACACAAAGCTCAACTGCATGTTTTTCAATAGCATTTGTTGCCTCATGTAGCCCTCTTGCAATACCGTCGTGTGTTAGAGCCTTCTTAAGCACAAGTTGTAGCCCAGTTAGGATATCCATTGGCTCTCTGATTGTAGGTGTTGATTATGTGGTTGCAGTAGCCTTAGCAAGAACATCTTCTCCTCCTTCAGCCATAGCTTCCTTTTTGTGTCGAGAGAAATGGGAAGGATGACATCTCTCTCTCTTAGTTTCTTCTTTTTTTCCCCCACTTTTTTTTGCTAAAACACAATGCATATGTAATCTCCCCCCCTTTCTTCCCCCATTTTTTAAAACAATTAGCATTTTAAAAAGAGCGTTATAGCTTGTGTATGTACTATGTATGTATGTTCTATACAAGTGTGTGTGTTTATGCATATGGATATGTATGTATGTTCTTTGTGAGTATGTATGTGTATGCTCTATACAATTGCATATGTATGTATTATATTTATGGCATGTGTGTATGTTGTATATATGTGCATGTGTATGTATTGTATTGCATGTGTATATATATGTATGTGTTGTATGTATGTATGCATGTACATATTGTATTGTATATATTGTATCAATATGTATGGCATGTGTGTATGTATGTACATATTGTATGGCATGTGAGTATGTAGGGTATGTGTTATGTGCTTGTGTGTATGTCCTATATATGTGCATATATATGTAGGTTTTGTATTGCATGGTTGTATCATCATCATCTCCTATATATGTATGTGTTATATGGGTGTGTGTGTGTGTTTATGTTCTATACATGTGCTTAAGTATGTATTGTATGTATAGCATGTGCGTATGGGTTCTATATATATGCACATGTATTGTATTGCATGCATATATATGTATGTGTTGTGTCTACATATGGATGTGTGTATGCATGTATGTACATGTTGTATTGCATTGTATCGTATTGTATATATGCATTGTATGTATGGCATGTGTATATGTATGTATGTATTGAATTGCATGTGTTGTATATATTGTGTGTATGGCATGTGAGTATGTATAATGTATCTATGTGTTATGTGTGTGTGTGTTCTATATATGTGCATGTGTATGTATTGTAAATTTGTATGTATGGCATGTGCGTACATATTATGTGTGTGTGTGTGTGTATCACATGTGTGTACGTATCGACATGCTATATGTGTGTGTACTATACATGTGCATATGTATAGAAATATTACATTTGATCATCCACATGCACATATATAAAACACAATACATACAAATGTGAAGCAAGGGACAATTGTAAAGATACATCTCCAATTGAAATGGATTCCTGGAGATGTTTTCTAGGTAAATGGATGATAGAATGTAATAGGATGTTTTAGGTATTTTATACATGTGCACATGTGAATGAATATATGTATGCACATATGTGTATATATGTAATATGTAATGTATGTATGTTTGTATGTGTATGCCTATATGCATATATGTGTGTATGGATGTTTGTTTGTAATATGTATGTATATATCTAATGTATGCATGCATGCATGTATATATGTATGTGTATGTATGTTTATGTCCATGTACGAATGTACATTGTATGTCTGTATGCGCGTGCGCGCGTGTGTATGTATGTATATATGCATATTTAAATGTACATGATTCAATGTGTATATATGTGTGATTGTAATATGTGCACAATATCTCTATATATATAATGTATGCATGTGTATGTATATGTAGCAATGTATAAAGGAATATTATGTATGTCCATGTACAAATGTACATATGTGTAAGTGTATGCATATGTAATGTATGTATGTGTATGCATACATGCATATGTCAATGTATATGGATGTGTGATTGTAATATATGCATATGTAATGTATTTATGTATGTATGTGTATGCATATACGTACTATTGTAGTGTGTATGAATATATGTAAGTACATGTATGAATGTACATATGTGTGTATATGTAATATGTAATGTATGTATGTTTGTATGTGTATGCATACATGCATGCATACGTGTGTGTGTGAATGTTTGTTCGTAATATGTATGTATATATGTACATTGTAGTTTGTGATGATATGTATGTCTATGTAATATACATATGTAACATATGTATGTGTATGCATGTATGTAATGTATGTATATATGTGTATGGATGTATGTTTGTAAAACTTATAACATTGTAGGCATATGTACGTATATATATGGTGATATGTATGTATGTGTATGCATATATGTATATGTCAATATTCATGATTCAATGTGCATGGATGTCTTTGTAATATGTGCATAATACGTATGTATATATCTAACATATGTGTATCTATATGTGTGTGTATATGGTGATATGTATGTACGTGTACGAATGTATGGATGTGTATATATGTAATGTATTTATGTATGTATATTTTTGGGATATTTTTCATGTTTTGTATGTACATGGCTCATATATGGATGTATGTTTGTAATATGTACATAATATGCATGTATATATCCAATGTATGTGTAAGTATACATATATCTAATGTGTATGTTTGTGTATGTATATATGTAATATATCTATACATATGTATCTATATATATGTAAATTATATATGTAAATTATGTATGTATATTTGTATATTGTGTAATAAATATGGATTATATGATATGCAATATCTAATTTATTTATGTGCGTATATGCATATACATATGTGTAACGTGTTTGTATGTACATGTAATAAGTAATCTCATGTATTAATTTATGTATGTGTATGTGTATATATATAATATGTAATTTATTTTTTTGTGTTGGAATGTATATATGCATTTGTATAAATTGTGTATAACAATATATGTGTGTAATATATAAGGGTAAAAGCATGCGAGTGGAAACACTATTATAGCTAATTAGCTACTAAAATGGCCATAGCTAATTAGCTATTTGTTTAGCTAGTCTTTCTTGTGGGAAAATCAAATATTTGAAAAACTAATTTATGAAAAAACTCAAATATTTGAACTTCTGTTTCAGACGTAGTGGAACTTGGGGAATATCACCATCATCTAAGGTCGACTTCAATGTCATCAATTTCCTGTTTAGCCTAAGTCTGATTTTGAACGCAGATGGAGTACTCAGAGCACGAACGCAGACGTAGCTCCCGCAACAGCAAAAAATCGACATTGCAGATTGAGAGCTACAACACAGAACCCGCTCGATCATCGTCCAGGTATGTTTCAGTTACAGAAACCCCAAACATTTGTTTTTTCTTTTTGACTACTGTCTGAACTTTGGTGCCGATTCATATTTCCCCAAAATCGAATAGGGCGAAGTCCTTGGAGTCCCATACAAGGATGTCTCACAAATCGGGGAGTAGCAACAGGTGTGTTTATATTACTTTTTTTGTGTTTAATCCTGTCTTTAGTGATTAGGGTTTGTGATTGAAATTTCTGATTAGGGTTTTTGATTATAAATTTCTGATTAGAATTTCTGAATAGGGTTTCTGGTTACAAATTTTGATTACAAATTAGAAATTTGATTACAAATTATGATTAGGGTTTCTGATTTGCTAAGTTAAAGATTTTGCACCATTTTTGTTGTTGTTGATTGGGGTTTTTGATTCTCACATATTCTGATTTTGCACTATTTCTGATTTCTGTAATGATATTTCAGATGGCTCGTTCCTCCGTATACGAGAGTGCTAAACTTCGCAAAATTTTGCGAGACAAAGGAGGACTTCCACAACACCTATGGTCTGTCACTCGAGGGTGTTGACCCTGCTGTCCTAAGTGATAAATTGATCAGTGATATAGACTGGATGACAGTATATACAGTGCCTAGAGTCAAAGGCAAGGTCAAGCTGAAGCATGTACGAGCCGACTTGTACGATGACTGCATGAGACTGCACCAGAAAGTTCATCAGGAGATCCTAGTCAACAATGAGTTGTCAGTTTCATTTGCTAGAGCACTTGCATATGAGTACTGCAAAACAACGAAGGAATCTAGAGACCCTGAAATGTATAGGGTAGCTTGGGCAGTCTATGGTGAGGCATCGGTAAAAAGATGCCGAAAGATGGGGACCTTGGCACAAAAAATAGACAGATTTTGGAGCATGGCAGCTGTTGATGCAACTGCCGACTCCCAGCAAGACCGGGGGCATACACCACACCGACACCCAAGGAAAGCCAATGTCGATGATACAGGTGAGACATTGGTTAGCTATATGCTAAAAAATGTCCATGAAGCCTGTGAGACATTGGCATTTTTTAAGACTGATTTAGAGAAAGCCACAATGGCTTCTGCAATGGAGAGCAAAGTTACTTCTGCTGTTACAACAATTAGAAATAAGATTCAGGTAACTATTGTTTTGCTGGTATGTGATTGTGTTATAAATAACGGGTAAAATGTGCTAATCAAGCATTATCTGGAATAGGTTGCGCAACAGGAGCTTGAATTAGAGGGGCCACTGGATCCCCAGCGTAAAATAGAACTGCAAATAGAGATCCAGGTTCTTTCAATGAACCTGGACCTTCTAGGTGTAAATACTGTTGCAGATTACAATTTGGATAAGCTTCAAGTAAGTTAACGATTCCTGAGCAAAGTTGGTGTATCTTTCAACAACAAGAATAATTAATCGGTAAATTTCTCTGTTGCGTTGAAGGAACAATACATTCATCAAGAACAGGTAGTTAGCTGCCTTAAGAAGAAGCTACATTTTGTGGAGGGAATGGTAAGGACCAGACAGGATTTGGACCTGAACATTCTTGCTCCCTTACCAAATGAAGTAGAACCAGAAAATGATTTATTGACAGTTCAAGCACGTTGCATCGCTTGCGGGTTAGGTGTGGAGGACAAAACTGCGTCTTTGTTGGTTCACCTACAACCATGCAACCACACATACCATCTGCTTTGTTTTCAACATGCCTGTCGAATTGCTGCATTCTGTTTGGGAGATTGCAGTACAACTCTACCAAATGAGTGGAGAAAACAAACAGGTATACCATACTGTAGCTAATAAGCTTAGTCTTTTCTAATTAGCTATCCTACTAGCTAATTAGCTACTGGCAGTTAATGAGCTACTAGCTAATTAGCTATCCTAGTAGCTAATTAGCTATGGTACTAGCTAATTAGCTAGTACCATAGTTGTGTAAAAAAGCTAAATAGCTATCCTACTAGCTAATTAGCCACTGGCAACTAATTAGCTATCCTAGTAACTAATTAGCTACTGCCATAGTTGTGTAAAGTAGCTAATAAGCTATCCTAGTAGCTAGTTAGCTATGGTACTAGCTAATTAGCTAGTACCATAGTTGTGTAAAAAAGCTAATTAGCTATCCTACTAGCTAATTAGCTACTGGCAACTAATTAGCTATCCTACTAGCTAATTAGCTATCCTACTAGCTAATTAGCTATCATAGTAGCTAATTAGCTACTGACATAGTTGTGTAAAGTAGCTAATAAGCTATCCTAGTAGCTAGTTAGCTATGGTACTAGCTAATTAGCTAGTAGCATAGTTGTGTAAAATAGCTAATTAGCTATCCTACTAGCTAATTAGCTACTGGCAACTAATTAGCTATCCTACTAGCTAATTAGCTATCATAGTAGCTAATTAGCTATCATAGTAGCTAATTAGCTACTGACATAGTTGTGTAAAGTAGCTAATAAGCTATCCTAGTAGCTAATTAGCTACTGGCAGCTAATTAGCTATCCTAGTAGCTAATTAGCTACTGGCAGCTAATTAGCTGTCCTAGTAGCTAATAAGCTATCCTAGCTACTACATAGTTGAGAAAGTAGCTAATTAGCTTTCATTGTAGCTAATTAGCTATCCTAGCTACCACCATAGTTAGTAAAGTAGCTAATTAGCTATCCTAGCTACTACCATAGTTAGTAAAGTAGCTAATTAGCTATCCTAGCTACTACCATAGTTGAGTAAAGTAGCTAATTAGCTACCATAGTAGCTAATTAGCTATCCTAGCTACTACTATAGTTGTGTAAAGTAGCTAATAAGCTATCCTACTAGCTAATTAGCTATCCTAGTAGGTAATTAGCTATGGTACTAGCTAATTAGCTAGTACTATAGTTGTGTAAAAAAGCTAATTAGGTATCCTACTAGCTAATTAGCCACTGGCAACTAATTAGCTATCCTAGTAACTAATTAGCTACTGCCATAGTTGTGTAAAGTAGCTAATAAGCTATCCTAGTAGCTAATTAGCTACTAGCAGCTAATTAGCTATCCTAGTAGCTAATTAGCTATCCTACTAGCTAATTAGCTACTACCATAGTTGAGTAAAGTACCTAATTAGCTATCCTACTAGCTAATTAGCTACTACCATAGTTGAGTAAAGTACCTAATTAGCTATCCTACTAGCTAATTAGCTACTGGCAACTAATTAGCTATCCTAGTAGCTAATTAGCTATCCTACTAGCTAATTAGCTGCTGGCAACTAATTAGCTATCCTACTAGCGAATTAGCTATCCTAGTATCTATTGCCATAGTTGTGTAAAGTAGCTAATAAGCTATCCTAGTAGCTAATTAGCTACTGGCAGCTAATTAGCTATCCTAGTAGCTAATTAGCTACTGGCAGCTAATTAGCTACTGGCAGCTAATTAGCTACTGGCAGCTAATTAGCTGTCCTAGTAGCTAATAAGCTATCCTAACTACTACCATAGTTGAGTAAAGTACCTAATTAGCTATCCTAACTACTACCATAGTTGAGTAAAGTACCTAATTAGCTATCATACTAGCTAATTAGCTATCGTACTAGCTAATTAGCTATCCTAGCTTCTACCATAGTTTAGTAAAGTAGCTAATTAGCTATCCTAAATAACTGTCATGTTATTGTAGAGTCTTGTGGATTAAGGACGGCACATGATGTGTCTGGTGCTGATGATGCTGCAACAGATGAGGATACTACTGCCAATGTGGCTGAAAGTAAGAGTCCTGCTATCACATCTCCTTCAGATCAGCTGCACCCTATTCTTTTGGAACAGTGTACTGAATTAGGCAACGATGTGAAATGCCATGAAATAGTGGAAACAACATGTAAAACTGAGGTTCACAACAACAGTGTTTATGAACACTTGATGCAACATTTCTTCGAGTCTCAAGACCTTGATTCCACCCCACCGAGCCCAACTACTGAAAATGTCCAAACAGATCCCTCTGTACTTGAAAAGCTAGTTCAAGAAACGGCTGATGTGCAATTAGCTGCTGAGGCGATGGGAAGGTTGTCGGAGGAGGACACACTTGCGCATTGGGTCCTAGAAGCAAGGCTAAATGGGGAACCAACCAGAAAAAGGCTGAAGAAGGGGCCACGATCGGGAACAAGACCAGTTACTCGGTCAAGGGGCCCAGACGTAGTGGAGCGAAATACTGTTTAGTTGGATATGATTGTTAGCTTAGGGATTTTGCTAGGGTTTTATGAAGTTTTACTATCTTGTTGGACAAGTAAAACCTCAGATTGGTTGTTGCTTGATCCACATTATGTAATGGAACTCTATGATGTTTTTCCAAGATAATTTGAAGAGTGTTGTTCTATGACTGAAACTCTTTGATGTTCAGGATATTGTTTTGTGAGACTATTAGTTACTTTGCGAGTGTGAATATGTTGGTGTTTTCTGATGTTGCAGAGTCTAAAGGGTTTGATTCTATTGCTCGTAAGGCCAATGGTAGTGTGGATACTGTTGATGTTGCGGCATGTTTAAAGGGCCCCATCTTGAAAGTAGATGTAGCAACTGACACAAGTGATCTGGTCACACAAGTTGATCAAGCATGTAGCACGGATGACTTGGTGTTGCAGGTAGATGCAGCATGTAGCACGGATGACTTGGTGTTGCAGGTAGATGCAGCATGTGATACCAGTGGACTGATATCGAGCAGAACAGTAGCTACATGCACTGAGGTAATCCAAGGATTGATAACTAAGTCGACAAAACAAGAGCACCAGAATGTGAAGCTAGGCCCAACACAATCGACTAGGGGTTTAAAGAGGAAAAGGACACCAGTTGTGTCAGCCGAACCTGAGCTGATTGAGATTGATCGTATCCTACCAGAAAATGGTGTAACAGCGGCTCAGTTTCAGGAATGGAAACCTAAACCACTAGAAGTCGAAAGAAGAGCCTTGATCTTGGAGCTGGATAAAGTCTTGATGAGTGTGAGATATATGCAGCCAAGGAGGGACGCAAATCAGTTTCTAGAGTGGGTTGTGGAGTACTTTGATTTGTTTATTTGGAGTGAAAAACCAAAATCAGATGTGTGGAAGTGTTTGGCAAGATTCTTCCCAAAATGGCGAAGTCGTTTTAAAGGTCAATGGGCACGAGAAAATTGTGAGCAGATGGAAGCTGCAAGATTCAAGAGACTTTCTGATTTTTGGGCTACTTGGCCTGAATATAATGCTGACAATACATTGATTTTGGATACAGAACATTTCCGACACTACTTCAATATTCGGAGATGCTGTCTCATTCTACCCGAGGAAATGCCTGAACAGTACCTGGTGCAAACAGTGAGCTGCCAACTAGGTGCATGGTTGTGGACTCCATACCGAGCTCAATATGCGGATAATATATGTAGACTCGTTCCACTGACTAGCAAGAGCTTAGCTGTTTATAGGAGATTTGTAGACATTTCCAATGGTAATTTATAAATATGTAAAGAGATGACATTATTCAATGAAGAATTTAATTACTTGTTCCCACTGTACTTATCTACTGTGTAATTTGAGGAATATGTTGCAGATTGTTGATTTCATTCTATTGATGACTATTTAGCTATTGACAGCTAATTAGCTGCATTTGTACAGCTAATTAGCTACTGATGACTATTTCGCTATAACTTATAACTTAAAACTTAACAAAAAAGACATGATTTTATTGAGAAAGAAGCACAGAAAGCAGACTGTATACAAGAAATTGATTCCAAACGAATTTATTGATCTGTTTTCGCGAAATACATGTTTGTTTTACAAGAGAACATGGTAAGTGCTACTTGTAGCTACAAATTCCATGGCATACTATTGTAAATACATTTGTACAGCTAATCAGCTACTGATGACTATTTCGCTATAACTTATAACTTAAAACTTAACAAAAAAGACATGATTTTATTGAGAAAGAAGCATAGAAAGCAGACTGTATACAAGAAATTGATTCCAAACGAATTTATTGATCTGTTTTCGCGAAATACATGTTTGTTTTACAAGAGAACATGGTAAGTGCTACTTGTAGCTACAAATTCCATGGCATACTATTGTAAATACATTCATACACATTAGCACCAACAGTGTATAAACCGGAGCAGCTATTGTATTCTGACATTGGGACGTTGATGCATCTGACCAAATGAGAGTACATATACGCCGCTGGTTTGTCTTCTAACAGCCTGTACACATATTCGTAGTCATCTAGTTTTGCATAAAAAATGCCTTCGATGTAGAATGTCCCGGCAGATACAAAATTTCCCCATGCATCTACAATATTCTGCCTTGCACACTGTTTACTAACCGTGCACTTTAATATATAGAAATCAGCACCCTCTGAATTGCCTTCTTCAGCATTTACAGCGAAGTTATCCCCAACGTTCAGGACATCACTCAAAGTATCTCCAAGTCCCTCATATGTGAAGTCAGCATTCTGCCCTGTTTCTCCATCAACTGCTTCCTTATCATTCAGAGTGTGATACTCCCAATTCTGAATGTATGCTTTGTTTAGACAATATCTCCAATTTCCCTGCACACAATGGAAGCAAAAACAAGTCAATTCTCTAACCGCAATACAATGACCATCCAACCTGGAATAACCGCGAACAGCATGCAGAGATCGCAATTCGGGAATTCCTTGGCACTCCCAGGTCTTCTCCCTATTTACTTCATCTATCTTCACTTCCCAAAATTCACGTTTGATATCTCGAACTTGCGAGGAATAAACACCTGTGGCACTCGTCGACATATTTGTTCTTAAAAATTCAACTACATGTGATGCACAATTCATGTGCACACCATCTGTCTTTAGTTGTTCATGGGTAAGTGCCCGCTTTATAACAGCCCCTGCACCATCATGTTCACCTTTACCATGGCCAGACCCAAAAAAATTCTATCTCATCTCCAAACCTGTTATAGCAGGATACCTCCCCACAAAATAAAATGGACGTCGAGCCTTGAATTGTGACGCAGCTCCGTCAGACCAGACCCAATGTTGAGTAAGCTCCAAACGTTGAGCTAATAACCACTGCCAATGTAACTTAAAACAGTGTTGGACGAACAAGGTATCATGCTTCTTATCATCAGAAATAAAGAAATGAATTACTTTTTTAACATCACCTGAAACTCGAAAATATGTTATGTGCACAAAAATGGTTACCTGAACTGAACACCAATGCATAGATTGAATTTCATTCTGCTGCATGAAAGTATAATTCTCTGCGAAATCTACTACTGAGACTACTACATCATTTGGGAAATCAGATATGCAAGTCTTAAACTGATGGGCCTGCCATGAATAAATGAAGTTGTGTTTAATGAACTTTCCTAGAGATACTACAAACAGAGACACCAAATCCCTTGGTTTAAGCATCTTCCGAACTAGATCCTTTCTTTTACACACCTTTCCTTCGAAATTGGTGTTCACTGACTCAAATAACTTCACAGAGATCAATATTTCACTACTCAATTCATTTGGACACCACCTAAATCTAGTAGGGCCACAATCTTGACATAAACCCATGACACATTTATGAATATGGAAGATAGCGTCAGATTCTCTCGGACACAATATTGAATTTAATAAATAACTCATGGAAGAGATAACGTGCTCAGATGATTTACACTCCTCTTGCGGGCTTGATCGACAGATTGGGCACCCACATGTGCAAACTGTATTAGTTAGGGATGCGCTATGGTGACGTAGTAGATTAACAGAGTCCTTCAGAAAACCCATCTGTACATGGTAAATGCAACAACATGTGTATCGATCCTTTAAGCGTCTCACAAAGTGTGGCTTAAGAGACTCGAATGTTCGTAGTTGAACTTTGATAGTTGGATGCATTCGTTTGAACCTAATAAATAAATCGACCTGCGTAATAAAGGGGAATTAGTTATTCTCGTAACTAGCTAACTATCCTAGTAGCTAATTAGCTATTCTAGTAGCTAGTTCGCTATTCTAGTAGCTAGTTAGCTATTCTAGTAGCTAATTAGCTATCATGGTAGCTAATTAGCTGTCCTAGTAGCTAATTGGTTGTCCTAGTAGCTAATTAGCTATCATGGTAGCTAATTAGTTGTCGTAGTAGCTAATTAGCTATCATGGTAGCTAATTAGCTATTCTAGTAGCTAATTAGCTATCATGGTAGCTAATTAGCTGTCCTAGTAGCTAATTAGTTGTCCTAGTAGCTAATTAGCTATCATGGTAGCTAATTAGCTGCTCTAGTAGCTAATTAGCTATCATGGTGGCTAATTAGCTTTCCTAGTAACTAATTAGCTATCATGGTAGCTAATTAGCTATTCTAGTAACTAATTAGCTATCATGGTAGCTAATTAGCTTGTCTAGTAGCTAATTAGCTATCATGGTGGCTAATTAGCTTTCCTAGTAACTAATTAGCTATCATGGTAGCCAATTAGCTGGTCTAGTAGCTAATTAGCTATCGTGGTAGCTAATTAGCTGGTCTAGTAGCTAATTAGCTATAATGGTGGCTGATTAGCTTTCCTAGTAACTAATTAGCTATCATGGTAGCTAATTAGCTTGTATAGTAGCTAATTAGCTATCATGGTAGCTAATTAGCTATCATGGTAGCTAATTAGCTATCACGGTGGCTAATTAGCTGTCCTAGTAACTAATTAGCTATCATGGTAGCTAATTAGCTGGTCTAGTAGCTAATTAGCTATAATGGTGGCTAATTAGCTATCCTAACTAATTAGCTATCATGGTAGTAGCTATTGAGAGTAGCCAGTTACCTATGTAGTAGCTATCATAGTAGCTAATTAGCTATCATGGTAGCTAATTAGCTTTCCTAGTAGCTAATTAGCTGGTAATAACGAAATAGCTAATTAGCTACCATGATAGCTAACTAGCTAGCAGTACAACTAATTATCTGGTAGTACCTAAATTAGCTATTGAGAATAGCTAATTAGCTATCATGGTAGTAACTATTGAGAGTAGCTAGTTACCTATGTAGTAGCGATCCTAGTAGCTAACTGAGGTAAATGTAACTGATAAGCTAATTAGCTTTTCTGCTAACTGAGCTAATTAACTTTCCGAGTAGAGTCAAAACAAATGTTGAGATAAATGTAAATACCTGAGGTAAATCAAGAAGATGAATGGGATGCTCCTCGTATTGATTTCTTCCAACACGTTTCCTGCATAAATCCTTTTTATTGGGTGAAACCCTACTCTCATTAGTCCAAAACATTGTGATTACATCCTTGATTTCAAATGTTATGGGTGTCATTGGCTTACATCTTGTAGTTAGCTTTAGTAGACTAGTTCCTTCACCCGAGGAAATTATACGGTTCATTGTATTGTACACTGTTTTTCTACTAACACCAATTACCTTAGATAGCTCACTGATGTTTATATCGTCAACATCACTATTAAGTAACATCATTAGACTAGACCTTTTTAAGACAAGATCATCTTCTGACCTGCTCATGGATACGAAACTATTACGAAGATTATTTACTAAAATAGATGATATGTTTGCATTAAGACCATCACAATCAACTAAGTCCTTTATCGATGGATCATTACATATTCCATAAAGTACTACCTTCTTTTCTTCATTGCTGATGTGCTTGGTTTGAACATTGAAATAGTCTACAACCTTTCTCTCTATGATGGTAGTCGCATTACTTACATTCTCAGCTAAACTATCCTTACCTTTACTGAGTGTGGCTTTCGTATCCTTCAACAATTGACGATGTTTCCTTTTTTTTTCTGCCCAATAGTTTCGTATGGCTTGTTGTGTCCTGATAACATCATCCCTATCCTTATGATCATTGAGGGGTAATTCTAAACACCCTTCTTCCCCTTCCATTTGGCTAGACATGTTAAAACCCTAAATTTCCAGAAAAAAAAACAAGTATTAAAGATGGCTATGGGCAACAACAATACACAAAAATATTCCACACAATACACAAGATTAGACACAACAATACACAAGATAATCAATAGACAGAAAAGTTATTGCAATCCAAGACCGAACAATAGAGGATTTCACTCTGTTGGATCCAACAGTTGAGGAGGCGATCCAAGACCGACCAATGGCAACAACTGAGTGTAGAATGTTGCCGTTGGATGAGTGAACTCCGTCAAATCGAAATGTGGAAGCAATCCGGGACTGGACAGTAGTGGCAACTGAGTATAGAATGATGGCAATGGAGGAGAGAACCCCGTCAGATTGAACAGTTACCGATGATGCTTGAAACGCACATAGAAGGCACTTGAGAATAGAGTGGCATAGAGAAGAGAACCCCGTCAGATTGAACAGTTACCAATGATGCTTGAAACGCACAGTAGCGGCCCCTTAGTGAGAGTGGAAAAGAGAAGAGAACCCCGTCAGATTGAACAATTACCAATGATGCTTGAAACGCACAGTAGCGGCCCCTGAGTGAGAGTGGAAAAGAGAAGAGAACCCCGTCAAATTGAATAGCTCTTTGATTATGCTTGGAACGCACAGTAGCAACCCCTGAGTGTAGAGTGGCAAAGAGAAGAGAACCCCGTCAGATTGAACAGCTCTTTGATGATGCTTGGAACGCACAGCAGCGGCCCCTGAGTGTAGAGTGGCACAGAGAAGAGAACCCCCTCAGATTGAACAACTCTTTGATGATGCTTGGAACGCACAGTAATGGCCCCTGAGTGTAGAGTGGCACAGAGAAGAGAACCCCCTCAGATTGAACAACTCTTTGATGATGCTTGGAACGCACAGTAATGGCCCCTGAGTGTAGAGTGGCACAGAGAAGAGAACCCCGTCAGATTGAACAGCTCTTTGATGATGCTTGGAATGCACAGTAGTGGCCCCTGAGTGTAGAGTGTCACAGAGAAGAGAACCCCGTCAGATTGAGCAGCTCTTTGATGATGCTTGGAACGCGCAGTAGCGGCCCCTCAGTGTAGAGTGGCGGCAGGTGGACTCGATAGGGTTTAGCAACAGTGGTAGCAACTAACCCACAGTACTCAACTAGAGATGGCCTACGTGATGTGGCAAAGGATCATGCATAATGGACCTAGGAATTCGATATATAATTTATGGTACACATTTATGGTGCACACATCAATTTATGTTGCACATTTATGGCACTCATTTACATATGTAATTAAAACACTCTAGTATTTTCAATGGTAGTTTTTTGCATACTTAATTTATTAATGATGGCTTTTTACTAAAATGACTATTTATCAATGGTAGCTTTTTGCATAGCTAATTAGCTATGTCAAGGACATAGCTAATTGTTTCCACTCACATGCTTTCACCCATAATATATAAAATATGTTTGTAAGAATGTGTATGTATACTGCAGATTTAGAAAAAAACGAGATGGAGGAACAGGGAAGAGAGAGAACGCAGCAGAGAGCCACCTCAACGACACAACAGGGGAACTCTAAAGAAGCAGCCCCGCCAACAGAATCTGAGGAGCGGCCTCTACCGATCGTATTCTCGACAGAAGAAGAGGCTGAATTCAAATCAGAGATTCAGCGCCTAACTCAACTCTCGGTGATCTGCAGAGTGGTGGGAGCTCGGCCGAATAGCGGTGAGTGTAAAGATTTATTACAAGCATCTATGCATGGATTAATTGGTAGAATAATAGATGTCCAATTCATGGGACGAGGATTTTATCATGTGGAATTGGATACAATCGAATCAGTGGGAATAATGTTGGAGCATAGTCCTCTTGATGTAAGAGGTGCCCGTGCATTTGTGATGCCTTGGAAACAAGGTTTTAATCCGGTGGAGGCAATACGGAAAGGAGATCGGATATTTCCGTTAACGATTGTCTTCCCGGGATTACGTAAGGAGTATTTACCGATGCTTGAAGCAATAGCTTCAAGGATCGGAACTGTAGTGAGGGTCCAAGAAAGTATGGCTATGCGATTAAGTAAAATGTCAGGATTTCCGTCAGCCCGAATCTTGGTAGAATCACTCGAAAACTTACCGACAAAGGTAAGGCTACCAAATGAAGAAGGGGATTTTATAGAACAAAAGGTGGAGTTTGCCGGGCTCCCTGGACAATGCTTCTATTGTCGGCAAATGGGACATTTAGCCAAGAATTGCCCAAGGAGAAATATTAAATTGGGGGGGGGGAAAAAAAACGTTGTTGCGAATATTGTAAACAAGAAGGGCATGAGGCAGATAAATGTCAAGAGAAACTAGCCTCAGATTGTATGGGTGTACGGGCACAAGGGGAAACAAGAGACACTCAATGGATAAATGTAAAGGCTAAGCATGGATGCAAGACACGTACGGTGCCTATGCAAGAGACGTGTCTCACCCCTAATGCGTATAATGCATTGGACATAGAAATTGATACACAAGAACAACCAACATCCACTACTGAGATAAGGGGGAAAATTGTTAGTACCATCCAACCAAATGATGGATGTGTCAAGGCAAAAACATTTCGTTCAAAAAGAACAATACAATCACAAAAATTGGATAATGCGATCACAATAAGAACATGTGGGATGTTGAAGGAGGATACCGGAAATGGTGGCTTTTCCATACTTGATTATGCAGCCCCCTTTGGGCATGAGTTCACAAAACATTTGGGTGTTAAAGATGTTCATGAACCCAATGCAATAAGGGTCCATGTTTTATTTAGACAAAAACAAGTGGAAAACTCATTGGTCGGTTATTCCTTTCCATTATGTGGTTATGAGAGAAATGACATATGGAATCAACCGAATGTTATGTTGGCCATGAGAGGACAAGTTTTGTATTTTGCCAAATACGTGCAAAATCCTCAATTGGGGGAAACAATATTGAGGGGGTTAGAGAATGCAAGTTGTTTAGTGGTTCCGTATTTGGATGCAATGAACCGCAAGCATGTTGTATTGGATGTACCTTCCGATATATTGTTTGATTTTGGATATGTTTATATTCATGAAGATGATGTGCCGGAAAGCCAAGCCAAGGCTCGGGCCCATCATCATTGGAGATTCATTAAAGAAGGTTGTGACATACTCAAAAGCCAAATGGTGATTATGGGAGATGGGGGTGGCGTAAGCTCCGTGGAACCATCCTCTAAGACTCGTAGGATCGGGTCCGGTTCGGCCTCTAACAATTGTTGATGAGGCTCCTCACATGGAATGTTCAGGGCTTGGGAGGTTCCTTATACCAAAGATATAGAGGTAGGTTAAGGCAGGAATTACAAAAGTGTCTCACGAATGGATCGTTGGACATTATGATGTTTCAAGAACATCATTTGAATGAGCAAAGAATAAGGAACTATGGCACTATATTACCTGGTAGTTGGGAGATGTTTTGGTCCCCGGCTATTGGCACTAGTGGTACACAAGGCGGGGTGTGTATGGCAATTGCACATCATTGGAAATCGAGTATTATATGCAAAGAGATCATTGTGCCAGGAAGAGCACAATATCTTGTATTACAAGATTTACATACAACTTGGGGTTACTTGAATATCTACGCGCCAAATCATGCATCGGCTAGGAAACACTTTTGGTGTGAAATTACAAATGCATTACCAAATGTGTCTCATTGGTGTGTTGCAGGGGATTTTAATAGCTTGAGGACCCAGAGGATAGGAAAGGTGGGAGTGTTTCAACAATTCATGGGGAGGAATTAGCAGTATGGGAACGGATGTGTTTGAAATTGAGTATTTTGGATGCATGGCATATGCCTAATGTTTATAGATCTCAGAATTCCTTGAGTTTCTCATGTTCGGATAGGAGAATAGCTGGAACCAATCTTTCAAGATTGGATAGATTTTATGTGGGGGAGGCCTTTGTCTTAAATGGGGGAAATATCACTATTATGCCAGGCACAACTTTCTCTGATCATGCTCCTGTTATATTGAGAACCTTTGGGCAATCGAAAAGGGAGTCCATACGATTTAGGATACCCGAAAAAGTAATGTTACATGATAGATGGTATAATCAAGTGACAGATATTTGGCAGAACAAAGATAATATGGATGCTCCCATTACAATCAAAGTGGCTTGTGCTTTGACGGAGATATCACAATATTTTGCGTTAAAATCAAGATCTGAATATATGGAATATCTGGAGAAGGAAAGAAGGATGAGGGCAAGATTGATATCTTTGCAAAGATTGCAACAGGGTCGACCAGAGTGTGCGTGGATAGCTTCACATCTTGAAGAAGCCCGAAAACAAGTTCAACATATGGAAGAATGTCGTAGTCAATTTAGGTATCACAATTCTGCTTCAAGATGGACGCAAATTGGGGATAGATGTACAAAACAATTTTTTAATATTAAAGGCCCCAAAAGAGTCTCTAATGTAACCTGTTGTTTGCGGAATGAAAATGGCGAACTTGAAATGGATCCAAATGTTGTGCGGGTAATTGCCACGAAATTCTACGCTACCCTTTTGTCAGAAGAGCCTATCTCTGAGGAGATAAGCCAAAATAGAATGAAGGTCTGGGCGGAAATTCAACCCAAGGTTACTCAAGCAATGCAAGATTCATTGTTGTCACCTATTATAGAATTGGAGTTGGAACAAGCGCTACACTCTTTATCGGACAATAGTTGTCCTGGAGTGGATGGACTTACACCTAAATTCTACAAGAAATATTGGGGGATACTGAAGAAAGACTTAAAAGATGCTTACCAACATATGTTTGAAAGTGGAGAGATGCCCATGTCGTTATCTGAGGGGCTTATTTATCTTATACCTAAAACAGAAGGAGTTTCAGAAGATATTCGTAAGTGGAGGCCAATCACCCTCTTGAATACTAGTTATAAGCTATTTGCAAAGTTGCTTAGTTCTCGGTTACAAGAGGTATTACCAAAGATAATTCATGTATCGCAAACTGGTTTTATGAGGGAAAGGAGTATTATGGATAATGTTTTTACATTTTGGGAGGCTACTGCAGTAGCGGTAAAAAACAAACAAAATCTAGCCGTGTTGCTTTTAGATTTTGAGAAAGCGTATGATAGGGTTGACTGGAATTTTTTGGAAGGTACTATGCATCACTTGGGCTTCAACACGGCATGGATTAAAGGTGTTTCTTGTCTTTATAGAAATGCACACAGTCAGGTGTTGTTGGCAGGTGGAGTAGGACCTCGTTTTAACATTACTCGATCAGTTCGCCAAGGATGTCCACTTGCACCATTTTTGTTCCTTCTGTTTGCGGAAGCAATGCATGCATTTATATCATCACAATCTATAGGCTTGCGTGGTTTGGCAATGCCAATGCATGGACAAGATATATTGGACTCGGAATTTGCAGATGACACTGCATTATATGTGGATGGGACTCTAACGAATTTGCAACAAGTACAAGGGGCTTTGTCACAGTTTTGTATAGCGTCTGGAGCTAAGTTAAATTGGGAGAAAACTGTTGCATTTTGGGTAAGCAAGGAGCCGCCGCCTTGTTGGGCACCGCATCATACTTTCCAATGGACTCAAAGAGGAGTTGCGGTTCGATATCTTGGAGTGCAGGTTGGGATTGATTTGGTTCCAGAATTACATGCTGCACCATTACTATTAACTTTGAGGAAAAAATTATTCTTGTGGAGTCATGCTAAACTATCTTTGGCCGGTAGAGTGATAGTTGCCAACCATGTGCTACTATCTACGGTGTGGTATATAGCCTCATCTTGGATCTTTTCAAAATCGTGCATTGGACAAATTCGAAGGCTGGTTAGGAATTTTATATGGGCTGGGGAAGATAAGAGTCATGTAAGAGCGAAGGTGGCTTGGAGTACATTGATAGCCCCAAAACAATACGGTGGTTTGGGGATTATAGATCCATTAGACCAATGCATGGCCTTGTTAGCAAAACTAATAATTCGTGGCCTTTTACCAGGACATGCTCCTTGGAAGCAATTACTTATGCAAAGATTGTATAGTTGTGCTCCGTCGATGGGTGGATTATGGGCTGATAGCATAAGGTGGATTTTTATACCAGACAAGAAACATGTTATGTCTAGGAATTGGGAAGACAAATTTTTTAATGGTCTTCTACGAGCATGGGAGCATGTACATAAAGGGTTGGAACATGGTGTACCAACATGTGAGGACGAATACTTGAGACAAAACTTAGTGTGGAATCCGAATATGCGTTTGCCATCAGGGCACATGTTGGGGTCCCGAACGCGATTGGATTGGGCCAAGCTCGATGTAGGGCCAGGAGCGTCCGTTGATGCATGGAAATCATTTCATACTCTGAATATAAATGACAGATCAGAATTCTTGTCTTCCTTGAGAGGGGGGCTGATTATGTGGGACCAAGTGCAGTCAGTTTTGGGGCACTCTGACGTTACGATATGGTCCTTTAACCCTCCCAAGTGGGAAGGAGCATTTACGAGGCTTCAAGTGCTAGTGGGGGTAAGGGGACATTTGTCTTGCGGACGATGTCAAGACTATGAGGTGGAGGAAGATGGCAGTATAAGTAGTGCAACGATATAAACAGAGATCTTGCAATATGCTACATTTTCTAAAATAAGGGTCCTTGCTTATGACGGATCTAAGTGGCTCATCGACCCACAAGTTGAGGCGGTCAAGGAGCATTGGAAACTGAGAGTTTTTGAAAAGAAACCTTTGATAAGGTTGCAATGGGATCCGGGAGAATTTTGGTGGAAAGATCCGTTTGATCGTATGGGAAAAAGGTATGGTTTTTTTCAGTATTCAGTTAAGATGGGACGACACATTTTGGCAGCTCAACGTAGGACTACACCACGAGCTAGTCAATTTTGGAACCACCAAGGGATCACATCGGAATTCCTAACAAAGTTTTGGGGAACATTATGGAAAAGGAAGCAAGATATGAAAATAAATGTCTTCCAATGGTTAGTAATACATAGAGCATTGCCAATTGGCCAATGGTTGCAACAATCAGCTGCACCGACCGCATGCATCTATTGTTGTTGTCAGATGGAGACATTGAAACATTGCTTGTGGGAATGTCATGCTGCACAGCAAGTTTGGAGGCGAGTGTTCCGAGTTCTTGCCTTTATGTTTAGGGATTGCAGTGTTTCGTGGGGTATGGTAGTATGGGCCACAGTGGCACAAGTGGTGTGGCCATATGATGCATGCCCAAATGACACGATTATTAGAATTCAAGGAGGAAGGATAATGGCGGTGCAACAAAGTCAAATGGAGGCTCCTTACATGTTAAAGACAATGCAAGAGGTATGGGAGCTACTATGCACCACCACAATGTGGTTTATTTGGACTGCTAGGTGTTCTAAGGTGTTTGGTAATACTACTATTCATCCAGTGGAAAGTACACGGAATGTCTGGATGGAGATGGTGTTGGAGACAAGGTCGTCTATGCGGAAGATTAAGAAGCATTCGATTCTGTTCTGTACCTGCGTATGACAGTTTCTAGGTCGTTGCACAGAGATAGAGAGAGAGAGAGAGAGAGAGAGAGAGAGGCACAAAACGACTCTTTTTAGGCATAAAGCAATAATACAACCCAACCTTACAAAAAGGTTACAAGGTCACTATATATAGTGACAGACTTAGGGCATCTACCATTTATGCTAATTACACAAATGGCCCAAACTTGATCTATACAAAGGGATAGTGTGAATACGTCCATTATACACTTGTATTCGACACTCCCCCGTAATGGGCGTATACATGGGTTATCTAAGATTACAGGCATAAACCTAGGTTCTCGGACATATCAGTTTTGTTCGAGTCGGCAGGGTCCGAAGGCAGAAGACCGAACTGGTCGGGTCGGAAGAGTTGAAGCCAATCATTAAGGAACTGATGTCGGTTGTCGGAAACCATCCTGCGATGTGTCCGGCTCTAACCGGACTGGTTTGTCGTTACGCCCATCTGATGCCGAAGGGACCGAAAGCGGTCTGCCGAAAGACACTTGGTCATTCCATCTGCGACATTGTCGGTTGTGGATATTTTCTCTAGACTGATTTTCCCTGAAATGACGCAGTCCCGAACGAAGTGATATCGAACGTCGATATGTTTGGAGGCGTTGTGGTGAAACCGGATTTCTCGACAAGGCAACAGCACCTTGACTGTCGCTATAGACAACTGGGGCCGAGTCATGGTCGACTTGTCGAAACGTGTGCGCCAGCCGACCGAGCCACAAAGCTTCTTTTGCAGCGTCGGATGCAGCTACATATTCTGCTTCGGTCGTTGAGGTCGCTGTGCACTCCTGAAGTTTCGACTTCCACGAAATTGCTCCATTGCCGAATTTGAAGCAGTATCCAGTTGTTGATTTCCGACTGTCTATACAGCCGGCGAAGTCCGAGTCGGTGTAACCGACTACGCCTGTAGTTGAGTTCGGACCGAAAAGAATGCCGTGGTCTTTTGTGCCAGCCAGATATTTGAACACATGCTTGACTGCGTTCCAATGCGATCGGCCAGGATTGTGCATAAATCTGCTAACGACTCCTACGGCATGAGAAATATCAGGCCGTGTCGCGACCATCAGGTACATAAGGGAGCCGACTGCCGGTGCATACGGTACCGACTTCATATCTTCCCCCTCCGGACCGGATGTCGGGAAGTCTCGCTGAGAGAGCCGAAGATTCATGGGGAGCGGGGTTGAAGCAGATTTGGCTGATTGCATGTTGAAGCGTTCCAAGACACGTCCGATATAGTCGGTCTGAGACAAGAAAAGATGTCGTTGATCGCGATGCCGACTAATCTTCATGCCAAGTATGTGTCGTGCCGGACCGAGGTCCTTCATGGCAAACTTCAACCGCAGTTGCCGAATGAGATCGGCAAGTTCGCCCGCGTGGCGTCCAGAAATTAGCATGTCGTCCACGTAAATGATGAGGAAGATGGGTGATCCATCTTGAGCTGTGTTGGTAAAAAAACAATGGTCCTCATCGCTTTTTGAGAAGCCGATCGATTGGATGAAGTCGTCGAACTTCTTGTACCATTGTCGTGGTGCCTGTTTGAGGCCGTATAGACTCTTCCTGAGTCGGCAGACTAGATGTTCTTGGCCAGTTACCACGAAGCCTTTTGGCTGCTCCATATAAATTTCCTCTTCAAGATCACCATGGAGGAATGCTGTTTTGACATCTAGCTGAATCAGCTCCAAGTTGTCGGCTGCCACTACGCCGAGTAGAAAACGAAGAGTTGTCATTTTCACCACTGGTGAAAAAATCTCGTCGAAGTCGACGCCATATTCTTGTCGGAAGCCCTTCGCAACTAATCTGGCCTTGTACTTTGGGGTGGTCGAATCAAACGTCTCTTTTAGTCGATAAACCCACTTGCAAGGAAGAGCACGTCGGTTCCTAGGTAATTCGACCAGATCCCAAGTCTTGTTTGCCCGAATGGAGTGCATTTCCGACTCCATCGCCAGATGCCAGGTGGCGGAATCGACAGATGTCGATGCTTCTTCGTAAGACGTCGGTTCGCCGGCGTCGGTGAAGAAAATTCCAGGAGAATACCTCTCCGGAGGTTGCGACAGTCTCTCGGATCGTCGAGGTATGATTGGACTGGTCGCATCGGGTATCGAGGTCGGATGGTCCGAAAGCTGCTGTGCCGAGTCAGAGTTGTCCGAATCGGTAGTGTAAGGTTCAGCTACCCGTGAAGCTGACCGTGTGTTAAGAGCGGGGCCTTCTTGAAGGGTCGGCACATCGGAAAATGTTACCCTTCGGACTTCGATCGGTGTTTTGACTGATGGATTCATAGCCGACTCGTTGAACACAACGTCCAAACTTCGGACGATTTGTCTGCGTTCGGGATCCCAGAGTCGGTATCCCATTTCGCCGTCGGATCCATATCCAAGGAAAATGCATTTCCTGGACCGAGGTGCAAGTTTTCGGCGATCATCTTTCGGAATAAGGGCGTACGCCTCGCATCCGAAGATCCTCAGCTTGTCATAATTCGGCTTACTGCCGATCCATAGTTCCTGAGGAATTTGAAGTCCTAGAGGTCTGCTTGGCGACATATTGATTATGTGTACTGCCGTGAGTAGAGCCTCTGCCCAGAAGCCATCCGACAGTCCGGAGTGTTGGAGCATGGAAACTATCCGTTCTTGGATTGTCCGATTCATGCGTTCTGCAATCCCGTTTTGCTCCGGACTGTGTGGTGCCGTAAATTCACGTCGGATGCCGCGTTGTCGGCAGAATTTGACGAATTCTTCTGATTTGAACTCTCCCCCATTGTCGGTCCGAAAGCATTTCAGTTTTCGGTCGGTTTGATTTTCTACCATAGCGAGCCAATCGGAGAAGATCGAGAAGACACGATCTTTGGTGCGAATTGGATAAGCCCACACCTTTCGAGTCGAATCGTCAATAAAACTGACGAAGTAAGAGGCACCGCCGAGAGACTGATGCGGCATTGGGCCACAGACGTCCGAGTGGACCAAATCGAGAGGTCTCGTTTCTCTTGGTGCTGATGTCGGGTGTGATGCGGCTGCTTGTTTGCCATACTGGCAATGCTCGCAGAATTGATGGTCGGAGAAGGAGAGTTTGGGGATGTATCCGGCTCTAGATAGATGCGTAATGCCGGCCTTGCTGAGGTGTCCTAATCTTCTGTGCCATAGTGATGACACAGGAATATCCACCAAAAACAGGTTACCCTCTCTGAGCGTAACATGTAATGGATACAGTGAGTGTATTTTGGGTCCTCTAGCAAGCAGGAGGTTCCCCCTGTGGAGTGTCCACCCTCCCGAAGAAAAACCGGCACGAATGCCGTCTTCATCTAGTTGTCCGACTGAGATCAATGGCCTTGAGAGCTCGGGTACATGTCGGACATTGTGAAGTACAAGTGTAGAGCAACCTGCAAGGTTGAGCTCTACTGTGCCGATTCCAATGATGTCACAGTGTTGCGAGTTACCGACTCGAACTGAGTCGGAGTGACGGATCGTATATTGCCGAAATTGGGATCGATGAGGAGTCACGTGAAATGACGCGCCCGAATCTAAGAGCCATGTGCTCGATTCTTCAGTCGTGAGCAGAACTTCTGATCCGACTGGATTTTCGATTGATAGTATATTCGGGTCGTTTGGTAGCACATCAGCTGAGAAGCTGACGTAATTGATCTCCTCATGCCGGCCACTCTTCTTGTCTGATCTCTGAGACTTGTCGTTCTTGTTCTTGAGTGCGCGGCAGTCGGCTTTGATGTGTCCGGGTTTCTTGCAATAGTTGCAGATTCGATTATCCCGTGACTGGCTCCGTCTTCGCTGATTGTTCGGCGGCCGTGAGGAATCTCTTCCTCGTATGTTCGATCGGTCTGTCGAACCTTGTACTACGTAAGCGTCGTCTGTTGAGTCTTTGGCGAAAGACTTTCTCCGAGCTGCTTCGGTCAGGATTGCGCTCGTGACTTCGGAGTATTTAACAGCCGTGGTTGACGCGTTGCACACGGTTGTGACGAAAGTTTCCCATGATGAGGGAAGGCTGCTCATGAGTATCATTGCTCTGAGTTCATCCTCGATTGCCGTCCCCTGTGACGAGATTTGGGAGCTTATGCTTTCGTACTCATTGAGATGTGCTTGAACCGAATCGGATTCTTTCATCCGCAAGTTGTAGAGGCGCCGGATCAGAAACATCTTCGTTGCAGCGACCTTCTTTTCGTAGGTGTCCGACAGTGTTTTCCACAGTTCGAATGCTGTCGTACACGATTGCACCGTAAAGTATACCGATTCCGATAGGTGCATCCGAATCGTGGCGCGAACGATTCTGTCCAGCTTCTGCCACTCAATTGGTTTGTATCCTTCTGGAGGTTCTTCATTTTCGATGGGATCGATTTGCCCCTTGACTATGAGATAGTCCTGCATTTGCTCCTTCCAGAAGTTGAAGTTCGATCCATCGAACTTTCGTAGACTCATTTCTGACGAGCCGGATGTTGATGCCATCAAATTTGGTTTCGGTTGACGAAGCTCGGTTCGGAGTTGACTACGAACCTTGTTGGAGTGCAGCCGGTTGGCTCACCCGATATCGTTCTAGTCGGATTTGAACCCGAGTCGGTTCGGCTTCGGATATATGTATTGTTGAACTTGCTCGAATTGACTCCGGTAACTTGAGGGACAGAACCGACTGGTCTTCCCGAATGTTGCCGAGTCGGAGTGAGCCCGGTTCGCTTCCGAATATATATGCCAAATACCGATTATTGAATCCGATTGTCTGGACCGATTCTGCTTCGGGTGACTGCAGCGACGAGAGAGACGGATCCAACTGATCCTCTCGAATGTCGATCAGCCGGATGAAGCACGAATTGGGGTTGTTGTCTTGAGACCGATCTGCACCGAGTGGTTACAATGAGCGGCGAGCAGCGTTTGATGACCTCTTCGGATGCCGTTTAACCGAGTGGAGCACGATCGTGTCAATGTTGCACAAGGGGATTTCACCTCGAGCGGTTACGATCACAAGAAACAGAGTACAACCGGCTGGCTTACTCCAAGCGAAGATGATCTAACGCGATGAGATGCAAGCCTCGTTTTTTTTTCTTTTTCTTCTTCTCTCTTCTTCGAATGACGCAGGAAACCGATTGCTGTGCAGGCTGAGACGACGTCCGACAGCGGATTGAAGGACCGAATACTGTGCAGGCTCTGATACCAGATGTTGGAGACAAGGTCGTCTATGCGGAAGATTAAGAAGCATTCGATTCTGTTCTGTACCTGCGTATGACAGTTTCTAGGTCGTTGCACAGAGATAGAGAGAGAGAGAGAGAGAGAGAGAGAGAGGCACAAAACGACTCTTTTTAGGCATAAAGCAATAATACAACCCAACCTTACAAAAAGGTTACAAGGTCACTATATATAGTGACAGACTTAGGGCATCTACCATTTATGCTAATTACACAAATGGCCCAAACTTGATCTATACAAAGGGATAGTGTGAATACGTCCATTATACACTTGTATTCGACGATGGTACATACCTTGAAAGGACAGTATGAGGATATTAAAGGTGAGACAGATGTTGCAGTGTTGCAACGTCTCGAATTTATTGTCTATTGGAAGAAGACCCCTTTTCTCACAATACAAAATTCAAGACCTAAATGGTGCTTAGCGCCACCAGTATGGTTGTTCCCACCACGAATCACATAACTTGGTTAAGGAGTGGTGGAGTGTTGAGGGATGGGACCTAAGGAAGAATGCACCAGATCAATGGTAGCTTGATGGTAGGTCAATTTTTTGTAATGTTGTTCATAACTAATGAAAGGATATTTTTCCCGGAAAAAGAAAAGAAAAGAATGTGTATGTATATATGTAATATGTCATTTTTATGTATGTATTATGTATATATGTATGTCAGTGACTAATTTAAACCCCTTTTGATGAACTCACATGCTATCATACAAGTTTTGACAGTGAAGCCCCCGGGGTCTCACCGCTGAAGACGAAGAATCAGGTGTTGGCCGTCTTCAAGGAGTTCCACACAAGAGTGGAAAGAGAAACTGGCCAGAAGCTGAAAGCAGTTTGAGCCGACAATGGGGGAGAGTACCTAGGGTAGTTCAAGGAATACTGCCGATCAAAAGGAATCTGCCTCGAGTTTACCGTGTCGAAGACGCCAGAGTTGAACAGAGTGGCCGAAAGAATGAACCGAACTGTATGTTATGATATGGCTCCGAAGAGATTCGAACCCATTACCTTGTGTTACATGGGCTAAACCCTTGCCATTAAACCATGAATTGTAATACAAAAAGTATTAGTTTCATTTATTATTTCTATAGGAAATTCATGTATATTCTAGATTACGCTGAAACATTCTAGAAACTTCAAGAGTAATCTTGAGAACACTATAAATAGAGGCAAAAGGCATTATTCCGAACCAATTCGGTTCAATGTGAGTTGTTCTTGTATCTTTCTTCTTATAATATAATATACTTCTTGTTGTCATCATTATCTCTCTCTCTCTCTCCTCTCATGTGGTTCTCACACACTCTTTCCCTTCTTAGTACTAATCCTCATAAGCCTCCTAGTTGTTCTTGTATCTTTGAACTTCTTATAATATAATATACTTCTTGTTGTCATCATTATATCTCTCTCTCTCTCTCTTTCTCTCTCTCTCCTCTCACATGGTTCTCACACACTCTTTCCCTTTTTAGTACTAATTCTCATTCTTCTCCTCTACCTTCCGTACTAATTCTCCTTGCCTCTAGTACTATCCCTAACACCATAATGAAGAGAGTCTGGGCACCCTTGGACGAAGACACACCACAGAGAGTATGGACCGGTAAAGACGTGTCTTACCGGCATCTGAAGGTGTTCGGTTGTCTCACTCACGACCATTGCCAACTTGGAGTTGGAGAAGAAGATAGTGAACTCCGGGTCGAACGACAGAGATCGATCGAAAGATACAGGGACCCATCCAGCCGGAAGTCGGATGACACTCGATGAACTGGCTGGATTCAAACGAGGAACCGAACTGACCAAAGAAGAATTGGACACCGGAACTAGACAAGGCCCTGAATTGGATTCAGATAAAGAGCAGACGGAGGAACCGGTGGTCGAGAACCAAGAACGGAGATATCCTCTTAGAGAGAGAAGAACCCCTTGGAGATTTCCGGATGTAGAACGTGTACTGCTGACCGACGAGGGGAACCTGGAAAGCTTCAAAGAAGCAAAGAACAACACCCACCACTGCAAGTGATTAAGTGCCACTGTTACCGATTAGGAACACGGTCTTCAGTCCATCCTTCGACCTAGACCTCAAGGTGACTGCGTTGCCACGAATGGTACCGTCGTACCGTAATATGTAATGGGATAACTCTCCATATCCTAGTAGCGTATAAGAGAGACGGCTACAACCGAACTGCCTAGACAGTGCACTAGTCACAGCATTCGCAGTCACGCCTATGCTTCTTACGATTACAGTGATTACACTACGTCACCCAGAATCACAGACACATAGTAGACTAACCACATATTTGCACAGGATATAAGAGAAGATAAAACTCTATTAAGATACGCTCTATGCACCAAAATTTACACGCTACCTCTATAAGAGGATTTTTGCCCTTTATATACACAGGGTCTTGTTAACTCTTAGGACCGGACAATGGCCTAACACAGGGTGTCTATGGAAGACACTTCACCAAAGGGGTGTTACGGCAAGAGGATTAGACTCAACGATTAATCCGACTTAATTAGGTTACTTAGCAAGATCGTCCTTAATAATCACACAAGTAAGATATAACAATGAATGCAGAACGGCAATTAACACAGAGAGATAAAAACAGTAAGCTTCATTAATTATCCGCTGCTCATTACATTGTATCCGGGCCTTTAAATAGGTTTCCGGTTTGTAGTACAAAACGGTGCCATCCGCACCTGTTCGGGATCGGTCCGGATCCGGAACGGCATACCGATTCCGGTCCGTCCGTCCACACTAATAGCTTACTTACAACCATTCCTAATAATTAAATAACTCCTCCGTTTCCGTCGTTGCTCCCTCTGTCGTAGTGGTCTCCGGTTGACTGGTTCCGGCCTGACCCTCGGCCGGCGACGGTTCCCCATCACGAAGGTTAACCGTTGCCGCTTCCCGTGCTTTTTCTTCCTGAACCCGGGACCGCTCGTAGCTCTCAAGCTGGATTTGAGCATCCAGCCTATCATCGTCTAGCTGAGCTACGAGTTGCCGAACCTGCACCTCCTGTTCATCCGCCAGGACTTGGAAGTCTTCAGCCAGCTCGTCCCGTATGGTGGTGAAATCCTCGAAAGTCAACGTGTAACAATCACCTCCTTCCTTCCGCCGGTTTTCCACGTCTGCCCGTAGCAATTGGAGTTCCGCCGTATTTTGTGCCCACTTTGTCCACCATCTTACGGAGCTTTCGTCAATCAAGCGTTTTGTCTGATTCAGCCATGCCCGGAGGATGCACTGAATCCGGCTCGTTCCCATCTGCGATTTGATCTCCGCAGCTTGCCGTTCCTCCTTCAATTGCTTGATGATTATGATGTTCTCTTCCGCTTGCTCCTTGTAATGCGTCAATTGCCCTTGATATGTGCTTTGTAATTTTTGCAATACTGTTGACGCTCTCTCCCTTTCTTCCTGCTGCTGCCTCTAGAGCTCCATCCGGACCTTCTCCGCCTCGTCCAACTGTCGCGCCGTCGCGGCCTGATCAACTTCCTGCTGGAGCTCAGCCATCCTTTCCTTATGCTCTGTTTCCAGCCGTTTGTAGTCCCGGTGCAAGTGCTCAAAATCATCTGTCTTTTGCTTGAGCCGTACGTTGATCTGTCGATGGGCCCAGTCCTCGCGGTCCTTCTGCTGGCGGAGCTCCTCCTTTAGCCGTTCAATTTCCGTTTCCGCCGTCTTCCGCAGCTTGTCCTTTTCCTACAGCACTTTGTCTTTTTCCTCCCTTAGCCAGTCGTACGCTTGATGGCCTTTTCGGAGGCTCTCCTCTGCCCGGCGCAGGTTCTCAGCAGTCTTCTTTAATTCTGCTTCGGCCGCTGTCTTCAATTCCCGTTCACGGCTCCTTAGCGCTTCTTGTGCGGCAAGTTCATCTCTCAATTCCGCAAGCTCCTGGGCTTGCGCCGCATCTCTCTCTGGAACGGTTTCCGTTGCCGGGGTCTTATTAGTATGTACAGGTTGGTCTGTTTCTTTATTCTGTACACTGACCGGAGTCATTGATGCTTGGATCTATGTTGCCGTTAAGGCCATTTTGGCCATTTCTGCTATGACCTGATCCAAGTCCTTTTCAAGGCACCGGATTCTGGACCGGGTCGTCTCTAGTTGTTTGGTTGTGACGAGCAACCGTTCGCTTTGTGCTCGTTCTTCCGCCTCAATATACCCCACTGCTCCGGCAATCTGTTCGCCTATCCACCGGAGCCACAGGCTACCGGTGCATTGTTGTTGCGCTTGCACGGAGGTTTGACGGATGGGCTCGCTTGTGGGTGGGTGGTCCTGCCTAATTGCGCCGAGTTGCAATTCCGTTTCTGCCCGTGGACCACCCTGTTGTCCTAGTTCCCCTTGCACTTCTTCTTGGTTGGCCGAGCGAGGCTGCATTGACATTTCCGGCTCTGGCAGAATGGGACTTGCCGGTGGTGCAGGGGCTTTTGATTCCAGTGCCATGCGCACCGGTTCCGGTTCCTTCCTTGGCGCGGGAGTCTCAGTATGGGGAGCCGGTGTTCCCTCCGTCTGAGGGTTCGAACGTTTCTCGGCTGCCTCAACGGTCCTTGCCGACGACCGTCGCTAGAGGTGCTCTGTAGGCTCCTCCTCTATTTCCTCCTCCTGAGTCCCGGCATTGAGTTTCGCCGCCAAGGGGTCCGCTTCTCTATTCACCGGTCGGCGGAGTGTAATCTTTACGGGCCATACCGGTGGTTCCTCCTGCGCATCCGTTGGCCGCTTCTGGCTGGCGCTCTCCTTTCCCGCCTGTTCTGCGTCCGCGACCTTCCCCTTAGTGGCCTTAGAGGCCAACAATTGTTGTCTTTTGGAAGCAGTCTTTGGGGTGTCGTCCGCCACTCTTCCCCGCTTCTTGGGCTGGACGGGCTAGACGGGTGGCACAAGCAAGGTGAGCCACTGCGTTACTGCGTGTCATATCCTCCGTCCGTCTCGGCCTTCTTTGCCATCGTTTCCTCTGACGATCTCGATCGCCGCACACAAACCGTCTGCGATCAATACCGGTCAATCCACCTTGATCCCTTCATAGGTGGCGATGATCATCCCTGCCCGGTTCTGCGGCATGACAGGGGGTCTAGGGTACACATGGCCGTATTCGTGGAGCACACGGGCAATCTCGTGGAACAGCATATCTCCGCCGCCCTGTGTCCGGTAGCCCTTGCTGGCTAGGGAGTACTCACCAAAATACTTGATGAGTTGCTCCGAGGTCGGATTGTCGATCGTGAATATGCCTCCCTCCGGAAGGCCTGTTAACGCACGGATCACCTCATCCGTTATGACCTCTGTGTCGATTTCTTTCATCACCTTGTCGGCTTCTTTGTGTGGCAGTGCCTCCATAATCATCAAGAAGCCCTCGAGCCCGTGTTGCTTTAGCCATTTCTTGGCGGCTTCTAACAACGTTTGCGGGTCCATGTCTGTGTGGAGGTCGGATTGTGGTGGCGAGGTTGGATGGTGATGAGAGTGAGAGTGAGAGAGAGGGAGTTCAGAAAGCGGGGGTTCTCTGTGCGTAGGTTCTCTTCTGGTGATCTTCCAACGCCTTGGTGCTTATGTGCTCCTAGGTTCGCGAAAGTATAAGGTCTCCATGCACTGTGGTTTTTCTCTGTGCATTCTGGCACCTTTTTCTAGCGTGTGCACGTCGTGTCCTAAAATAGCATTATGTCCTGTGGTGGCGCTTAAATGCCCACTACATACCTTTTCGCTCCTCGCTCTCTCGTCCATTCATACCTCGCTTTTGCATGATTACTTCGCTTTCTTTTTTTTTCTTTTTTTTTTAATGTAGTGTGAGGTTACTTGTTCGTTGGTCCTATCGGACCCTTACCGGCCTCATTACGGTTTGCCGTTGCCTCATTCTCCCCAGTTACCGGCTTGCCATCTCCTCCCTCTTGGTGGTTGCCATTTCCCTCACAGGTTTCTGTTTCCGCACCGGTGTCGGTCCTTTGCTCAAATGGGTTCTTGGGCATCGGTCCTCTATATGGCTTCAATCTGAATCCGTTGACCCATTTGCCTATCACCTCGCCGGCAAGTGTCCCTAACTGGTAGGACCCATTATACTCACGTGTCAGCCAATATGGGCCGGTCCATCTAAACCGTAGTTTACCCGGCATCTTGCCCATCCGGGTCTGAAAGACTAACACCGGCTTGCCGATTTCGAACATTTTTTCATTTCCTTTCCGGTGCCGGTCGACAAATGCTTTCCATCGCCGTTGTTCCAATTCTAAGTGCAGGATGCTTGCCAGTCATTGTTCCTCAAGTTCACACAATGTTGTTAACCGTATTGTCTCCGACTCCTTCTCGTTCAGCCATTCCCGTAGCTGGATCCGTAAGCTTGGTACTTGGAATTCCACCGGCATGACCGCCTCTAGTCTGAACGCTAACCGGAACGGTGTTGTTCGGATGCTCGTTTTGTATGTTGTTCGGTATGCCCAAAGCGCGCTATGTAGCTTGGTATCCCAATCCATTCGGTTTTCGTTGATGATCTTCCAGAGGATATTTTGGAGCGTTTTGTTCGTCGACTTAGCTAACCCGTTTGCTTGCGGACAGTACGGTGTGCTCCGTTTATGGACAACGGCATAGAATGTCGTCAAGCTTTCAACTACTTGGCTGAGAAAGTGCCCCCCTTGGTCGCTTATTAATTCGATTGGGCATCCATAACGGCACTAGATGTATTCGTATAGAAATTTTGCCGTTGACGCCGCGGTGTTGTCTCTTAAGGCTTTGGCCTCCACCCATTTCGTGCAGTAATCCGTCGCGACGATGACGTACCGATTACCCGTTCTCATTGCTAGTGGTTTGAACCGTCCAACAAAGTCCAGCCCCCACTTCTGGAATGGTTCGAGTGGTAGTACAGGCTGGTGTGGCATCCGAGCTTGCTCCGTTGGCTGGCCCATTCGTTAGCATAGGTCACATTCTTTTGCGTACTGTACAACATCTCTTAATGTAGTTGGCCACCATAGGCCACTTTGCCATATTTTCATGGCCGTCGCATCTCCGGCATAGTGACCTCCGACAACTCCGCAGTGGGCTTCCCTCAGTATGAGGTCCTTTTGATCGCTGCGCACAGCCCGTCTCCATATGCCGTCCGCGTCCTTGTGGTAAAGTATGTCTCGCAGTAAGCAGAAATGTCGGCTTTGCACCACCAGGCGTTTCCTTTCGTCCCAATTCATCTCCTCCGGAGGCAGTCCTGTGCTCAGAAACTGGTGCATATTTGTGAGCCACTTGTCTTCCTGTGCCACCGTCTCATCTACTGCCGTTTCAGTAGTGACTCGAAACAGCTCCGCATCCGGAAACTCGTCCACTACTCCGTCGCCCGTCTCTCCGGACTCTAATCGGCTTAAATAATCCGCTACGGCATACTGTATACCGGGTCGGTGGAATATTTCGAACTCGAATTCCTGTAATAGTAAGGTCCACTGGGCCAACTTACCGGTGAGTGACGCCTTGGACACCAAGTAGAATAGTGCCGAATGATCTACATGGAAGGAAAACTTCATTCCCAATAAGTAATGCCGAAACTTTGTCACACTGTAGATCATCCCTAGAGCTTCCCGTTCCGTGGTAGAGTAGTTCCGTTCCGCTTGGAATAGCTTTCGGCTGGCATAGTACACTGGACAGTACCACTTTGGCTCCGTAAGCTGCATTAGTGCGCTTCCGATTGCGATGTCAGAGGCTTCCATGAACACATGAAATTCTTTACTCCAATCCAGAAGCTGCACTACCGGTGCTTGCGACAATAGTACCTTGAGGGCCCTGTACGCCCTATCCTCAGTGTCAGTCCACTGGAATGGTGTAGCCAGGTCGGCCAAGTATCGGAGCATCCGGCTGTGCCACCAGATCTGTCCTAAGAACCGGCTCAATGTCTTTGCCGTTGCTGGCGCCGGTGCTTCTAATATGGCTTTCACTTTGTCCGGGTCGACTGCAATGCCTTCCTTGCTCACAATATGTCCTAGTAGGGTTCCACTGGACACGCCAAATACACACTTCGCTGGATTCAAGCTTAGCCGGTACGCTCTACACTTTTCTAGACAAAGACGAAGGTGCTGGAAATGGTCCTCTTCCCGGCTATAGATGGCGAAATCGTCAAGGAAAACCTGCATAAAAGCCGGGATATATTCACCAAAGATTTCCATGATGATTCACGAAAAAAGGGGTCGGGGATTTCTTTAGTTCTATATGCCTTGGTAGACACCGAACGTGGCCCGAAATATCTCTGCAAAGTTTCCGCAAGAGGAATTTCGAAATGCCTTTTGTCCTAGTGATGACAGGTCCAGCTTTTTCCGAATGGACATGTTGGTGATCATGTCGATATTGAGCTTCCTTGCGATGTCCAGTGCGTCAGGGTGGGGAGGTGCCTCAGCGACTCTGATGTATCCATCCAAGCGTTTCTCCACGAGCCATCGACACAGGGCGGCAGAAATAGGTATCGGCATAGTCAGATGGTTAGGCTCGTGGCTAATGGGTGAGGGTTGCTGGCTATGGCGAACTTGAGCTCTGTGATAGGATGGAGGAGAGGGTGAGGGCAGGGAGCGATGACAGCGATGAGAGCGATGAGAGATAGAAGGTTGGTTTCTCTACTGTGCAGAAAACCTTCTATTTCCTTCTTTTTGTGGCCTAGGGTTCATTGGTCGGTGAGCCATCGTGGTGCCGCGTGTTCTTGGCCTAGAAGTCCGTGCATGCCTTAAGTCCTTTTAATAGCACCGTTATCTTCTCTCTTTTTTTCTTTTTTTCTTTTTTCGTAATGGTTACATACAATATTCTTTTTACACTATAGTACAAATGGAGCCCCATACTTACTCCGTGGATTTCCCGGCTTTGTCCTGTCCAATGGGGAACGGGTTAGGTGGCGTAGGTCCTAGATAAGGTTTAAGGCGAAACCCATTCACTTTTTGTTGTAACACTTCTCCGGCCAATGTGTCAAGTTGAAATGTACCCTGTTCCACTCCCACAATCCAGTACGGGCCTGTCCAGCGGAATCTTAATTTTCCTGGCATATGCCCCATGCATGTTTGGAAAACTAATACTGCTTTCCCAACCGTAAAATCTTTTTCCCGCGCATGCCGGTGTCGGTCCACGAATGCTTTGCGCCGTCTCTTTTCCTACTCCAATATGGCCATACTGCGTAACCATGTTTTGCCTAGCTCCATCACTTGTTGTAGCCGTATTTGCTCAAATTGGCCCTCTGGTAGCCGGGCTCATACTTGAATCCGTAGATTGGGTACCTGGAATTCAACTGGCATCACGGCCTCCAACCCAAATGCTAGCCTGAAAGGCATTGATTGTATGCTGGTCTTATAGCTGGTACGGTATGCCCATAACGCGCGGTGATATTTGGTGTCCCAATCCGTTCTGTTCTCATTGACTATCTTATTGAGGATAGTTTGGAGGGTTTTGTTCGTGCATTTTGCCAAGCCATTTTCCTGTGGGTAATACGATGTACTTTTTTTGTGAACCACATCGTAATGTTGGGTCAGTTCGTTGATGACCGTATTTAGGAAGTGACTCCCTTGGTCACTAATGAGCTTGATAGGGCAGCCGAAACGACACCAGATGTGTTCGTAAAGGAATTTTGTCGTGACTGCTGCGGTATTCTCGCGTAGTGGTTTCGCTTCTACCCACTTGGTACAGTAATCCGTGGCCACCAGGATATACTTATTGCCTGTTCGAGCGGCCTCCTGGGTAAAGGGTCCCACAAAATCTATGTTGAGAGACAAGCTCAACATCGGCCGGATCGGCTGAAGAAGCCGAGGACCGGATCGGCTGGGACCGATCGGTTAGGCCGTTAGGAAAGATATTCCATGAGGAATATATTTGGGAGTTAGTGTAGGAGCTATTAATGAGCATTGAAGTACTTTCAGTACTCCAGCCAGTCCTTCTAGGGCTTGTACAAAGTGTTCATTAAACACATATATGCTTGGTCTTTTTTTTTCTGTTAATATTATTCTCCTTTTTTGGTGTCCCTCTCGGTCTCCCCTGCGTATACTGTGTAAGCTCAAGCTCTCCATTAAACCTGAGTGTTCTCCCTTCTGTTCTGTCTTTGTACTTGCTTCCGCACGCTATTTTTCACAATCTAGCCCCCACTTTTGGAAAGGATCCAATGGTAACACTAGTTGGTGTGACATTCTCGCGACCTCCGTGGGTTGGCCCAATCGTTGACATAAATCGCATTGTTTGCAATATTCATACGCATCCTTTTGCGTAGTCGGCCACCAAAGTCCCGCTTGCCAGATTTTCCGGGCCATAACATCGCCCGCGTAATGTCCTCCCGCCGTACCACAATGGGCTTCGCGTAGAACTGCAACCTTATCATCCTGCCGTATTCCGCGCCTCCAGATGTCGTCACTGCCTTTGTGGTATAGGATGTCCTCTACTAAACAGAAGTTTTGACTCCATACGGCCAACCGTTTTTTCTCATCCGTCCGTAATTGGGGTGGCAGTAACCCCGTGGTCAAGAAGGACATCATTTCCATCAGCCACCGATCCGGAAAAGACTTTTCTGTTCGTACTGCTAGAGTGCCTACACACAGAATGTCCGCGTCCGGAAAGTCGTCGTCATCCTTTTGCGTCGTTTCTCCTTTATCAAGTCTGCTCAAGAAATCTACCACCACGTGTTGCGTACCCGATCGATGCAGAATTACAAAGTCGAATTCTTGAAGCAGCAACATCCATCTAGCCAATTTCTCCTTTATCAAGTCTGCTCAAGAAATCTGCCACCACGTGTTGTGTACCCGATCGATGCTGAATTACAAAGTCGAATTCTTGAAGCAGCAACATCCATCTAGCCAATTTCCCCGTCAACGCCTGTTTCCCTACGAATTATAGCAATGCCGTCGCTCGGCATTGTTAACCTGACATTGGTGACATTTAGTCACATAGCTATGTATGTCAGGGCGCATCTTAGGCCAATAGAATTGAGTGGAGATGAGAATGAGTGTGCAATGTATTCCACAGTGACCTACTGAGGGTGCATCATGGCATTCAAAAAGAATCTTGTTTTTGACCTCGGGTAAATGTGGAACACAAACCTTCCCATTACGGTAGAGCAGACCGTTAGCAATGTGGAAGTATTCCTTCGAGGATGTGGTGGTGTCTGTTCCAGACTCAACTCTTGCCCAGTCTTTTGCGAAATAACTGTCATCAGGATACTTTCCTCGAAGGTGATCATAAAGATCTGATGATATTTCAGTGAAGCTAAGCATGTTAACTTCACAAATGCGACTTAGTGCATCAGCGACAGTGTTCATGGAACCTTTACGATATCGTATGGAAAAATCAAAGTTCTGGATAAGATCAGCCCATCATGCCTTACGACCTTTCAAGTCTTGTTGGTCACAAAAATATTTCAAGGACTCATGGTCCGTAGTTACCACAAAGCGATTTCCATAAAGATAATGGCGCCTTACGAAGGGATTTTCACAAAAACCCAACAAAACCAAGAAATGATCGAACTTCTCGAATATTCCGAAGAGTGGGCCAAAGCTTGATTTTCTCGATGCGAGAAGGATCAATTTCAACTCCTCGTTCGGTTATGAGATGTCCAAGATAAGTAATTGATGTCTTGAAGAACTCACATTTTGAGATCTTCGCGTAAAATTGTTTGTCACGCAATGTTTGTAAAACAAAGAGGACATGTTTAGTATGTTCTTGTAATCTACAGCTATAAACTAAAATATCATCCAAGAAAATAACGACAAATTTTCGAAGTTGTTCTCGAAAAATGTCCTTCATTTCTTGTTGAAATGTAGCCGGAGCATTGGTCAAACCAAAAGGCATAACCAAAAACTCATAATGGCCATAGCGTGTACGAAATGCCGTTTTAGGAACATCGTCCTCGCTTATACGAATTTGATGGTAGCCAGTATAGAGATCAAGTTTCGTAAAATACCGAGCTCCTTGGAGACGGTCAATTAGATCGTCAGCCCGGGGCAATGGATACGAATTCTTGATCGTCACTTTATTCAAGCGTCGGTAATTAATACACATACGCCATGTGCCCTCTTTCTTTTTAACCAAGAGAACTGGTGCCCCCCATGGAGATTTGCTATAACGTATATAACCCATTCGTAAATAGTCCTTGAGTTGCTTAGATACCGCATCCTCTTCAGATCGACTTAAGCGATAAGGAGGTACACTTATTGGTGCAATGCCAGGTACAATATCTATACGATGGTCTATATAAAGTTTAGGAGGTAAACCATCTGGTAGTTCACTTGGAAAAACATCACGAAAATCATTTAAGATTTCATCAAGTTGTTGTTGTTCAAAATATGTTAAGTGAACCGAGACATTATTGATATTGTAAACGTGAATGTCCAAATCAAGTACACAATAAAATAGAGTAGAACAAGACAACTCGGATATTGATGGACACGAGGAAACAATCGAGAGGGATTGTTTTTTGATACATTGAATAAAATGGGTACAGTCGTTCAATACAAATGTAATTGAATGATGAACCCAATCAATAGATAAAGAAGAGTTTTTATTATAAAACCAGGGACAACCCAGGGTTACATCAGTGGTACAAAGATTCATTACATGGAAGTCTACCTCCTCTATATAAGTGTCAATAGAAATTCCTAATGAATGAATCGCCCCGTTGATGTATTGTACTCTTCCATCAGCCAAGTACACCGTGTAAGTGTGATCACTTACGGTGGGTTGGATTCCCCATATCTGAACCAAACTATTATTCCCAAAGTTGTGTGAGCTTCCCAAATCAAACAAAAATTGTACGGGAGATCCATTGATATACCCGTTTGCACGTAGTAAATCATTGGGACCCAATACATAGTGAGGGAAAGAACATTGACAATTACTTAAATGATGTGTATAGACCTCAAGGACATTAGGAATCTGACCTTTATGGTCTGCAGCTTTAGCTTTGTTGTCGTGCTTTTCCGTTGGAGCTTTCGACATTGCTCTTTTGTATGACCCTTCTTTTTGCAGAATATGCAAAAAGGATGTTGTCGCTTACAATCGTGATCCATGATTTCGTTGGGTGTCTTGCGTTTCCCAACAAATTGTGACTGCTTAGTCCCGGGCGCTTCGTTGGGTTTGTTGTGGTCCTTCTTCGAAGTGCGTTGATAGCGAAGAACTATTTCAACGGCCTCTTTGAACGATTTTGGATCCTTATCGTGCCTATCCAGTGATAGTCCGAATTAGGGATGCCATTGACAAACCAAGCTATTCACCAATTGTCCCCTTCTAGACCCGATTTCTGGATTTGGGTTCTAGCATGGTGGACATAGTCTTCTAGCGAGGAAAACTTCTTGCTAGAGAGGTTCATTAAAGCTTGTGCTGCCTCGGTTCGAGAGGGAGGTTGCAGATATTGGCCCTTGAAAACTGTGACAAAATCTGTCCAGGTATCGGGCAATTTCTCCAAAGTACGGAGCCCACGCCACCAAGCGGGGCCTTACCCCCTAGTTCTCAGATGACATATGCAATCTTCATACTATCTGGCGTGGGATAGAGCTCAAAATGAGACTCCCATCGGCCCAGCCACTTGCAGATTGCTTCTTCGGTTCATTCCTTTTTGTCTCCCGTAAATGTCGCTCATAAGGTCTATTAGTCTCACGTTGTAAACTAATGACACGTGCCTAAAGATCACTTTGAGATTGCCGAAGTTCGGTCATCTGTTGAGCAATGAAACTAAGGTATTGGGTTATTTGCGAAAAATACATCTCAATGGACATTTGTCCAGGAGGATTCCCTTGAGTTCCTTCCGCTTGAGCAGATGACATCGGGTCGGTATTTTGAGCCATTGAATGGTTATTTCTAGCAAAGAAATAGGATAAGGTCAGACAAATAGTCATAACATCATGTCGTGATGTAAACATATCATGGGCAAACATTAATCGATATCATGATCTCACGTCAATACCCTTCTAGACGTATGAGATGAGGTTCAAGATCAAGCTACTATGGTAACACAAAGGTGTTTTAAAAACCATGGGGTTGACAAATAGATGTCTTTCCCTGATCTCTATATCGATTTTTTCGTGTCTACTCTCCGAGGCTCAACCATGTATGTTCATGTCATGAATAGTTTATACACGAAAAAAATGTTAACAATAAACTATGTTTCGGTGCCCACATGTGGGGTTTCGGCTCTTTAAGTCCTATTACGAGGACCCCAAAGTGCACTTAGACCTTAAGTCTAAACATGTGTTATAGTTATATGTATCAACGATGTTGTATGGTCTTGGTCATATTTGAACTTGAGACCTCGAGAACAAATGCATTAAACACTTGAGCCAACCAAGTAAGTTGCTCTTCTTAAACATTTAATGTTTGATGCGTATAAGAGATATGCGAGGCATTTGCCCATATATGTTTTTTTAAAAAGAAACATATATGTCAAGAGTCCTTATTTCGCCCTCATTTACCACAACTATGTGGGTATGTTACCTAACCTCAAGTCTCGTAATTACGATGGCATACGCCAAAGTGCAACCTAATGTTCAAGCCAAATGAGCCCTCTTTTCGTAGTACGCCCACGTGGCCCATCACATGGTCATGTCATTACGAATGCCTCTCGTAAGAATGATCTCATGGTAGCATCGTTTCCATGTAATGAGGGAGGGATGTTGGATACGTGTGTCATAGGAGCGACCTCACCTGAAGTGGGTCAAGCCCTACGTACTCAACATCATTATGGTTATAAGCATTTCTTTACGTAACGAAATATCGAAGTCACCAATGGGGATTTTAACAATAAAAAATTGTTGAGAAAAGGGATGGTGACAACGCTATTCTCAGAAAAATGTGAGGACGGCCACCAAGATCCTTTTCCCGAAAAGGAAAACATTCGATTTAAAATCACGTAATAACGCATGTACACATGTATATTATCACATATATACGATGAACTACGTATACACGTGACCACATATGCCTATATTAAACAAATCGTTATATTTAATAGCCAAAAATGATGTAATCGAGATACGTAATCGAGGCATGTACCTCTACGCACACGAGACATCCCAAAAATGACGTAATCGAGATACGCAATTGAGGTATTGACCTCTTACGCATACGAGACCAAACGAATATCATTTACAACGAATCGAGGTATTGACCTCATACGCATATGAGACCAAACGCATATCATTTACAATGAATCGAGGTATTGACCTCATACACAAACGTAACATATGTTTGTGAACATAATACGCAATTGAGGTATTAACCTCATGCGCATACGACACTCATCACGTATTCAATATACGTCAAATGAGGTATTAACCTCATACACATGTAAACGTTTTATACAACAAATGAATTACCACTACAACATCATTGAATTAATGAAAATATTAACTATACACATGACTAGATAGGAGAAGAAAAAATAGACAAAAAAAAAACAAGAAAGATTACCAGAGTTCCTTTGTTGATCCTTGTCTGCATGAAGGCCGACCGCACATAGATCGATCGCCATCAATCAAGAACACAAAAGACAACAAAAGAAACATTAGCAAATGAGCTCTAATACCAACTATTAGAGACATAGACTAATGTAAGCATGAGATAAGATAGAAAATAGATAGAAAGATAGAAAGGAGAGAGAGAAAGAAGGGTGCCGATCCACCCGACCACCCCCGAGCGAAGGGATCGAGATGAACTCGAACCTCGATCGGCATCCCATACCACTGCCTTGGCGTCGAGTCGTACTTGGTGCTGGCGCACTCGCTACAAGAGTCGACCCACCACAAGACAGAGTCTCGACATAGTCAACAAGATAATGAAATGAGAGTAGCTAGGCCTCTTATTTATAGTGATACCCAAGGCCCCCACGCAAGTTCACACTTGGCCTAATGGGTTGTCTCAATCCCGAGGATTAAAAGTAATCCTCCTCTTCTTTACACTCTCGTTTAACCCTCACACTTATCCACGTGTATAGAATACTACGGTAAATTCTCACCACAGGATATTATATGGTCATGCCCATAACATATATGTTACGTATGCGTATGAGGTCAATACCTCGATTTCTATGTAAATGATATGCATTTGGTGTCGTATGCGTAAGAGGTCAATACCTCAATTGCGTATTACGATTAACCCTTATTATTGGATGATTAGTGTGCGTAGAGGCTATATGGCTCGATATCTTGTCTCAATTTCATCATATGTTGGCTATTTGATGTTACGATTTTTTTAATATACACATGTGGTCACATGTATACGTATTTGATCGTATATATGTGATAAATAAACATATGTGTATATTTGATATTACGTGATCTTTATATCGAATGTTGTCCTTTTCGGGGAAAGGATCTTGGTGGCCGTCCTCACGTTTTTGTGAGAATGGCGTAGTCGCCATCCTTTTTTCAACAATTGTTTTGTTGACATCCCCGTTGGTCACTTCGATTTCGTTATGTAACAAAACGCTCATAGTCATGATGACATCCATTCGGACATTGCTGAGCATAGCGACAAGCATGGACCTTGAGGTCAAGCAACTAGACATCAAGACGGCATTCCTACACTGTGACCTCGAGGAAGAGATATACATGCAGCAGTCGGAAGGATTCATCAAGAAAGGGAAGGAGAACCTAGTGTGCTGGTTGAAGAAGAGCTTATACGGACTGAAGCAAGCCCCCCGACAATGGTACTGGAAGTTTGACTCCTTCATGACCAATCAAGGATACCACAAGACATAGGCCGACCAATGCGTATTCGTGAAGCAGATCGATGGAGTAGACATCTTGATAGTACTGCTATAAGTGAATGACATGTTGATCGTCGGACGAGATCGTATCAAGATTGGAATGTTGAAGAAGGCCTTAAGTCGGTCCTCCTCAATGACAGATGTGGGTCCGGCGAGACAAATCCTCGAGATGCATATAATTCAGGGCCGGTGGAAGAAACCGTTGTGGTTGTCATAGGAGAAGTACATGACGAAGGTGCTTCAAAGGTTCAACATGTCAGATACTAAGCCGGTCGGGTCGACACTTCCAGCAAATTGCAGAATGTCCAAAAAGTAGAGCCCGAAGACAAAGGCAGAGAAGTTAGAAATGATGAAGATATTGTATGCCTCTGAACTCGGAAGCCTCATGTACGCAATGGTGTGTACACGACCAGACATCATATATGTAGTCGGAGTGGTCAACCGGTTCATGAGCAATCCGGGAAGACCTTGGGCCTCCGATTCAGCTCAAGTAAACCCCAACTTGAAGGATTCACCGATTCAGACATGTCAGCTGATGCGGACACCAACCGTTCTACATCCGGATATGTCAGGACATTTGCATGGGGAGTCGTATCGTGGCAGTCAAGGCTACAGAAGTTCGTTGCAATGTCGACAACGGAAGCAGAGTACATAATGGCCGTGGAAGCTGGCAAGGAAGTAATGTGGATGAGGGACTTCATCAGAGAGCTTGGGACCCAACATGAGGAATATCGGCTCTACTGCGATAGTCAAAGCGTCATCCACCTACAAAGAACGCAACCTACCACTCCAGGATGAAGCACATCCAACGTAGATACCAGTGGCTTCAGGAGAGAGCACAAGCCAAAGACTTCACTCTTATGAAGATCCACAAAGAGGAGAACGGGTCAGACATGCTGACCAAGGTGCTGACAGCCAACAAGTTGGGCGCGTGCTGGAAACTGATTGGATTCGCAATACATCCCATGCCAGAGTGAAGGGGGATTTTGTTGGGAAATCGGTCCCTCCGAATGGGGTAGGACAAGCAGAAGCAGGAAGCCGGATGGGATGGACCCGGAAGGATATCCGGAAGCTGGACAGGGATTGACCCGGATGGACCCAGAAGGGGTTCGGCCGAATCCGATGTGAACCATGAGAAAGAACATATTGGTAAATATGTTCCTATGTGCCATTGAGGCCATACTTGTAAATAGCCCGAAAAGTTATATCAGTATAAATATAACTAGGGCAAATAGAGAGTATGATGATCATTATTCTAGTTGTAGGAGTTGTAGGAGTAGTTTGTTCTTGTTAGTTGTACAAAGAGAAGGAGAGAGAGAGAGAGAGATACAGAAAGTCATGTATGTTGTAACCGCAACGGTTTGGTGAAGATATAGAGCTTGAGGTCGGTGCCTCTGTGACTCTTACTGTAATACCTCTCTTCCTATAGTGATCCTGTTTGGAGTTCTATGAACTCCCGCGGTTTTCCCCGATTAGGGTTTCCACGTTAATATCCTATGTCTACTTATTTCGTGTGTAAGTGCATCAATCTCTTGTTTTATGTATGTTTCTTCCATCCTGTGATTGAGACTCGGTTGTGACCGAGTACTATTCGTACCACGATGGAAGAGAAGGATGAGACCACAGATGATCGGGGATGCTAAAAGTTCTTAGTTGACCATATTCATGACTGGGAGAAGGTGCAACGGAACTTAGACGATGCTTACTTAACTCTCTCTGGAGAAAAATCAGCATTTGAAAAAGAGGAGATACTAGTTGTTGGACACCTATGCAGGCCCTACGGACTGTTACCCATAGGAGTTGTATGGGGTGGTATAAGGATAAAACACGTTAAAGGGGTTGTTCTATTTATGTAATGTAGGAGAGTGTGAATAAGGATAAATATTTGTGTAAACACATGCAAAATTATGTGCATGTGGTAGTCTTCTTTTTGTAACGGTCACATCATTAGTTGTTACACTATGTACTATATAAACCCTTTATGGGGTATCTAATGAACATAAAAAATTTCCCTCTCATTTTTTGTGTGAGTTTTATTTCTCTCTTTCTCTCTCATTTTCTCATGCGTAATTCCCCTTGGGAGAGGGGTGGAGCCATTTGTCATAGACACGATGGAATGTAGGGGGTCAAACCCATGACCTCCTGGTCTTATTGAGCAACCTTACCAATTGAGCTACATCCATCTATGTATTATTGTATTGTATAAGTTTCAACTTATTACATTCTATGTTAATCACTAGAACTTTCAAGAAACTTCTAGAGGATGCATCTTCATGTACTCTCTAGAAGTTTCCATGCACTCTCTAGATGTTTCCTAGCTTGCATGCATACCACCACATTCTTGTATAAATACTTTGGTGCACCTTGATTACAATCAAGGTGAACAGCACAAGTAACGGAAGCATAATTTAGTTCTGGCTCTTTTGTCTACCCTCTCTGTCTGTTGTTCTCTTGTCTATGCTCTCTCTATATATATATATCTATGTTTCGCTCTCTCTTAATATTTGGCTTGCCTACTTATCCCTGTCCCGGTCTACACGTCCATGACAGTTAGTTCACCTTCCCTTCTTGTTACCATGTCCGACACGGCCTTAAGCCAAGTAATGACAGCCTTGGAACAACTTCAATTAGAAAATGAAAGCCTTCGTCAATCATTACGGCACCTTTCGTTAGCACCTAACCCAACCCCTTCCTCTTCCGATTCATATGTCCTCGAACCTAACGTCAACCTACCTAGCAAATTCAACAGCTCGAAGGTGCATCTTCATGTCTTCATCAATCAAATTCGGCTTATCATCCGCTTACAACCCCAACATTATGCTAGTGATTTCTCTTGGGTCGGCCTCGTTGGCACCCTTCTCTCGGGGCCGGCACAAGCGTGGTTCGCACCACTGATCAAGAACTCAACCCCATTCTTAGACAACTTTCCTGCCTTCCTTGCGGACCTTGAAGCCACATTCGGAGAGACAGATCGAAGATGAACAACACTCACGAAACTCTATTCCTTACAACAAGGCTCTTGTCTAGCTTCCGTCTATGCTTCAAAGTTTCGTCAGATCGCGTGCGATATCAGCTGGGATGAGCAAGCTTTATGCGACCAGTTTCGTTGAGGCCTCAGCAATGATGTCAAGACTCTAATCTTAAACTTTCCGGAGCCCACATCATTGTCCCAGGTAATCTCCCAATCCGTTCAATGTGATAGTCTTAGATCTTCGACAAGAGGAATGGGGGACTCGAGGCTTTCTGTCTTTCTCCCACAATGCTCCACTCACAAGGCCATATATATCAGTTTCGCCAAGCACGCCACAGTTGCCATCTTCCAACGATACTCATACCCCGATGGAGGTCGACCCCCGTACCCCAATGGAGATCGACCATGCTCGGTTCCAACCATTAACCGATGTCCAATGGCAACATCGACGTGACAATAGCCTCTGTCTCTATTGTGGTACCCCTGGCTATGTCATCCGCCATTACCCGATGCACGGGCCTCGTCATCAATCCCACCGTGCACATCTTGTAGAGGTTTCTCGACAACAAAAAAACGATCGTGCATGTCTTGCGGAGGTTTCTAGACAACAGGAAAACGAGCAAGTATGGCTGCAGTAGGAGCCATGCTTTTGGACACTTCCCGTCACCCTACTTCTCTATGCTCCTACAATTCAGTCACGCCAGTAGGAGGTTTTACTTTGCAAGTAAGTCTTTGTTTTAGGTCTATTTCAATAAAATCCCATGTCTTGCTCAATTATGGTGCATCTCCTTGTTTCATCGATATCGCATTCGTCCGAACACATAAAATCCCCACCATCCGCACAACACAACCCATATCCGTTGAAACTATCGACGGACGGGTTCTCTCTTCAGAGCGGTTACTGAAGCCACTGTCTCGTTGGTACCTCAAGTTGGGTTCCACCAGGAGGTATTAACATTCTATCTCATTGCAACCCCTCGACATCCGATTGTTTTAGGGCTCTCCTGGTTGGAAACACACAATCCAATGGTGGATTGGTGAAGCCAGTCGATCACCTTTCCACAAACACCAGCGCGGGTCTCTTCCACAAACACCATTACTTGTGTGGGGGTTGCTTTTAGCTTGGGTGCACATTGTTCTGATTTCAACTCAATCTCTGACGTTGCCGATTCCATTGTGGTCGATTCTAGCGTGGTCGCTTCCATGCACGTTGTGTCACAGGACGTCTCTGTTCCTGTCACCAATTTGCCCGCAATATATAGTGATTTTTTGGACGTGTTCGAAAAGCGAAATGCAGACCGGTTACTGGCACATCGCCCCTATGATTGCCCAATCGAACTCCAAGATGATGCACATCCACCATTTGGGACCATCTATGGGCTATCTGAACCCGAACTTGAGGCTCTTCGCACATATCTGGGGCTTCATTCAACCCTCCAAATTACCGGTTGGGGCCCCAATCTTATTTGTCAAGAAGAAGGATGGCTCATTATGCCTATGTGTGGATTATCGAGGTCTCAACAAAATTACGCTACGTAATCGTTATCCCTTGCCTTTAATTCCAGCACTCCTTGAGCGACTTTGAACCGGGAGTATCTTCTCCAAAATCGAGCTTCGGGGAGCCTACAATCTGGTGTGTATCAAGCCAGGAGATGAATGGAAATCTGCCTTCTGAACACGCTATGGACATTTCGAGTACAAGTGATGCCCTTTGGTCTCACCAACGCCCCGAAGGTCTTTCAGCACATGATGAACAATATATTTCGGGAGTATCTCAATCACTTTGTGGTGATCTACCTCGACGACAGTTTAGTTTTTTCTTCCAACATAGAGGAGCACACCCGACACGTCCGACTGGTTCTATCCAAACTTTGGGAACATGGACTTTACGCCAAAAGTGAGAAATGTGAATTCAATCGGACCTCTGTCGAATTCCTAGGCTACGTGATTTCACCCTCCGGGATCACAATGGATGCACGCAAGGTAGCGGTAATAACTGATTGGCCTATCCCTACTTGGTTGAAAGAGGTACAATCATTTCTTGGTTTTGAAAATTTCTATCGACGATTTATCAATGGTTTTTCCTCTTTAGTGCAACCTCTAATCATCCTTACTAGAAAAGATACTCCATTTCTTTGGACCTCTGCGGTGCAAAGTGCTTTTGATGCCCTCAAGGCAGCTTTTCTCACAGCCCCAGTGTTGGTCCACCCTGCCCCACAAGGCCCTTCCAAGTTGAAACTGATGCCTCCAACTTTGCCATTGGAATTATCCTATCCCAACCAGACGACAAGGGCACACTACATCCTATTGCCTTCTACTCTCAGAAGTTTACCTCCTTGAAAATAATTATCCAGTCTACGACAAGGAGCTTGCAGCAATCATATATACCTTCACTGAGTGGCGACCCTATTTGTCTGGGGCCCAACATCGCATCTAGGTCCTGACCGACCACAAAATTCTAATTTACTTCACCACCAGTCGTACATTGAATCAGAGGAAAGCTCGATGGTCAGCTTTTCTCACCGACTACAACTTTGAGATCTTGTTTCGACCTGGAGTTCAACATGGGAAAGCTGATGCCCTCTCCCGGCATCCTGATTTGGCATTGCGCCCAGGAGATGACGCATATTCACAACAATCCCATTGTTTGTTGCGGCCCGATCAACTTCAAATGTTCGGCACCTGCATGTTGCATGATGATTCTTTGCTCAACGAGATTGTCACAGCAACCACATCAAACCCATTCGCCAAAGAAATCATGGCCCGCATCAATGACCCATCTCCGGGCCTGAAAAGCTCATATCTCAACCAATTTACAACCCAAGATGGGTTACTATATCGTAATCATCTCTTGTATGTTCCCGAAGGATCATGTCGGACACGAGTACTACAAAATTGTCATGATGATCCTCTTGCCAACCACTTTGGGGTCACGAAAACCCTGGAATTGCTATCTCCAGGGTTTTGGTGTCCGCAACCTTGGAAATTTGTCAAGGAATTTATCAAGACATGCGATGTATGTGCTCGGTCCAAAATGCCTCACCATTGGCCATATGGTCTTCTCCACCCGCTCCCCATTCCAAGTCGACCATGGGTCTCTCTATCCATGGACTTTATCACCGACCTCCATTCCTACAATAATAGTATCCATGGTTCGACTAAGGTTTCCCCCTTCTTTGCAAAATATGGATTTCACCCTCGTTTCAACATTTCCATACCTACAACTTCGGTCAATCCATCGGCAGAGACGCGTGCCCACTCTTTACACGATGTCCATCATGATCTCGCCTTGGAGCTCCGTGTCGCAAGCGACCAGTAAAAGATCAAGCGGACCGACATCACTTGGCTGCACCGATGTTTGCAGTCGGGGAAATGGTTTGGTTGTTACGTCGTCACATCGCCACCACACATCCTTGTGCAAAATTGAACTACAAAAGACTAGGCCCTTTTCGGATCACCGAGCGGATCAACCCAGTCGCCTTCCGGTTAGCACTTCCTCCAACATTCAGGATTCACAATTTTTTTCACATTTCTCTCCTCAAACTCTACCCTCCTTCTCGAATTCCGGGATGACAACCTCCTTCACCATGACCTATGGAATTGTCAACATGCGAAGAATATGAGGTTGACCAAATCCTCGACTCTCGATATCGTCATTGAAAACTCCAATATTTGGTCTTATGGAAAGGTTACCCCATATCAAACGCCACACATGGGAACCAATTACACATTTACAAAATGCTCAGGAGGTCATTCACGATTTTCATCAACGATACCCACATAAGCCAACCACGAGTTCTGGGAGGCAGCCTTAGAGGGAAGATAATGTCATAGACACGATGGAATGTAGGGGGTTGAACCTGTGACCTCCTGGTCTTATTCGGCAACCTTACCAATTAAGCTATATCCATCTATGCATTATTATATTGTATAAGTTTCAACTTATTACATTCTATGTTAATCACTAGAACTTTCAAGAAACTTCCAGAGAATGCATCTTCATGCACTCTCTAGAAGTTTCCATGCACTCTCTAGATGTTTCCTAGCTTGCATGCATACCACCACATTCTTGTATAAATACTTCGGTGCACCTTGATTACAATCAAGGTGAACAACACAAGTAACGGAAGCATAATTTAGTTCTTGTTCTTTTGTCTACCCTCTCTCTCAAAGTCGGCTTCAACATTGATCGAGCTCAACCTAAAGATATTGAATACTATGAGTAGAAGGTTTAAGAGAGAAGAAATATTGACCTCTAATTGAGATTCTTTATATGTGTATAACACAACGCCCAAACTTAACCTATATGGTGGGAGTATCAACAACAATCCTAAAGGATCTAGAGAAGAGTCTTTGGCAGGTTGGAAGGGCCTAGTAGTAGTTGATTGGTTGATTCCTCAATTGTGAGCAAATTTAAGTGATATCCAACTATGCTACGCTTTATTTCAAAATTGAGGGTAAGAAAATATTGATCCTTATGACATAAGTGTAAAATTGTCCTCGTGGGCTACATTAAAGTCAATCTAGACTAGATTTAAGTAGAGGTTAAGGTCCAAGCTGAATATGAATGATTTTTTTAGTCAAGACTATCACATTTCTAAGGCTAGAGATGTATCAAAGGGGAAATAAGAAGCTCAAACCAAATATGAATGCTTACTTTTCAAAGCATTTGGGTCGGAGAACTCAAAGTCGGCTTCAACATTGATCGAGGTCAACCTAAATATATTGAATACTATGAGTAGAAGGTTTAAGAGAGAGAAGAAATATTGAACTCTAATTGAGATTCTTTATATGTGTATAATACAACACCCAAACTTAAACTATATGGTGGGAGTATCAACAACATTCCTAAAGGATCTAGAGAAGAGTCTTTGGAAGGTTGGAATGCATCAATCTTGGGCAAGCCACAAATTTATTTGGATAATGTGATGTCAATTGGGATAGGGATCAAAGGGACAAGAGGTAAGCCTTTGATTTACTTTATTAACCTTTAGAGTCCAAAATATTTTCTTGAACCATAATAAACCTATCATGTTTCACTATCCTCAATCCACACAAAGTAAAAGGTGGCATTTTGGTGGCGTGTGACATAGGAAACAAAGTGGGCATTTGGAGTATGGTTGACATAATTTTTAGAGAAAGTGGGATTTTTATTCAAGGGGAGCAAATGTGAGCACGTGTCAATCAAAGTTGCATCACTATTACACAAAATCATGTATTCCAAGGGCAAACCAAACATATAAAGATCTAATATAAAAGGTCACTTTGGATCAGTTGAGAAAATTGTAAATCTATTCACAAAGCTTGGTACCTAAGTGGATTAAGAAGCTATTGTGGATTCTTCAATGGGGAAATCCAAGAGAAGTGTGTTATGAGACGACTGTACAATCTATTCATGAAGGCATGGGACTTAAGTGGGGATTAAGAAACTGGATTAAGAAGCTATTGTGGATTCTTCAATGGGGAAATCCAAGAGAAGTGTGTTATGAGACGATTGTACAATCTATTCACGAATGCATGGGACCTAAGTGGATTAAGAAATTGTTGTGGGTTCTTGAACAATCTCTTTATGAAAACCTAGGGACTAGCATGGATTAAGAAGCTATTGTTGATTATTTGCTAGGAAAATCCAACCAAAGAAATTATTTGAGTTTAAGGATGTGGGTCTTTAGGCAAGATTGAATCATGTCGGTTGTTGCAAGAGGACGATGCAAAAATCTAGAAGACAAATGATGCAAGAGTTTGAGCACTTGAATGATTTAACAAGGTGGGCAATATACAATGGTGCTCAAATGACTCTTCCCATCGAGGACTCCCTCATCCAACATCCCCCTCCCATCCCTGGACTGTAGAAAGATCACTCCAGGCTTCACGTTTTTAGAGTTAATCGAAGCCACAAAGCTATATATGAGGCTTGGCCCATGTACATATGATACCTCTTGTACTTCTTCCTAAGTAATGGGTAACATTGTTTTTGGAAAAAAAAACAAGACTTTACTAGTACTACATAAAAGAGGAAAAGGATTCCATATCAAACTAAATGTACATGTGGCAATTTAAGGTTGTTATTCGATGTGAACATACCCTCAACCATGCTACACATGCAATTCGTCAATGGAAAAGGTGTTTTACATATGTGAAATACGTTAGTATTTTAAGATAACATACGACAAGTAGACTGACTATAAATTATTGTATAAAAAAAGAACCTTCACTAGTGCATTTTGAGAGTTATAACTATCTTTTTTCTTGATTTGTTCACTTACAACACATGAGTTATATCTCCTACGTGAGAGTTCTCTATTTGTTCACTTTGGACACATGACCTATAGCTCCTATGTCAGAAACCTTAATATTGTAAATGTGCACGCACACACAAATTAAATAACCAACAAGAATTAGAAATATATTTCCTAAACAATTCATCATAGAACACGAAAAACAAACTTGTATGAGCATAGAAACCATATTCTCGTTTTGCTAGAAGAATAAATACATACAAGGCTTTGCCGTGTGCGTTCAAAATTAACACCATAATTTAAAAAGGCCTTTATGCAAATAATCACATAAATTTGTTTGCGAATTACATGAGTTACAAATAGCAAAACTTCTCACTATTAGAACAAGTTAATATTACAAAGACTTGCCAAGACCTCTATAAGGATAACCATAATGCCACGTTTTTCAAATTTTTTTACTAATATTATAAAGACTCACCAAGAACTCTATAAGGATAACCATATAACACCATGATTTTCAATCTTTTTTGTCAATCACAAATAGCAAAACTTGTCTCGGTATTTAAAACACCATAATATTACATCCGACTTACCAATACCTCTACAAGAATAATCATAATGCCACGATTTTCAAATGTTACTTGTGCTTACGAAGGACATAGATTTGAATTGTCTTATCAAGTACAAATTACATAAATGTATGCATAATACATACAAATTACAATGACATATTCAACTTGATACCAACTCCAAATTACACAAACATATGTATAAGAAACAATTGAAATCACAACAATACATTCTACTTGAAACTATGAAGCCATCATACAATGTTCAAGTTCGTATTAGAAACCTAACATTAGCATTTTCCACAAAGCCACATATGATGTTCAACTTTATACTACAAACCTAACATTAGAATTTTTCACAATATAAAAATGTACAAAGCCCCTATAAGAAAGAATTCAAATTTCACATCACAACAATAAATTCTACTTGAAACTACACAAGTTCATACTACAAACCTAACATTAGCATTTTTCACTATGTATATAACTCGTACGAAGCCACTAAATAGCCCACATAGTATTTTCATTTCACAAGTTATCAATGTAGGAGAAAAGCCTAGGATAGCTTTTTTCAAGCCTATAATATAATGCTTAATAACATGTTCAAGACTTGTGTGAACTATATAAATATCACATATTCCCTTGGCCTCGATAACCAAGACTATGTAAACTTCTTCTTGTAACCAAATGATACGTACTTTGAACATCGTGGCTCATACACATATGTGATTTACATGCAAATCTAAGTTCAAATTATAAAGCACCATGAATGCAATCATGGGTTTGCATACATAGGGTTTGACACTATTTGCACCGAAAATTTACATGCATTGCTATGATCACAATCAAACATAGTAAGTTTTAACTCCCATATTGAACCATAGTATATGGTTGGGACTTCTACACTTGTGTAATAGTTATTACCTCCTTCCCGGTAATACAATTGTTACCTCCTTCTCGAGACATTTCAAAAGTTTGATTTGCATCATATGGAGATATCATTTAGATGGTTAAATAGCCAAAACGAGAGACAACTTACTGACCAAAGAAACAAAAGAGTTGAGTCATTCCATGAGGGAATCTACTTCTTGTACAATGCGTCGAAACACAAGGATGTCTTTTGGTTCACTTGCGACTTTCGATTGATCGTATCCATCGCCATGGCCATCGAGAGATTTATTAGGCTTACTTATGTTGTTATTTCCTCTACTTAGTTGGCCCACATGAGGATGATGACGAGCTATGTCATGAGGTTTGCTTTTCTCTTGGCAAGGTGGGCATGATAACATGGGTTGAAGTGACTTCTCGCCAACTTCTTTGCCACCTTCAACTATGCCTTCCATCCCTTCAACACACCACACATACACGCGCACATACAAGTAGAAATAGATAGCTAGCATATCTATGCCGCTTTTGTAAGTATTTCTATATTGGCATGTATGTTACAAACACATGACACGTTAATATCATGTACATTTTCAGTAAAGAGAGATTATATATTGGTTACACTATACTCTATAGTGGAAATTGATAAGGTAGTCCAATGAAGTTCATTAAACTTGAGCGCATGGGTATATTAAACTGTGTTACAAAGTTCAATATAAAAAAACAAGCGTGTGTACACATGCATGTGTGCCATATTTTTCTTCCTCATTAGGTTTATGCTCAACTATACAACTGGCTCTTCATAGCTAAGTTAGGTAATGATTTTTTTCAATTCATGGGTGGTTCAAAATAAGAAATAGTACATAATTCTCTATAAAGCTTAAATCGTTGTTGTTTTCCACAATTATTCAATAGAAATGGTTGGAAACCACATTAATGGCATTAGTATGATACAATGCGAGATTAGAATAAGTTCTTGCTTTTTTGGAAAAAAAAAGAATAAGTTTGTGCTGGTTGTCCAAGGGCTTTTGCAAGCAAATAGCGTTTCTTTATGCTTGTTTTCAATTTGCTTAGAACAAGAATGGGAGGGCAAGATATAATGTAGTCTCCTAAAAATTGTGATGATATTTGAAAATGATATTAGCATTAACATGACCTTTCAGGATAAGGCGTGTCATGTAATGGTATTTTGGGCTTTCTAGACGAAGTTTTTGGCTCCTATCTGGTGTCAAATTATTGAATAGCATCCACAACTTCATCAGGAATATGCTTGCCTAGGTCAAATTATTGAATAGCATCCACAACTTCATCAGGAATATGCTTGCTAGGCAGGTTCAATTTTCCATAGCTTCTCAAATAATGTTTTATCAAGGGATAATACACAAAGCAAAACTATTCCTAACACATAGATGTAGAACTTTCATCATATGTGGACTTACGAAATGGAGATTTTGATTTTGGATGTTCTTAATTGGAAAAGTAAATGTGTTTGGAATCTTATATCCTCTACATGTAATTAAAATGGTAATTACAATTTGATGCATTCCTAATCTCAAATTAAGAACTTAGGGGGCAATGTGGCCTGAAGTTAATTGATTGTACCGTTTGGAACTTCAAAAAGGAATCATAGCTAATACACATGCATTACCCTCTATAACATTACACCTCAACCACATTGATATCTAGTGCCAAATATTAGTAATAATATAACCTCAAGTGATATTCCATGTAGGTTGTTAAAGATATTGCGTTGTGTAAGAGATCGGCAATCATACTCCTAATAGTCCATGGTGGAGTTGCAAATTGGACGAAATTGAGCACTTCTAGGTTTCAAGATTGAGCACACCATTGGGTGACACATGTTTTCATCAACATCCTCATAATGTTTGGAGACCATGAATAATTCTACATGGAGCCTTTGAACCTATCAATTCTTTGCTTAGTTAAGACATTAAGTTATGGAATGGATAAAGACCATAATTTCATGATTCTAATAGCTTATATAAAGTACAATGTCTATGATGCTCTAGATTCAAATAGTAAAAGAATATAAGGGGTACCAATATTTGCATAATACTATCAACATGCTCTTCATACAAATTAATCTTTTTCTAATTTCTATGCCTCACAACTTAATGACTCAATATCAAGGAATAAATTTGTCAAATAATTCACACAAAAGGAAAATACAAAGTAGTTCCAAAGGCCTAATGTAACTATGATTTTCAAAGGCCTTGTGGCTCTCTCACAAAATAAGAAAAACATAGTAAAATAAAATGGGTAATTCACTGTTAAAAGTAAGAATTGTAAACTTAAAATCATTTATTTTTTTAGAGAATGCCTTTGTAATGATGACTCCACACCAAGGAACAAAATAGTAAGATACAAAAGGGTGATCCACACTTAAAAGTAAGAATTCAACTTCACATTACATTTTCAAAGAAGGCCTTTGAAGTACTTCACACGCATACTCACAAAATTCATGTACATTTTCAAACAATGCCTTTGAAATACTTCACATGCATACTAATAGTTGTCAAAGTTTAGCCTCTATATATGCTGAGTCTAGTTTCTGTAATTGCATTTAGGACGCTGTCCAAACACAAGGACTCATCCTTCAATTCCAATTTGAGGGATTTTGATTATATGTAGGCAAAGCTTGGTATACCACATAATTTCATTAAAGTAAACTTATACTTTTCAAAGAAAGTTACACAAACCCTAATTTTTTATTTTAAAAAAAACCAACAATTCCCTAGTAAAATGTTTGTAATCTATCATAAATGTTATCACCTTAGTTGTTAAAGGTAATGACGTCGAACATAACTAAAGAGAAACTAGAGAAAATTGATCATTTCTATGGGGATACACACATTGACAAGGGTTTATGGAGAGAATGGGCCCAAATTCTATCCATCAACCCAATTGCATCGGTTGGGGTGAGGGTTGATCCACGTTGCTACCAATAATGTTCAATGATTGAACGGCTTGTAGTGCAGTCTCTGGGGACTTCGCTGCAATGGCGAGTTCTTCTGCCACATCCATTTGATGTTGGGCTACCTCAACCTGTCCCTTGGCTACCTACAACAAAACAATAAAAAATTCTATTAAATGGGAGTGGACACTCAAGGGAGTCGACGAATCTATTTAATTAAAACAAGCATATACTTGTTGGGTTATAGGGTCTGGGGTGGTTGTTGCAGTTGACATGGCAACACCCAATTCTGCTTGTGCTATGAGAGCTGCTTGATTAGCGACTTGCAATAGAGTGCTTTGTAAGGATGGAGCTTCCGACATAGGTGATGGCGTAGGAAGTGTTTGGTGTGAACCTAGATCCATCATATAAGAGCATTAGTATCTCAAAATATGACCTCAACGAATTAAGACAAGATTATTATCATTCATTGATTTTGGTAACAATTTAAATTTGTATAATGGATTATTAGCACACATTGGTTTGTATATCAATTTAGATTTTTGTTTTGTGGATATAACCACTGTAAGGAGGCTTTGTGTCGTTTTGTCCTTATAATTACACACATTGGTTTGTATATCAATTTAGAAATTACTATTGTGGATCTAACCACAGTAAGCAGGCTTTGTGTCCTTTTTATCCTTATAATTCTGTCTTTGCAATTTGCTTTGTGCCCTTTTTGCCCTTGTAATTCTCTCTTTGCAATTTAATATACCTCCAAGCATATACATATTGACAATGCACAACAATCTAGTTGGTGTGGAATTACACTTAAGAAAAAATAAGCATAAAGAGTTTAGGAACATCATTTCAAGCTTTACATATGTCAAGACCAACTTCCAAGCATCATGCATATATTGACAAAGAAAAACATATATAGTTGGTCTGGAACTACACTATATAGGGAAAAATAAGTATAAAGTGTCTAGCTTATGCTAGGAACATCATTAAAAGCTTTTACTCACAAACCACAAAAATATATCTAGTTGGATATGGTGACAAGCTACGGACATATAAAACCAACATAGGGTAAAACACCTAATATAAGTAACCTTAGATATTTCCCACTAGGATTCACACATTGTAGATAATACCCTTAACATACTCCACAAAGCCACGATTATACAAAGGCTATCGACATTCATACATATGAAGAATGTACGAATGTTCCACTAGCGTCACATTATGAGCTTTTGATCTATAGTATGAATCAAACATAACCTTATGTGCCTCCATAATGTCACATTATGAGGTTTTGATCTAGGTGGATCATAACAATATTTATATCGAGACAAACAAAACTTACATTGATAATCTAGGGATAAAAATAACGTTCCATAGTTATGATTGGGAAGAGACTCTAAGATACTCTTAACATTTATGATATTTTTAAGGCAAAAGCCAGTATAGATAGCTTGCTACTTATTTGCCTATGCAATGACACTTAGGCTTCTTGGGTTTAGAACTCAAGCCAAAGCATTATCATGATGTTCCTAGAGTGAGCATCATCTTTCTAGGTTTGAGAAATAGGGAATTGCAAAGTCTAGCCATTTATAGTATGAAAATCTTTTGTGATAAGGAAGCAAGCAAGTGAATTTGTTTTTATACTCTCAAGGAAACCTATGTAATGCAATAGGGACTTTTCTTTATTTTCCCTACAGTACCCCTAAAAGCTTCAACGATTTCCCAGCAAAACATTACATTTTGTCTCAAGGAAACCTATGTAATACAGTAGGGATTTTTCTTTATTTTTCCTATAGTACCCCTAAAAGCTTCAATGCTTTCCCAACCGCCCAAAAGCAAGAGACAAGGAGACATTTGTTGGAAAATGAAGAAAAGGGTGTTCGTGGAAATAATCAAAACACAAGGCGGCATTTACAAAGAATGGAAGGGGGACTTCAAAATAGGAGTTCCTCTTACCTTGGCAACAACTACACTCAGGAACCTTGTGAGCCAATTGTTGGCCGACGAGCTCCGTCTTCTTCTCTTCCATTGGGTTGCACCGGCATTCGGAGACCACTCTTGCAGCCTCGTGGGCGGCTTTATTCGCTACCTGTTGAGCTAGGTTTTGTTGGGCCATTGTTTCGGCCGCGGCTTCTCGAGCTTTCTCTTGTGCTTGCATTTTCTTTGTTTGGGCTTTCCTCATCGCCACCTCCGCCTCTTGGTGAGCTTGAAATGCCTCCTTGGCTGCCTTCGCCGCCTATTCCACACACACACACATATATATTCACAAACTTCCATACAATTCTTTTCTCCGTTATTTATTTCGCACAATGAAGGTTTCCAACACCCTCCTTCAAAAGACTAATGGAAAGAGGAAGTGATGAGAAAAAGACATGGAAGTTTTTACCTCAATCTGTTTATCAAAAGGAGATGCATCTGTTTGTTGTTGATGTTGGGGTGGATCTGCGGAATTTTCCTGTTTCTGTTGTGGTGGATTTGAGGAATTGCCCTGTTTCTGTTGTTGTTCTTGATCGCCCATCTCTCCTTACTAGCATATCACCTCTGCAACCCCCCCTTCTTCTTATGCAACACTTGGATTGCTTCAAGCCTTCCCACCTTGACACTTGTCCTCTTTATACACATACGCATTCTATGCCCCTTCTCCATCATGCTACATGAGATTTTCTACATTCACACGAGAGCCCATGCTGACTGAATTCGTCTGGCCTCATGTGAAACGATTCATCGTACACAATCGAAACCCCTAAACCCTCTGGAGAATCTTCGGCTTCATACAACAAGAGTCTAGAATGGAGAACCCCCCATATCACTGATCCCCAGGAGCTAGATGGTCTCATATTACTTCTCTATCAACCTCATAATCGATCCAACCAACTATTGTGAATAAGTAACGATCTTGATTCCTCTTTGTTAAATTATCCATCTGAATGTGATGTGTGGAGAAATGAATCCAAGTTTCGAGATGATTGATCCTAGTTTATACACATCTCATGCCTGCCAACATTGTCCATTCCACCATTGGTAAATGAAAGTGGAAATGGGTCTCTCATCTTTGTGTTAGCTTATTGGTACAATATTAAACCACACATTGTTGGTTTTACTAACCGAATAAATATGAAATCAAGTATGTTGCTAACCTCTTCACAAACATGCTCATAATAATTCACATTCATTATATATCTACTTTAGTTGATGAGTATTCCATATTCTTTTAATCAAAGTCTACATATATAGAATTGATAACCAAATCCCTTCATATCCTCATACCACCATGCAAACAAATCTTTATATATTGAAGAAGTGTTACCAAATTCTAATTTACCTTCATTTTGTGCTTTTCTTAGGACCAATATTAAGCTTTCGGGGGAAATCTTTGTCCTCATCTGGTAGGATGATGATTCACCTGCCCTAGTAATCATATTTAGTTGTTAATAATACAAGATCATTAATGGTTCTATGTTGTTTGCTTCCTTGTCCTATACCGTGTAACATCAGACATGTTCCCATATGAAATGTACCTCTTTTGAGCTGAACATGGTTAGATTAGGATTTTCGAAGACTACAACCTTGACATTTCCGACCTTCTAAACCTTTGAACATGTTTACGCATTCAACATAGGCATGCCAATTCTCTTTAGCATCAACTCCAACTTTGAAAGAATAGTGTTACATTTTCCAAACTTAAATTTGTTCATTTTGTCAATTGGGTTGTATTTTGATCGTTTGAAGCCCTTGTTTGCATACCAACAAAATACAATTTGGATCATCTATAGGAATGCAAGCCTAACATTTGTGTTAGTGTAAAAACATTTATCTAGGGAACCTCAAACACGTCTTTATATCTTGTTAGAGAATATATGTACAAGTTAGTGTGTTAGTGTAAGGCTGCATTGAATAAAATATTACCTTTGTAAAAGTTGTATAAGCACCTTTTTGTGGTATACAAAGAGTAGCCTCTTCATACTTTACATGTTCACGTTTCGTTGTGATAGGGCGCGTGCAAAAGGAGAATGGAGACAAAATGTCAAGTTTTACAATGGGTCAATTGGTCAAAGTTAGCACTTTTTAAGGAGAAGTGGCAAGGCAAAGATTAACCTAATGATAAAGCACATCTTGAATGATAATACTAGCTAGCCATTGGAAGAACAAGGTCAAGTGCTTGAAACCTATTAAAGGTGGCGATGGGGGAAAGGTTATTTAGCCCTCCACACAATCGCAAAGTGTGCATATCTTCTCTAGTGGTATCAGTTGTACACCTCTATGCGACTACTTAGAGCATCAAATCCAACCGCCTTCAGCTTCCGGTGTCGTGGCGTGGCTTGCCTAGAAGCGTAGCGTTGCGTAGACAAAAGATATCGTGAAAGTGAGGAAGGAATCACTGGGATTATGGACGGAAGAGACGAAAGAGTAGAGATAGAGTAAATAGAGATCAACAAGATATGACACGATAGGATATTGAATGATATTTAAAGGAATAAAAGAGATTTATAATTATTTGATGAAAGACTTACAAAAGTGGTTGTAAGCGTTGTTGATCCTTCAAACTTGGTCTCACAAGATAATCTCTCTTCTCTTTCTTGATAGTAGGCCACAACAATCTTCACTTCAATATTTTGATGAAGATAAGGCTTGAATCGCCTCCCTCTTGTTGAGAGTTGACCACCACAATCGCCAAGCTAGAGCTCCACCTTTATGTTGAACTTCTTCCTTTCTTTCCCTATTTTAGGGTATCCCTTATGTAATATATATTTGATTGATATCTCATACTTCTCCCCCTTTGATCTTCTCTTTCACCATTTAAATAGGTGCCCCCATGCATATGATGCATTGGAGGGTACAAGTCATGCATGTAGTGCATGAAATGCATGTGATGCATGATCGCCATTTGGCGTTCATGCATTACATGTGATGCATGATAGGCATCTCGCTTATTTGAGCTTTCATGTATGAAAAAATATATGGCATAAGAATAAACATTGAAAACATTTTTATAGCATGAATGGTAGGTGTGTTGACTTTGGTATATGAGGTTGTGGGTTTGAGTTTCTCAAATATTATTGAATAAAACATGTAACGTCGTTTTTATATCATGAAGCAAATCCTTTATTTTATATATATTATTAGTATAGAGTAAATGGTAAGATTTGAAAGTCATAGGGTGGGGTTATTGGTTCAAGTCCTCTCTTGTTCGTGTAATATAATATACTTATCTATATATATATATATATTATTTTTCTTTACATATATATAATATTATCATATGTGTTGTTAATATTATCTTTATATATAAAACATTATTAAATTTTATTTTAGTTACGTATTTATCTTATTGTAGACTTTTAATGTGAAGCTTTCGTACATCACGACGCCGAGCGGTTTCTCTTTCCACTCTCGCGTGGAGTTCCTTGAAGACAGATAGCACCTGATCCTTTGTCTTCAACGGCGAGACCCACAACATCCGGTTGTGGTCATTTATGAATGTCACGAAGTATTGCGCTCCAGGATGTGACTTTGTGTCCACTTGACACACATCAGTATGCACCAGCTCTAGTGGTGCATTCCGTCTCATCGGTGGCCTTGACCGGAAGTAGGTTCGGTTTTGCTTGTCGGCCAAGCAATCAATGCACTTCTCAAGTTGCACGTCCTTCACCATAATGAGATTATCTTCGGCAAGTCTCTTCATCCCCTTCTCACTCATGTGACACAACCTATTGTGCCACAGCTGACCGGTAGAGTCTGATGCTACGTTCACTTCTTCCCAGCATATCCGGGCATTCATCAAGTACAATGTGTTGACCTTCCGGATTTGATCAACTATTAGGTTCCCTTTGCAGAACGTCATGAGTCCGTTCTGGATTCGACCCGTGTAGCCTTCATCATCTAGCCGATTGGCTGATATGAGGCTCAGTTGAACCTCCGGAACGTGTCAAACATCCTTCAGCAACAACTTGCATCCGGTTGATGTCATCAAGAACACATCTCCCATGTCGATACCTTCATTCCCCATCCGGACACAACCATGATCACCGATTATGTAGGATGAGAAGCATTTCCGATCCGGTGTTAGGTGGAACGATGCTTCAGAATCAACAACCCACGTTGCCTCGTCGCCGACAAGCTTTAACTCATTCTCCTTGATAATGAGCATCAGTTCCTTTCCGATCCAGGCCTCTCCGGTCTAAATTGTTTCTGTCCAAACTCTTCTACGAATCGTTAGTGCCAGTTTCTTTCTTTCCGGAAATGCCGATAGTTCTTCTGGAAGTGCCCCAGCTTCCCACAGTAGAAGCAAGTAGGCCTCCCCATTGACCTCAACCTCGTCCCCGACTTGTCCCAGTTTTGGGGACTCCGATACCGGCCTCTTCCCCGGTTGTGATCATCTTCCGTGACCAAGGCCTTCGGATCAGTTTCGATCTCCCGGTCCTTCCGGTGAGCTTCTTCATCTAGCAAGCTTGATTTTAACCTTTGCATGGGACAACTATTTTCCTTCCGGCCTGGCGTTGCCCAACGTGACAACTAACGTCTCCCAGCTATCCGAAAGGGAACCGAGCAGAAGCAATGCGAGTACCTCATCAACGATAGGTACTTCCAACGAGGTTGCCTGGTAGATCAGTCCCTAGAAGGCATTCATGTGTTCCGCCATACTGGAGTCGTCCTGGTACAGAAGCCTCACTGGCGTCCGGAATACCGAAACCCGATTGACATCATTCTTGTTCTGGAACATGATGCCCATCTTCTGCTAGAGTTCATGAGCCTTTCTCTCTTCATTCACCGGATGTATGCCGTCGTCATCATGTGCATCACCTCCCACACAGCCGCGTCGATCTTATCTGGTCTCTTGTCCCCGAATTGAACCGGCAACCAAAGATCTTTAACCACCAGCATATCCCTCATCTTCGACTTCCACATTGAGTAGTTGGAGCCGGTGAGCTTGAACATGCCGCCAAATGATTCTTCCATTTCCTGTGTTGTTAGCTCTGATACCAGTTTGTTGTGAACAATGCGGAATATAGTTCGGCCACAACCGAGTCTTGAATCACATAAAAAATAATGAAACATAGAAATGGGAAATGGAGAGTACACAAGGAAATACACAGGATGTTTACATGGAAAACCATAATAGGGAAAAACCACGGGAGCCCACAGACTCCAAACTATCACAGTATGAGAAAGGTACAATCAGAGCCTCAGAGGCAACGGTCTTGAGCTTTGTATCTTTGCCAACTGGCGGTTACAACAGAGTATCACTCTGTATCTCACACTCTCTCTCTGTCGACTTACTGTACAACAGTTACAACAATATGACAACAATACAACAACACTATAAAGTGATTTCCCTAAGTCATATTTATACTTATATGAACTTAGGGCTATTTACAAATATAGCGTCAATAGGCTTACTCAAAAAACATATTAATAGATCCACTCGACCGAGAAAAGGTGGGTCTCCTGTTGGAGACAGATCAAGGGCTCGCGGCTTATTGGGCCGCCGTAAAGAGGGTTTGTATCCGTTTCAACAAACGGCAAGAATGGAACGATGTAGGGTCATCGACGACCGGCCCGGGTGCTGGGAAGAAGCCGGAGGGACCAACTTCAACATGGACAGAAGAGACACCAAGGTGGCTTGAGTCGGGCATGGTTCCGACCAACGTGGTTCAGGGCCCATCCGGGGGCGCAGTTGTAGAGGAGTTGATGAACATAGTGCGCGATCTCCAGATCGCGCAACCTTGAAGAGATGACGGGGGATAGTCACGTGACCGGAGGCCTCCGTTAGACCAATGATTCATGTGGTGCGATGCTGTCGGCCACATCCGAAGAAAGTGTGCCGATTTCGCTGAAGCACTCTTGAACAATGTCGTGAACCTCTAGAACGGATGGGTACATGCATGCTTTACATGAAGGCCCCTCGAAGTGAACACCGGAGGAGGCATCATGAAGAGGATAATGGAGGAAGCCGCAGCCCCGAATGCCGAGGCCATCCATTACTCGGTGTTGGCGGGGATCTAGGTAGGCGGAGAGAAGGGCACCGCATCCGGAAGTAATACCGGATTTTGGACGCTAGTACTAGAAGATCTCTCGGGGGTGAGGCTACAAAAGGAAGAAGTGGAAGATAGAAAGAGTGACAGACCTACGGAAGCTCTTGGAGGAATGAATCCTCGACAACAAGGTGGAACTCTCATTAAGGGAGGTGCTAAGGATAACAAAGAAGGAATTCCATGATTCTATCGTGGACCTGGTAAAGAAGAAAAGAATCTCGATAGAGCCAGAGCCAAAGAAGCAGGTCGAAGTAAAGGCAGGCCACATCGAAGAGGTAGCAATAGAAGAGAAGTTCCTAGACAACCACTACATGTACCCACACTAGGCCAGATCAACGACGGTGTCACGAAAATACGATGACGATACGTGAACTTGAGGTAGGACCCCGGGGCCTCCGACCAAAGGATATCATATTCGTGCTTTTATACTTTTAACAATTAACAAAAATAAGAAATTTAATAATTTTCATTAACAAAGGAAAAGAAATTACAATATGTCCCAATATTGGGATTCAGAAGTTTAGGTTTACTAAGTTTAATAGAAAAGAAAAATTAGGGGTTTTTGAGAGATATGGCTTCCATAGGGAAAATTAGGGTTTACAGTGTTATGGATTCCATAGGGAAAAGTAGGATTAGGTTCTACGAGAGATATGGCTTCCGTAGGGAAAATTAGGATTAGATTCTACGAGAGATATGGCTTCCGCAGGGGAAAACTAGGATTAGGTTCTACGAGAGATATGGCTTCCGTAGGGAAAATTAGGGTTTTTGAGTGTTATGGCTTCAATAAGATAAGGGAGCTAAGAAGGAGAAGAAAATAAAAATTGGACAGAGGATGAATGTAGAAAAAAAATGGAATATATATGGAGTTCTCCGTTGATCATACCCTTCAATGTTACTTTCCATGCCCACTTTTAGTTGCATCACCTCTACTTTTAGTTGCATGGATTTTTCTTTTAGTTGCATGCGATCGTCCACATGGCCTTTACTTTAGTCTCCTTTACTTTACTTTAATTTGCCACATGATCCTATCATCTGTCCGTCTCGATCGCCGCCCATCCAATCCGTTCGGTCCTCGTCTAGCCTCGTCCGGTCTCCAGTTTCGTCTGATCGCCGGTTTCTGGTTGCCGGCTTTGCCCAGTTTCCAATTGCATCCAAGAACCGGTTTCACCGGTTCCGGATTGCTTACTGGCCGATTCCATATTGCTTATCGGCCAGTTCCGAATTGCTTACCGGCGGGTTCCATTTTGATTACCGGCAAGTTCCGGTTTGCTTACCGACCGGTTCCGGTTCCATTACCGACTGGTTCCATTTTATTGCCAGTCTGTTTGTGGGAACTTAGCCACATTCATCAATCTAGACAAACTGGCCAAAGTGCTCTTAGTACAAATAAAAAACGAGGGATCTCAATGTGCTTATATAGCCAGGGTCTTAAGTTTCTTATCTATGTGGGATACTTCAAAATTCTATTTTCCCTATCTTCTCAAGCTTCATGTCCACCTAACTTGATATGTAGTTGTCTATTTTGTATGTAGTAAAATGCGTTTTGAAGCTCTTAAGTACATCCATATTTCTATAACAAGATACTAATCTAATCTAAATTAATTACTTCATTATTTTTTTACATAGTTTTGATATCGGCGTGCAATGGAGGCGGCCGAAAAGAGCAGAACATGCGAAATAATCAAAATGCCGGAAGCAATTTCGAAACCTCTGGAAGTAGGGGAATTCATAGTGGCGCCGGAAGCTGACAAGAGAAGGCCACGACGGAATGTTGGTACTGTGGCAAGGAAGGCCACAAGGAGAGCGAGTGCTGGAAGAAGAGAGCCGATTCGGACAAAGCTGGATCGAGTGAAGGAGATGCAGGAAGGCGTTAGAAGTCGCACTACGCCTGAAGTACCCCGTATAGAGATGCAAGTATAATGAGTACATGACACGCGTGGCAGAAGTGTGTGAGCCAGAGAGCTATGTTGAAGCGGCGGAAGACGAGAATTGGCGTGCCGTGATGGACGAAGAGATGCACGCTTTAACGAACAATGAGACTTGGGACCTGGTTGACGCACCGAAGGGTGTAAAGCCAATCGGATACAGATGGGTATATAAGGTAAAATAGAACACCGATGGCTCCTTCAACCAATATAACGCTCATTTGGTTGCGAAAGGCTGCGCGCAGAAGCACGACATAGATTACAACGAGACATTCGTGCCAGTCGTGAAGATGACCACGGTGCACATTCTGCTAGCCTTAGCAGCAATGAAGGGGTGGCACCTACTTTAGATGGATGTAAAAACTGCGTTCCTGCAAGGCGATCTTGAGGAACAGGTGTACATGGTAAAGACCCTGAATTTCTATCCGAACAGAACACTTCGGCAGTCAGCCGATTGAAGAAGGTGTTATACGGACTTAAGCAAGCCCCACGAGCATGGAACGCGAAGCTTACACAACGATTGCATAGAATGGGGTTTATGAAGTCCAAATCGGACTCTTCATTGTTCACTCGACAAGGTGGACAGGGACCGGCCTGTCTTTTACTTTATGTTCATGATTTAGTCATCGCCGGTGCCGACCTGGAAGAAATCGGCCGCGTCAAGTCTCAGCTCGATGCATTTTTCGAAATGACGGATCTTGGAGACCTTCATTACTTCCTCGGGATCGAAGTGATCCATTCCACCGAAGGCATATTGATCACTCTACGTCATTACATGCTAAATATGCTCTTCAAGTTTGGGATGGCCGATTGTAAGTCTATCTCGACCCCTCTGGACAAAAACGTAAAGCTTCGCCGAAATTCGGGGAAGCCATTCGACTCAACGCGCGGATCGTGAGGCGGAACCGCCGGGGTTCTGGACCAGAAGGATTTAGAGTCGATACAAGCTTTGGCGAGAAAGTACTTAAGATAGATTGGGAAAGAGAGAAGTTGAGATTACACGATTGATTTGAAAACGAATTTCTTCCTCTTAATTTTCATAAAAAAAACCGTGTTTTTCTCCTCCCCCTTCCCTCTTTTATAGATGCTCTCATGCATATGATCCATGTGAGGGTACAAGACATGCATAAATTGCATGTTTGCCATTTGGCGCTTAAGTATTACATGTGGTGCATGCTAACCACGTCACTCATTTGAGCTCTCATGGATGAGAATTTACATGTAAAAGTACAATGATAGAAATATAATTTCAACTAAATACCATGGCTTAATGGTAAGCCATTTAACTCCTAACTTGGAGGTGCAAGGTTTGAATCCATACTTGCCCTCCTTGTATATGTAAATATGTATATATTTTTATATATTTATTTTATCTAGTCGCCGGTTCGCCGGATACCGACGCCGGATGCCGACGCTGACGCCGGATGCCGACGTCGGATACTGGTGCCGCCGCCGGATAGCGACGCCGGCGTCGGATACCGGTGCCGAGGAGGGATGCCGCCGCCGGATTGCGGTTGGATGTCGTCGGATCATCGGCTTCATCGCCGGACCGGTTTTGGTTGGCCAAAACCCTTTTCGAGTAGCTAGCCACCTCCACTCTAAGTTCAAGTTACCTTGAACTCTCTATGCTCCACACATAGACACAAAGATAATATCTTTTGCTCCACCTTATATATGATGAGAGCCGTATTTCTCGTGCCTATGTGGGATATCTCACAATTTTCTCTTTTCTTTTCACAAACTTTATACCCTCATATCTTGACATTTAGTTGTCTATTTCTCGTGTAATAAAGTGCATTCGAAACCTCCATCATTTTGTACTTAGATATTAAAAATGTTATCTTCACAATTATTGTATTACGTGATTCATACTCGATTTTGTACGTTTTATGGGATTTTCACACTATTGCCGAAAATCTTCACGACATCCACCCCCACCAAACCGCACGTCCTCCGGTACGTGCCAAGAAGAGAAGAAGTGAGATTTCGGTTACGATGATCAATTAGATTCCTCCATGTCTTCATTTTCATCCGGCCTATTATGTTCATCGTCGAGGTAATCGAGGTCAGGATCCTTGTCTTGTCTTTTCTTGAAAAGCTTTACTCTTTTCCCCGCAATGGGTACGGCCAACCTTGATCCGTCTAGTTCCGCAAGGTGGTATGTGGCATTATCATTGGCACTTGTCACCACATACGGCCCGAACCATCTTCTTGCGAACTTCCTTGTTGTACTATGTTGATTGTCAAGGGTGTTGTCGTAAACCAAAACCCAATCCCCTTCTTCAATCTTCTTGGGACGAAGTCGATGCGTGTTGTCGAACCGAAGTCGATGCGTGTTGCCTTCAGCATCTTTCGCGCTTTTTCTAAATCTTCAGGTCTTCTTTCAAGTTGCCTTATCCGCGCTGCTAATAACTCTTCTCGGCTCATCTCGTTCCCCCACGGTATCGCTACCCATGAGGCGATCGTCCTTTCGATGGGCATAATCGGCTTTTGTCCATACATAAGCTCCGTCGGCATATACCCTGTCACCGAGCTATGTGTCGTTCTATCGGCCCACAAGGCATAGGGTAATAGTCGTGGCCAATTCCCGACTCGACCGTTGCATGCCCGTACGATGGCTTTAACGATAGGTCCTTGCCCTCGCTCAATCTTCCCATTTGCTTCCGGATTGTAGGCAGTCGTGAGGGAGAGCTTCACGCCTAGTCTTTCGAAGAGCGCCGTCGCTTCGTGCGCGTCCAACTCCCCTCGGTCGGCCACTATCTTCCCTACACATCCATATCGGCAAACAACATCTTCAAGTAGAAATTTGCAAACGGCTGAAGTCGTCTTATTTGTCAAGGCTCGTCCTTCCACTTGATTTGTCAAGTCTTCCCTTGCCAACGCTAAGTACTTCATTTGTCCCACTCCCATTGGCATCGAGACCAGATCCACCATCCATTTGAAGTGTATGGTGAGTGGGTATGTCGGCTTTAACTCATCACGATGACGTATATTTGAATATACTTGGCAAGTTTCGCATGTGGACACGAAATGGAGTACATCTTTGTACATGCTTGGCCACCAGTACTTCTCCTTCAACTTTTCGAACGTCGCCCATGTTCCTCTATGACCTGCCCAAGCACTCTCGTGGAATTCGGTCATGAGCGTCTCTTGCTCTTCTTTCTTTACCACCACTCGACGTGGTATTCCTGTCCTTCTTTTTGGATGTCGCCAAAGGAATCCTCCCTTCAAGAAGTATCGGTAAGCTTTCTTTCGGATTCGTAGGGCCTCCTCCTTTGTCAACGAAGCATCTGCCGTCAATGTTCTTAGGAATCTACCGATGAGTAACCACTCTCCTTCGTACTCGTTCTCGTTGAAGGCGTGGAGGGTTTGCGTGTCCTGGTCTTCCGCCGACAATCGAGCCATCTTGAAGAAGTCCAGGGCGACATCTTCATCTTCCGAAACCATGTTACTTCCATTTGAAAATCTTGCCCTCGACAGCATGTCAGGCATGGCGTTCTTCTTCCCTGCGATGTGACGGATCTCTGGGTTTAAAGACTTGATGTAGGCGATCCACCTTAGCATAGCAAGATCTGGGGTCGCACATCCCGAGACCATTCCAAGAATTGGGAGACAATCTGTCTCTATTATCACTTCTGACCCGATCAGGTAATCTTTGTCCGTCTTCACTGCCGACACAATACCCCAAAGTTCCCGCTTGACTTGGGCATATCTTTGTTGCCGTTCGCTGAGAACCTTTGCTCCGAACCGGACGGCATATCGCGCATTATCTTCACCTTCTTGATTGATGACCCACCCGATTCCGGTTGGGCTCGTATCTACGGTCATGAAAATTGGTTTCCCTTCGGCATAGTCGGCCTTCCTTAGTGCCGGAGCTTCAAGAAGCAGTTTCTTTAATCTTCGCATCGCCTCTGTGTGCTCGTCTCGCCATTCGAACTTTATTCTTTTCTTTAGTAGTCCATATAACGGTTCGGCGACATCAGCATAGTGAGGAATCCATATATGATAAAACATGCACGCTCCAAGGAACCTTCGAACCTCCGTTTGGTTTTCGCATTCTTCTTTCATGTCTTGGATTGCGTTCACTTTGGATGGCGAGGGCTTCCGGCCGTATGCTCCACACAAGTGACCTACCACCAAGATCTCCGGTTGTCCGAATGCGGATTTTTCTCCCGAAAATGTCAAATTCGCATCTTCGAGCCTTTGAAGCACCTTCTCGCAATCTTTCATATGATCCGCAACGAACTTTCTACAACCTTCCTTATCTTTCGATTCATCTTTCTCCTCATCCGAACATCCTTTTATCGGAATATCATCCAAGAATGGCATCGTGATGTCCGGAATGCAATCCTTCAAGACTTTATTCATGGCATTCACCATATGAGCCACCGAGTTCGTTGCGCCTTGGGGTAAGGTACACATCCGCACAAGCCCGATCGGAGTCCTCATGGTTGTAATGTCCCGACTGTCGATCGCCAACTGGAATTGGTCATATCCGGAGTAGAGATCGCCAATGGAGTAGATGGACCGGCCCGCAAACGCTTCAGCAAATTCGTCCACGCTCGGACCGATTCCGGCATTTCGAATTGTCACCTTGTTGACGGGTTGAAGATCTTGGATGAATCGCAATGATCCATTCTTCTTCGGCACCGTGAACCACCTATTGGAATAAGGAGCATTCGACGGTTCTAGAATTCCCATACTCACCTTCTCCTTTAAGAGCTCGATCAGCTTCGGAAGGTGTGCTCTCGGAACCGGTATCGGTTTCAAATTCCAAGGTACATGAGGCACCGTGAAGATCACCATTGGCTCTATAACCTTTGGGTCGGCGCATCCGATTTCTCGTGGGAAGAATGCGAAAGCCTTCCCATGTCTCTCAAGCATATCGCGAAACATTCGCTCCTCTTCAGGGAGAAGGAAATCCTCCTTTCCAACTCGTAGCTTCCCCTTCGTTTCTTTGGTGAAGTCATGACCTATCTTCTTCGGATCTCTTAAGCTTGGATCGTTAGCGACTTCCTTCATCTTTTGCCAGCTATCTTCCGGTAGCGGAACCGCAACTGGCTTGATCTTCTTATCCACCGTTTTATATTTCTTGTTGATGTCAGCTTCCTTCATCGAGATGCCATGACGGTATTCATCGATGATAGCGTACATGTTGACGGAGTTAACCGAAATCACGCATTGGTTGTGAAGATAGCTCAAGTCCACGACGTCCTCGATTTCGCCGATGGTGTCGTTAAATGAGGCTTCTTCCATAATATGAGTCACGAACACTCCTTCTTCTATTATGTTCTCTTCTTTCAGCATCTTCTCGAATTCTTGTATCCGGTGCTTGTGCTTCTTGTCGGGTAGTACTAGTTTACATGCGCCACTAGGTGTGACACATGTTGCTTCTCCTTGCAATCCACGCACTCTTCTTTCTTGTGGGGTCTTGTGATTGCTCGGACTATTTGTGCCCCATGCTTCAATAGTCCGCTCTAAAAATCCGAGGATTCGCCTCCGAGACTATCTCGATTCCTTTCATGATTGGCTCGCACTGTTAGGAATTGGACCGATCTTTGGTTGTCAAGACTCTTTATTCGTGCGAAGGCCGCCCGCTTCACCGCGATCCAGTCCGCTACGAGCCCATTTGCTTGGGTATCATCTTCGAGAAGAGTCCCCAACTCCCGTCTATCCTTTATGTCCACGGCCTTCAAGAAGTACAAAGTCTTGTCCTCTTCAAGCAACACTTGGTCCGTATTGGGGAGACGACTAAACATCTGGTCGAATTCGTCGTACACCCTCGAGACGCTCATCTTCTTATTCTTCTTCTCTATCCACTTCATTAGGGCATGTCGAGTCATCCTCGTTGAGTCTTCAGTCACGAACTCCGCTAGTATCGTTTTCTAGAACTCGGACCATGTTGTCTTTCCTTCTTGAAGCTCGATGACGCGTCTTTGGATGTTGTTGGCGACAACTCTCTTGAAGCTTGCGATTTGACATGCCTCGGACACGTCCCTTTGATTCATCTCCCTCTTATATGCATCAAGGAACTTCGTAACGTTCCTTCCATCGAATTGGCCCTCGAGCTCTACGACACGATCGACAGCCTTCTCCACGCTCACGTCGTTGTCCCGAGATCTCATCATTTGCTCGACGATTAGCATCATCCTTTCGAGCTCTCTTGCTTGGTTGCTTGAGGACACCATCTCCAAGTATTAATCTCGACTTGATCCTTCCTACCGCCTCTGTCACGTCGGGTTCACCACTTAATTATGTCGTGAAGATCCGTCACTACGCGCGGATCGTGAGGCGAAACCGCCGGGGTTCTGGACCAGAAGGATTTAGAGTCGATACAAGCTTTGGCGAGAAAGTACTTAAGATAGATTGAGAAAGAGAGAAGTTGAGATTACACGATTGATTTGAAAACGAATTTCTTCCTCTTAATTTTCATAAAAAAAACCGTGTTTTTCTCCTCCCCCTTCCCTCTTTTATAGATGCTCTCATGCATATGATGCATGTGAGGGTACAAGACATGCATAAATTGCATGTTTGCCATTTGGCGCTTAAGTATTACATGTGGTGCATGCTAACCATGTCACTCATTTTAGCTCTCATGGATGAGAATTTACATGTAAAAGTACAATGATAGAAACATAATTTCAACTAAATACTATGGCTTAATGGTAAGCCATTTGACTCCTAACTTGGAGGTGCAAGGTTTGAATCCATACTTGCCCTCCTTGTATATGTATATATTTTTATATATTTATTTTATCTAGTCGCCGGTTCGCCGGATGCCGACGCCAACGCCGGACGGATCACCGGCTCCATCGCCGGACCGGTTTTGGTTGGCCAAAACCCTTTTCGAGTAGCTAGCCACCTCCACTCTAAGTTCAAGTTACCTTGAACTCTCTATGCTCCACACATAGACACAAAGATAATATCTTATGCTCCACCTTATATATGATGAGAGCCGTATTTCTCGTGCCTATGTGGGATATCTCACAATTTTCTCTTTTCTTTTCACAAACTTTATACCCTCATATCTTGACATTTAGTTGTCTATTTCTCGTGTAATAAAGTGCATTCGAAACCTCCATCATTTTGTACTTAGATATTAAAAATGTTATCTTCACAATTATTGTATTACGTGATTCATACTCGATTTTGTACGTTTTATGGGATTTTCACACTATTGCCGAAAATCTTCACGACAACGGTTCCGACAGATTATCGGAAGCTCAATCTATTTGACGATCACACAACCGGATTTTAGTTACCCGGCTGCCTTGATCAGTTAATTTATATCGCAACCCATGACTGAACACTTTCAATGCACGCAACGGATATTGCGATATGTCAGTGGCGCGAAAGACATGGCGTTGTTGTATTGTACAAGCGTAGCCGAACAGTTAGTTGGCTACCCGGATGTTGATTCGGCCGGAAATGCCCACGATTGTAGACCCACATCTGAATACGCATTCTCATTTGGAAGTGTAATGATCACGTGGAGCAGTAAGAAGTAGCTGACAATGGCATTGTCTAGGTCGGAGGCCGAATATCGAGGGGCGATTGTTGCTACGTGCGAAGTCATTTGGCTGGAACGACTATTACGGGATTTGCATGTGGAGTTGTCCAATCAGACGATGATCTATTGCAATAACCTCAACAGCATCCACCTTGTGAAGAACCCTGTATTCCACGCCCGGATGAACCACATTGAGGTGCACTACCACTTTGTCCGCGAGCGTGTCCTTTTTGGTGAAGTCGAACTGGCGTACGTTCCGACGGGTCGGGAGGTTGCCGACATTTTCACCAAGCCCCTTGGTCTCAACAAGTTACGACATTTCTCAGGTGAGTTGGGTTTGCATCACCTCGACACGCCGAACTAAGACATGGTCGGACATAGTTAAGGGCCTAAAGAATGAAGACGAATTGGAGACAACCAATTCGGGTGAAAGCGGGAATGGATTGGAAATGTTCGATTTGGATATGCTGAATCAACTGAGGGCCAAATGGAGTAAAGGGCAGCGAAAGAGACGCCAACACCGCAACAGCAAGGGAGCTGAGAGTAGACGAGCCGACCGAAAGGGTCGAGGAGCGCGGAATCCGACGGGTCGAGGAGCGCGAGCGAGTTGTGAAGCCAAGAGAAGACAGAGCGAAGATCCGGAAAAACATAGGGAACCTCAAGTTGAGCTTGAGGGGGAGTGTTGAGAGACGAGCTCAACATTAGGTGCGTAAATGGGTGCGTAACCCAGTGCGTAGACTGGGTGCGTAAAATCGTACGCAAAATATGGCCATAGCGGTATGTAAACTGAGAGGCTGTTAGAATGTTATTCCTCGTAAGGAATAATTGTGGGAGTAAGTGTCGGATGCTCATTTATGAGCAGTCAGGTACTGTAAGTACTTGTGTCAGCCCAATAGTCAGCGCTTGTATAAAAAGGTGCTCATTGAGCACGAAGGATGTATAGAGAACATACAAGGAACTATTTTGAAAGTAGTTTCGTTTTGCTCTCTCTCTCTCTCTCTTTGTCTCTCCCTCTCTTTCTCTGTGATTCTTGTGTTTTACGGAACTGTCGTACTTCCGAACCGTGTACTCTATGTATTTCGCATATGCTTCCGCACACGTATTCTTTTACAAAAGATTTTAGTGAAAAAGACGCCAAAGGAAGGAAGAAAGAAGAATAGAAGAGACGACGATGAAGAAGATGAGGAAGATAAAGAAGATGAAGAAGAAGAGAGAAAAGAAGACATAAACCAGTCTTCACTCTAAGTGTGATAATCACAGAAGATAGAAGAAGAAGACGAAGAAAAGAGAAACCTATCATGAGTGTGATATTTGTAGATGATTCCTCAATCCATGAAGGCATAATTGTAAATAATTACAATTTGAAGTAGAACATCCTGATACACACTTACACTGATTTATAGAATAAGGGAATGTCGACATTCATATTACTACAAGTATTTTAGGATGTGAAATGTTTAAATGTCTTATATGCATTTTAGGATGTAGAACTATATTGTACATCACAAAATTGTGTAAACATAGATGTTTTTAATAATTTTATAGATATTTTTAGAAAGGTAAATAATTTTCAAATTCTAGAAGTATTTAATGTACTATACGTAAACTACGTATCTTACGTATTTTAAATTGGGAGGTACTATACGCGTATTAATACGGTATATATGTACGGTAGCCGACCAAGATACACTTCTCATCTTTCGCGTCCAGCTTCCTCCAATTCTCCTTCGGCACATGCACATATGCGACGCTACCGAAAACCCTCAAGTGGCGTAGATTCAGCTTCCCTCCGAAATACAGCTTATGTGCCGACACTTTTTCTCCGATCTGATTTTGGATGTAGACCGTAGTTCGGACCGCTTCAGCCCAATAGAACTTGGGCATGCTCTTTTCTTCCAGCATTGCCCGTGCCACTTCCACAACCGACCGATTCTTCCTTTCAGCTACGCGATTTTGCTCCCGTGTATAGCTGCAACTGAATTCACACCGAATTCCCATTTGTGGCAGATAACTGTTGAATTGGCCGGAAAAGTACTCTTTTCCGCCATCCGACCGCAGGCACTTGATCTTCCTCCCTGTTTCCCTTTCGACAAGAATTTTGAGGTTCTGGAAACAATCGAAGACTTCACTCTTCTTTTCGATGAGGTAGATCCGTGTGTGTCGAGTGTAGTCGTCCATGAAGGAGGTAGATCCGTGTGTGTCGCAATATCGACTCCCGCCAAGACTCACGTTCTGTGCTAGTCCCCATACATCTGAATGTATCAGGTCGAGCTTATTTTGACTCTGATTACGCTCGTTTGGGAAAGGAAGTCCGTGTTGCTTCCCTAGCTAGCAGGCTTCAAAAATTTGGGCCTTTCGACCACTGAATTTCGGCAATCCGAACACAACTTGTTTGGATTGCAGGTTCTGAAGCCTTTGGTAGTTGACATGGCCTATCCTCTTATGCCACAAGTCGATATCCGACTCAACTTTTTGTCCTTTCATGAACATGGCGGTGCCTAGGTCATTGGTGTCGAGGATGAACATCCTTCCATCTCTATGCCCTTGCACAATAACTTGGCCTTCTTCCTCAATGAAGCACCCGAGATGCGTGAACCGGACTTGCATCCCCTAGTTGACGATCGGTCCGACTGACACCAGATTCTTCGTAATTGTTGGGATGTCTAACATGTTCATTAGCTTCCCTTTTTGCCCAACGTGGCTGAGGGGCACGTCACCTACATGTACGATCAGATGCGGAGTGTCGTCTCCTGTTGCGACTACTTCAGATTGTTCCAGTTTTTGCAGATATTAGAAACACTCTTTATGGCTCGTCATATGGTTTGACGCTCCGTACTCAACATACCACACTTTATCCGATTTCGAGGTGGTCTTCTTCATCGAGTTGGCTTGGTTTCTTGTCATGAAAGTTGCCCCCTTTTCGACTTTTTCGGATCCTTCGGCATAGTGCGTCCGTTGCCAATTTCCGTGCTCGTGACGTGAAATATGTGGATTAATCTCCGGCCACAACCGAAGCGTAGATCACTTGATGACAATCAAAACACAGACGAAATGGGAATGGAGGAAAGTCGACAAAACAGAAAGAGAATACACAAGATATTAACGTGGAAAACCCTGAGAGGGAAAAACCACAGGAGTCTACAGACTCCAAACTATCACTCTATAAAGTAATACAACAGGGAACACAGAGGCAACGACCTCTTGCTCACAATCTTCGCCTAGCGGCGGTTACAACAGAGACATGCTCTGTATCGCTCTCTCTGTCTCTCTCTCTATACGGTCGTTACACCAATAACTCTATCGTCATTATTAAGTTTGCCCTAGGTCATATCTATACTAATATGACATTCGGGCTATTTACAAATATAGCCCCAGTGGGCTCTTTGGAACATATTTACATATATGTCCCTTCCATCCGATGAGAGGTTCTCACCGGGCCTACAACATCCGGTCCTCACCGGGTCTTCCTTCCCGGGCACTCGTCATCCGGTTCTCACCGGGTCTTCCATTGCCGGGTACTCCACATCCGGATTCGGTCTCGGCCAAGTTGCTCATCAACACTGTTCTTCTCACTTCCCATACAGAGGGACCTGTTTCCTAACAAACTCCCCCTTCACTATGGCATGGGATGTCTTACTAGTCCGATCCGCTTCCCACATGCATCAAGCTTGTGGGGTATCAATACTTTGGTTAGCATATCTGACCTGTTCTCGGCCGTGTGGATCTTCGTCAGTGCGAACTCTCGATCTTCTACTCGCTCCCGGATCCAGTGATACCTACGCTGGATGTGCTTCGTCCTGGAATGGTACGTCGCGTTCTTAGCAAGGTGGATGACACTTTGACTATCGCAATAGAGCCGGTATTCATCTTGCCGGATACCGAGCTCTCCGATGAAGTCCTTCATCCATAATATTTCCTTCATCTTGCCGGATACCGAGCTCTCCGATGAAGTCCTTCATCCATAATATTTCCTTTATCTTGCCGGATACCGCCATGTACTCCGCCTCCGTGGTTGACAACGCAACCATGTTCTGCAGCCTCGACTGCCACGAAACAGTTCCCCCTTGATATGTCATTACATAGTAGACCGGTTGGTATCCACATTAGCTGACATGTCCGACTCGGTAAAACCATCAAGTTGAGGTTTACCGGAGCCGAATCGGAGACACATATTCAAAGTGCCCTTCAAGTACCGAAGTATCCATTTGACCGCGTTCTAGTGCTCCTTGCCGGGATTGCTCATAAACCGGCTCACCACTCCGACTGCGTATCCAATATCCGGCCGAGTACACACCATTGTGTACATCAAGCTCCCGACAGCAGAGGCATATGGAACCTTCACCATATCCGCCTTCTCAGCTTTCGTCTTTGGGCTTTGCTTACTGGATAGTCTGCAGTTTTTCGGGAGTGTCGATCCGACCGGTTTCGCTTCTAACATGTTGAGCCGCTGAAGCACCTTTGTCACGTATTTCTCTTGTGACAACCACAATTGCTTCTTTGACTGGTCCCAGATGATGTGCATCCCCAGTATCTGTCTTGCAGGACCCAAGTCTTTCATTGAGAAAGTTCGGTTGAGAGCCTTCTTCAACATCTGTATTTTGGCTTGGTCCCGTCCGACGATCAACATGTCGTCCACGTACAGAAGGAGTATCAGGAAGTCTCCACCTTCGAACTTCTTCACAAATACGAAGTAATCGGCCTACGTCTTGTGGTACCCTTGATCGTTCATGAAGGAGTCGAACTTCCGGTACCATTGTCGGGGAGCCTACTTCAACCCATAGAGGCTCTTTTTTAACCGGAAAACCACGTGCTCCTTCCCTTTCTTCACAAATCCCTCCGGTTGCTACATGTAGATCTCCTCTTCGAGGTCACCGTGAAGGAATGTCGTCTTCACGTCCAGCTGCTCTACCTCGAGCTCCATGCTTGCCGCTATACTCAACATCGTTCGGATGGAAGTCATCTTTACTACCGGGGCAAATATCTCGTCGAAGTCCACACCCTTCTTCTGCTGGAACCCCTTCACCACGATCCTGGCTTTGTATCTCAGGGGTTTGCCGACATCTCCAAGTTTCAACTTGTACACCCACTTATTTCGGAGTGCCCGCTTTTCTTTCGGCAACTCCACCAATTCGTACGTATGGTTCTCATGAAGGGAATCTATCTCATCCTGCATGGCACTTAACCATTTGCGGCTGTGGGTGTCATCCCTCGCTTCTTCGAAGCTTTCCGGCTCTCCCTGATCGGTCAGCAGCACATGCTCTGCATCCGGAAATCTCCGGGGGGGCCTTCTCTCTCTGAGAGGATATCTCCGTCTTTGGCCTTCGGCAACCGGCTCCACTATTTGTTCTTCATCCGAATCCGATTTGGGGTCTTGGCTAGTTCCGGTTTCAGCTTCCTCTACTTCTTCTGCCGGTTTGGTATCCTCCCCGTAACCGGCTGGTTCCTCGAGTGTCAACCGGCTCTTAGCCAGGTGGCTCTGAATCTCATCGGAGTTCATAATCTTCTTCTCCGACTCCCAGTCGGCAAGAGTCTTGTCCTCCATGAAGATAATATCTTGGCTTCGGAAAGCCTTCTTGTCAACTGGATCCCACACTCGGTAGCCGAACTCATCATCGTCGTATCCGAGGAATATGCATGGCCAGGTCTTTGGATCCAACTTTCCTCTCCGGTCCTTAGCAACATGCACATATGCGAGACACCCAAACACCTTCAGATGCCAGTAGGACACTTCCTTACCGGTCCATACTCTTTGCGGCGTGTCTCCGTCCAAGGGTACTGAGGGTGATCTGTTTATCACGTATGTCGCCGTCGACACTACCTCAACCCAAAACGACTTGAGTAATTTTGCATGCACCAACATACTCAGAACCCTCTCCATTATGGTCCGGTTCATCCTCTCGGCCAGCCCGTTCAGTTCCCGCGTCTTCGGCACGGTAAATTCGAGCCGGATTCCCTTCGAGCGATAGTACTCCTCGAACTGCCCCAGGTATTCACCTCCGTTATCTGCTCGAACTGCCTTCAACTTCCGGCCGGTTTCTCTTTCCACTCTTGCGTGGAGCTCTTGGAAGACGGATAGCACCTGATCCTTTGTCTTCAATGGTGTGGCCCACAGCTTCCGGTTGTGGTCATCTATGAACGTCATAAAGTACTGCGATCTGGCATGTGACTTCGTGTCCACTTGACACACATCAGTATGCACCAACTCCAGTGGTGCATTACGTCTCATCGGTGGCCTCGATCGGAAGGAGGTCCGGTTTTGTTTACCGGCCAGACAATCAGTGCACTTCTCCAAGTACACGTTCTTCACTGGAATGAGGTTGTCGTTTGCAAGCCTCTTCATCCCCTTCTCGCTCATGTGACACAACTTCTTGTGCCACATCTCACCGGCAATGTCGGAAGCCACGTTCACTTCTTCTGGGCATAACCGGGCATTCATAAGGTACAACGTGTTGACCTTCCGGGCCCGAGCCACAATCAGGCTCCCTTTGCTGAACTTCATAACACCATTCTGGATGCTACCCTTGTAGCCTTCATCATCTAGCCGACCGGCTGATATCAGGTTCAGTCGAACCTCCAGAACGTGTCGGACATCCTTCAGCAGCAGCTTGCATCCGGTTGGTGTTGTCAACCACATGTTTCCTATGCTGACAATTCGGCATGTACCTTCATTCCCCATCCGGACACAGCCGTGATCACCGGCTGAGTAGGATGAGAAGCATTTCCGGTCTGGGGTAAGGTGGAACGATGCTCCGGAATCGACAAACCACGTTGTCTCGTCGCCGGCAAGGTTCAACTCACTCTCCTCGGTGATGAGCATCAACTCTTGTTCACTTGCCGTGATTGCCATCGTCCCCTTCCGGTTCGTTCCCCTCCGGTCTTTACCGTTCCGGTCCGGTGTCCGCTTCGAATCGGTACCATCAGTTTCCTTGTCTTTTCTGAAGTGCCGACAGTTCTTCTGGAAGTGTCCCGACTTGCCACAATAGAAGCAGGTAGGCCTCCCCCTTGACTTTGACCGTGACCCCGACTTCTCCCGGTTCTGGGGACTACGGTTCCTTTGTCTTTCGCGTTCCAATTCGGTAATGAGCGCTTTGGAGTTGGATTTCGTATCCTTGTCTTTCCAATGCGCTTCCTCATCCAGCAAGCTCGACTTCACTCTTGCTAGGGATAACCGTTTCCCTTCCAGCCCGGCATTGCCCAAAGTGACAACCAACATCTCCCAGCTATCTGGGAGGGAACCGAGCAGGAGTAGTGCTAGTACCTCATCGGCGAGAGGTACTTCCAATGATGTTGCCTGGTGTATCAGCCCCTGGAAGGCATTCATGTGCTCCGCCATGCTGGAGCCATCTTGGTACTGGAGTCTTACTAGCTTCCGAAATACCGAAACCTGATTAACAACATTTTTGTTCTGAAACATAATGTTGATCTTCTCCCAGAGCTCATGAGCCTTGCTCTCTTCATTGAAGTTGTTGTATAGACTCATGTCGATGAAGCACCGTATGTACGCCATTGTCTTCATGTGCATCACCTCCCATATCGTGGCATCGATTTTGTCCGGTCTCTTGTCCCCGAACTGAACCGGCAGCCAAAGATCTTTAACCACGAGCATGTCCCTCATCTTCGACTTCCACACTGAATAGTTGGAGCCGATGAGCTTGAACATGCCTCCCAATGAATTGTCCATTTTTCTGTGTCATTTCGCTCTGATACCAATTTGACGTGAAATACGTGGATTAATCTCCAGCCACAACTGAAGCGTAGATCACTTGATGACAATCAAAACACAGAAGAAATGGGAATGGAGGAAAGTCGACAAAACAGAAAGAGAATACACAAGATATTAACGTGGAAAACCCTGAGAGGGAAAAACCACGGGAGTCCACAGACTCCAAACTATCACTCTATAAAGTAATACAACAGGGAGCACAGAGGCAACGACCTCTTGCTCACAATCTTCGCCTAACGGTGGTTACAACAGAGACATGCTAAGTATCGCTCTCTCTGTCTCTCTCTCTGTACGGTCGTTACACCAATAACTCTATCATCATCATTATTAAGTTTGACCTAGGTCATATTTATACTAATATGACTTTCGGGCTATTTACAAATATAGCCCTAGTGGGCTCTCTGGAACATATTTACATATATGTCCCTTCCATCCGATGAGAGGTTCTCACCGGGCTTGCAACATCCAGTTCTAACCGGGTCTTCCTTGCTGGGCACTCGTCATCCGGTTCTCACTAGGTCGTCCGTTGCCGGGTACTCCACATCTGGTTCTCACTGGGTCTTCCGTTGCCGGGTACTCCATATCCGGTTCTCACCGCGTCTTCCGTTGACGGGTACTCCACATCCGGATTCGGCCTTGGTCTATCGGCTCAGCCGAGTTGCTCATCAACACTGTTCTTCTCACTTCCCATTCGAAGGGACCTGTTTCCTAACAGTTCGATCGGTCCGAATCCGGATCCGTCTTTCTCCGAATCATCGTGCTTCTTCCAACACTTGTTCTCCTTCTGGCCTTTCTTGCCACAATACCAGCATTCTACAAAGT